>NC_083105.1:50778853-51111978 GCF_949774975.1 Lagenorhynchus albirostris
AAGGAAGAAAGGATGAAAGAATATGATCTTTGCCACTTGGCAAGTCTAGTGATGCTCACGATAATGACCGAGTGTCATCAAGAAACACAAACAATGACATTCAGTGCATTTATAGATGTAGCCAGAGACACACGAACCATATCCATTAGCCAGATTTTCACATACAACATTATCAAAATTTCAAGTTAAAAAGTTAAAGATGTTAATATTCAACTATCTGGAAAATTAATATTTTCTGAGAGTCCAAAGATTAGCTGAACTTCTACAGTATCTGGTTTTGACCCCAGCTCTCACTTCCCCTTTCTTCTGGGAAAGAGTCGTGCAATGACGATGAATGTGAACCTTCAGTGAAATCTAAGTATCTTGCCTTACGCTTCATAGGATGAAAACGTAGATTTCTTGCATTCAAAAACCTGGACCTTGAAGTCAAATTGTGCTACAAACTGTGTACAACTGAAGAACAAAGATAACTATTTAAACTAGCCAAATTTATTAGTTTAAACTATTCAAGCACTCCCATTTCTTGGATTTGATAAATATTTTAGTCCTCCATTGGTTGCGGTGATCTGGCCTCTAGCTACTAATAGGTCCACACACTCAGAATTTTTAGAGGGAAAAGAATACAGATGCCTGATCGGCAACTTGTATGCTGAAAATACCATGTATATTTGGATACACAAAGCCTTGGATATATATCAATCTGCCTACACATGCGTGTGCACACACATACATCTATCTATAAACTTTGTTAGCTCCTGGATTTCATTCTTGTTGCCCTTGATAAACAATGAAGTTATAACCATATAAAGGATATTTATAGGAGCGAGAATCTCTTAAGTCTTTCAACATTGGATCGCTTTACACGGTTGTAAGATGATGGTTTTGGGAGGGAGTAAAGTAGGAAATTCCAAAATGTGAATGGTATTTAGACTTCTTAAATTTTTTTCTTCAAAGGCAAAGAAAAAGAATAAAATTATGTTTTCGTTATTCGACAAGATGGCATGCAGAAGGGCTGTTGGGCAGAAAAATAACTGTAAGGAATACAAAGATCTAGTGACTTGAGTCCCTTTCATGAAATATGTAAGTTAAAAAATATTCAATAACCATAAAGCAACTTTTTCTTTGATGCTGAACAAAAAACAAGCTTGAAGTTTAGTGCTGCTGAGCAAATGAATGAAAAATACAGATGTCTTTACCTTCAGCTCAACTCAGAGTCGCCATCCGAATCGTCCCACGCCTAACTCTTTGTACAACTGACTAAATGTATCACAGCATTAGTCAACAGCAAAGGTTTCAAGCAAAACTTAAAAGTACATATTTTTCCTTCTTTTAAAAAATCTCTTAATGAATTAGTAAATGCAGTTCTGCCATATCCCTTTTCTTGTCCTCCATGAATTCAAACCTTAAAATAACACAGAAAAGCGAAACATGTTACGTCTTTTCCTGGTGTAGTACTCCAGTCTAATGTTTTCAAATTAACTAAGACATTGTTTCATTTAAAATGTAGGACTTTGATGCTATTTTAATTTTCCAAAGTCAGCTCATAATGCCAATTTCCCCAAAGGTCAAAAACAATATATTAAGGAAATACCACCTGCTACTAAGAGCTTCCATAGGAAATTTGCATTTCCACTTTGCAGTGTATTATTTAGGGGAGGAAATGACAACCTACTTCATTATCCCAAAGCACGGAATCCCAATCCCTGCAAAGGAGCAGAAAAAAAGAAAGAAGACCAGTGTCCATTTTTCCACTGACACTTCATGGAAATTAAAAATTCAGTAGGAGAAAGCAAAAAGCATGTGTTGAAAGATGTCAGGCCCACCCACACACTCTCTTCTGTTTCTGTTAAAGCCAGCCCACCTGAGTGGGGCTAGTTCCACAGAGGGGAGGGGATGGGCCCTGGGCACATTTTTCAATCTTTTGTAAACAATCCTTGAAGGAATAAGGTGGTGGTCACAGCTGTGCCCTTTATCTGGCCCCTGAGAGTGAGAGGGAACACATGGAAAAGGTCTTTCCAGAGTGCAACAGATCTTTTCTACAGAGCTATTTACAAACCAAACAAGGTTGAAGATAGATGACTTCCTACTGTCCAGCTCACAGGGAAGAAGCATTTTGCTCAGGTATAGGATATACATGAAGGAACAAAGGCATTGCAGAAAGCGTCTCCTCTTACAAGCATTCAACTATATTGAGGTGTCCAATATATTTTACTCTGAAAGTAATCCATAATTTTTCAGCTTTTCTTGAGGGTATCATTTCTCTCTTCTTCCCTCTCATCCTTTTCTATTTTTCATGGTTTTCCTCCTTCTACAGTTCTTATCACCATTTACAAAAACCTGCTATTCCCTGTCATATACCCCATACTTAACGTGTATGGTGGTTAAAGAAACCTGTATCTTGACACATTACAAAGATCTGTTCAGTGGATCAGTGATTCGATCTGGGTAAGGGCAAACAACTAGTTTGATCAACTGTTTCTCCCCTCTGAGTTGACTGACTATCCTCTTTAAAGTATAGAGTGATTTTCAGTTGAATTTAGTTTAAAATTGAGTAAAGGTGTATTCTTTGAAGTCACTGATGTAAGGTACTTGAAGAACTGATGTAAGGTTTAGTTGGTTATCTACCTGTGCAAATTAACTACTTAAATATGTATGTCCTCAGGAAAGATCAAGTTCGTAAGCTTCTTTTTTTAACTTTTAAAACAAAGGTGAGTTTATATAGGTCTTTAAAATTAGCGAGAGCTTCCTTTCATCTTCAGAGATGAAAATTATTTAAATTTTGTGGTCACAATGCATATGGCTCAAAAAATTAGCGTTGTTAAAGATACAACGCTGCAATACAAGAACGGAAAACAGAGGGTTTTGCTATTGAGAGAAATGGTTCAACAAACTGGCCGAAAGGTTACCCAGTCTTTACCTAAGAAGCAGTTTTGAGAGCAGAGAAAACCGCTCTTATATACATATACAGAACTCATCTACATGAACATAGACACAATATCCAAATACCTATACAAAACCTTGGCCAATTCCCTGAATATTTTAGTTCAGAATCTGAAAGTCTGCTGTGCACAGACGGTGTTAAAATGGTGAAAAGATTAAGAAATGGAAATATCAAAGGAAATGAAAAAGAATTGGGATTGTTTAGTTCAAAGAAGATGAGGATGCTGGTAACTTAAGAGCTGTCTTGGGGGGACCTCCCTGGTGGTCCAGTGGGTAAGACTCTGTGCTCCCAATGCAGGGGCCCAGGTTCAATCCTGGTCGGGGAACTGGATACTGCATGCATGCCGCAACTAAGACCCGGGGCAGCTAAAATAAATAAATAAATATTTTTTAAAGAAAAGAGCTGTCTTGGGGATATGTATATAGGATAGGGACGAATAAGCCTCTCTCTTCCCTGAGCGCAAACCAGGAAATATTTGTATTAATTTAGGAAAGGCATCTGGATAGCCGGAAGCATGACAAACTATATACATCAAGACTCTGGCTTCTAATTCGTTTTCTGCTTCTAGCTGGCTATGAGACCTTGGGCCAGTCTCTTGAACTCTCAAGATTTCCATTATTTCCATCTCAAACGTCTAATGTCACAATTCTATAATGCATAAAGCACTGTTTGTCTTTGCCTTCTTCAAAACTGAAATAATGACCCGGCCACTTAAAAGTGAAGGAATGTCTTTTCCAGTGTGGTTAATATATTTGGCAGCAAAAATGAACCCCTGGCAGAGGTAGAATGAGAAATCAAAAGGCAGATGGTCTGTAGTGAAGGAGCAATTCGTCTTTTCAGAAAGTTGTGATTCCTTCCCACAGCCTGGCGTGACCACGGATGGTAGCTCAGAGAATTACATTTCAGAAAACGCTCTTGGTTTTCCTACCATGAAGGGAATGGATTCAGTACCTACAAGTATAGCAATTAACAGGCACCTGTGACCATCCTGCTCGGAGGCAGAAAGGAGCCATTTTGTGCAAACAATCCAGCGCTGGAAGTCTGGCTGGTTTGAAAATGGTGTTACGCTGTACTTTTAAAATGAGTAATAAAACTCCCATGTGTTGGGCTTCCCTGGTGGCGCGGTGGTTGAGAGTCCGCCTGCCGATGCAGGGGACGCGGGTTCGTGCCCCGGTCCGGGAAGATCCCACATGCCGCGCGGCCGCTGGGCCCGTGAGCCATGGCCGCTGAGCCTGCGCATCCGGAGCCTGTGCTCCGCAACGGGAGAGGCCGCAACAGTGAGAGGCCCGCGTACCGCAAAAAAAAACCCAAAAAACAAAACTCCCATGTGTTGAAAGAAGGCCATAAAACACTGCAACTCCTCCCTTTACAAAAAAAAAAAAGGAACATCTAGGCCTTTCCCTAGAAGCCTGCAATGGCACACTCTCCCAACATGACATTTCAGCAGCAAGAAGAACCCTGCGTGTTTCACCGTTAACAATGTTCAACAGAGCCATGCAGAAGATTAAATGCAAGAACACATTTTTTTCTTTCCTTGAATGAACACAGGGATGCTTCTGGGGTTGGAGGTTGCATTTTTCTCGCCACATACCTCCCTCAGAGCCGCATGTGTGTTGGGAAACAGCTGAAGGCGCGCCTTGCTGAATGTTTCATGTGACAACGGGTGCGTTTCAGAGCTTCCTGCTGCTGCTGGTGATCCTGCTAACCTTTCCTTTGTAATCTCAGCAGTTAACGAGGCTGTAAACCAGCATCCGAGCTGATTGAATGCAGGTTTAAAGGGCAAAAGAAAACGGTGGTTGTCTAATGATTAAACGACTTTTTTTAACAAAAATTGCTCAACACTGAAGTTGTTTTATTTTCATGTTTTCATCAATGTACATGCCGATGCAAACTGCGTTCAGGCTGAAACAGAACTTCACCACACTGTTGTGGTCAGGGGGAAAATGGCTTCTATTCCTTTAAAAACTCAACTCTGTAAACCCGCCTTGAAAGCCTCTGCCCCGCCCCCTCCTCCCACCTCCCATGAATTAATTCTATAGAGACAGAGTTAAACACAGAATTTGTAAAACTATTGAGAAGTAAACTTCTGGTTCCACAGTAACCGGGAGGAGTTGCCAAGTGCAGATAAATCTTCACCCGGCGTAGGAAGCCCTACACTGTTTAGAAAACAATTCCTAGACTTTGCCAAGGTTGAAACTTACTGAATGCTCAAACCACGGGCACCTCTGTGCTTGCTCTCACACATGGCTTTTAGGGGTGGAGTTAACACTTTTCAAAAAATCAGTGGCTTCCCTTATAAAAAGCTCCAGTGATTTAGTGGAGATTTTGATGGTCTTGCGTTTTGGCGTCCCCGAGAGCAGAAGCTTTAATAAATACAGTGATTTAGTGGAGATTTTGATGGTCTTGCGATGGTGTCCCTGACAGCAGAAGCTTTAATTCATTTTGCTCTAAGCAGGTGTGTAATGAGAATAGAGGCTGTGTTGATAAGAGAACCCTGGGAGTTGGTAATATATTATCCTCTGTAATTTCTTCCCAAAATAGACTTAATGGAAAGAGGATGCATAATATACCCCTTCTCAAAGGAAGCGTCCCCCAATACAACAGAAGCAGTCATTCTAAAAACAGCTTTATGGCTCTTCAGTCAATGGCTCTATTTTCTTCCCTTTCACAACTTCCTTCCTTCTACTATGTAAGAATGCACGTGTGGACACACACATTCCCGTCTCCCGCACACGCCACTGAAAATGCCCCCAAGATCTGCATCCTCACACTCACTGAAAATTTAAATCATTATTTGAGACGATTTAACCTGAGTACTTTAGAATGATTTTCATTTCATTTCATTTTTACTCCAAATCTGATGATGAAGAACCATTAACTTAGCTTCGGGTGAAATTCAGTTCAAGGAGCAATTACTAAGTGCCCTACTATGAAGTCTTGTATTAGACTCAAAGACAAATAAGGGTTTACGAAATACGATGAGCTTCAAGCAGTACACTTCCCTAAAGATAAAGATGGCCTCAGGAGCAGAATCAGAATGCTGGATCCAGACTACTGATTATCGATCCTAAACACACCTCTAAATTGCAAGTCCAATTACTTTCCAAGGTCTCAGAAATGAAATTTCCTTGCTATACCTGTGATGTTTTCCTTAGCTGTATTTCACAAGCTAGAGGACTATTTCCTCCTGCTCAGGGCTAACCAAACCCTCATTAGAACAGAAGCAGTCCAACAGTTGAGTTGGCTGTCAATTTTTTTCAAATGTGTAAGATACTTTCCCTTGAGTGAACGAAGGTATAAATGGTGGTTAGATTCTCAGGCTGGGGACAAAAGTCTACAACCTAAAATGTAGCACATTTATAACAGAAATGACAGAAAGAAACACTTGAGCTATTCACAGTTAATTAAAGGAGTTAAAAGTTCCTAAGAAATAATTTCGAAATTCATTGTGGAACCTGACATTTGAGGAATACCGGATTTTAGTAAAAGACAGTAGAGGGAATTTTTAAGGAGGGTCTGAATGGGCGCTTCTAGGCATTTTCAAGGGTTGGAGATTAATGGCATTCTTGCTTCATTCTCTTAAATTTTACCTCAAAACATATGGTTTCTCTCTTCTCTGATACACGTATTGCCTGGGCCACTCTAGCAATGGGACAAAATGGTAGAAGAGGCATGGAATAAAGTGGGAAGACATGTTCTGAAAGAACGTGAGGGACTTCCCTGGTGGCGCAGTGGTTAAGAATCTGCCTGCCAATGCAGGGAACACGGGATTGAGCCCTGGTCCAGGAAGATCCCACGTGCCGCGGAGCAACTAAGCCCGTGCGCCACAACTACTAAGCCTGTGCTCTAGAGCCCGCGAGCCACAACTACTGAGTCCACGCACCGCAACAAAGAGTAGCCCCCACTCGCCGCAACCCGAGAAAGTCCGCGTGCAGCAACGAAGACCCAAGGTAACCATAAATAAATAAATAAATATTTGAAACTCTGTAAGAGTTGGAAAAGAGAAGGAATGGGAAAGTAAATTGGATGCTTGTGTATATGAAAATATACTTGAGAACATTATCTTGAGATGTAAAGGCAGGAGGAACCTCTGAGCCACACAGTACTCTATTTCAGTGCACAGCAAAGTACCCTCTGCCAGAGACCTCATAGATACTGCTGTTTAGAGTGACCTCTGAACTGTGTGTGTGTGTGTGTGTGTGTGTGTGCGTGTGCATGTCCTGTATAGGCTGAGCCAAGACAGAGGACACCTGGGATTTGTAACCACAGGGCATTTACAGAATTTGAGTACCTGCCCTCTGTCCAAATTACAGCCCAGGAATTAACATGTTGGAGAAACTGGAGAGTATCCTCAGACAGCAAAAAGAACAACGGGGTTAGAAGCAGGTCAGATGAAGATAGAGGAAAATAATTTTACACCTTAATTTGAAGTGAAGAATTTAAAACCTAGCTTCAATAACATGCAGGACAGTAGGTAGTAGGCAAAGCTTCCACGGCCCTGAATAAAACATGACAAAAGGAATCTTGGTAATAGCAGGAGAAATTTTAGTTACTCTTAGGTAGTACCTTCCCAGGCAGGCTGGGGTTGCCATTGGGGAAAGCTTTCTGAGGGGTGCGAAAGTTTGGCATCTCTGATCAGACAACCTCTAGAGCTCCCATTTGAAGCCATAAAATAGCACTTCTATTGGTGTCCTAACACGCTATTCTCGGTTCCCCCTGGGTACAGGAACCTACGGGAGCTTAAGGTACTCACCAGGCAAGTCAGACACTTGTTTGCTCTTCAGTATCCTAACATATTCTGTTTGCCTAGTTCAGGGCCAGAGCTGGCATGCGGAGCCCATGACGGTACCAGCTTATTCCCCGAAAGCAGAGAACTGACAGTGGCCTGCATATAATACAGGGAAGCCCATCGTGGGGGACCAGTGTTCCTTCATCAAAGAACCCTTCCACTTCCCCTTCTTCCCACACACAGTCTTAGAACAGCAATTTGTATAAATGATAAGGACAGAGGTGCTCTGGTCTGGGAGTGGGAAAGGACCTAGAATCTCGTCCTCTTATTCCCTGAGGAGCCTTCTTATGGTTCCTATATATACATATACATACAGCTGTAGGGAATTTTTGCTTCTTTTACTGGACCCGAATTTACAATTAATTCAGCCAGAGGAGCAAGCCACCCTCCTCCAGGGCACACCAATTACTGAGGAGGGGCAATTTCCCCCCGATTCCAATTGGAGACACCAGAGAAATGGTCAGATTCTCCCAAGGCCACGTGGTTAGCAGCAGGAGAATTAGATCTAAAATACACATTCTGTAAAATCTTCTACCTTTTCCTTGTCTTTTTTTCTTTTCTCGATCATTACCTATTATATTTTAGTAGACCCTTGATGTTTTACGAGGATTTGGCAACCCCCAAATTCAGTCTCTAAATCCAGGAAATATTTTGCCCAGGTTTGGAGATTGCTCCTAAAACTGTATTCCCATTGAGAGGCAAGCCTTTCCCGTGGGAGAGGTTAACTGCCTTTCCAACTTTTCCCCAGGAGTCATCCCTCGTGTGATGGCTCTTTTCACAGAGAAGCCAAAACAACTGTTTAGTCTCCTACAGAGAGTGTCTACGTAAACCTCAACTAGGGGACGAGCAGGTCGCATTGTGCTGGGACTGCTGGCTTTGTGTTGCCTCCCTTCATCCACAGACTGAAAGGTTTCCTCCCAAACATCAGCTTCCAGGAGCCAGGATTCAACTTTGTGCCTAAGAAAAATAGCAACCACTCAATGTTTCAGATCTTAGCGTCCACCTCTGGTCACTGAAAACGTGGGTTGTCCGAGGTCCTTCGTGTTCTTTTTTATGGCCTGAATCCTTTACAGATTGAGTAAAACAGGTTAACTAAGGCCACAGATAAACAGAGCAGATCTGAACATCACCTGGTGACATGTTTTGGTCCTATTTTGTCATTTATATACATACTCTACCCCTTACTTGATTCTATGACATGTCTGTCAGTGGTGTGGATGGATTCTCAGATGTTCTAATTCTCATCAATTTAATGGCAAGTAATAGAACATGCCACACCCTTCCACATTGTTCTCTGTCTTCCAGAGTTGGGAAAACAGCTGATTTACATACATGTTGAAGAATTATTGCAGTAGCTTTTGAATAATGCTTAGTTTCTGTTTCATACATTTTATTTCATCTGCAAAGACCTGTGCTGGAAACACTGCCCTTATCAGTGAAAACATCTCCTCGGTTGCCAACTTCCTCTTGCTTCTAAAGCTGGGAATTAACTGACTATAGGTACCTGTCTTCTGCAGTCATACTCAAGGCTCCTCCACAGTCTTAAGAAAGTCTGACAAAAGCGGACATAGAAAAGTGGATTAGCATATATTTGGCTTTCCATTAGGACCACTACCATGTCTTTATTGGATATCTTGCCTAATTCATTTGAGCTTCCTTTTGGGCCAGGAGCTCTTGGGCTACTGCTCTACTTTCATTAGTCATACTATCTTATGTGTCATTCAACAAGCACACCACAATGTCTAGTGTTTATATCAGTGTGATTAACAAAGACTGGCTATTGTTCTTCTCAGGGTGCCAGTCTATATTTTTATAGTGCTTTCCGTCATCCATGCTTGGGATTTAGCGAGTCTATGCTGCATACGGTTCCCACAGAGATGTGGCTACAAAATCCATGAGGTCTGATAAAAGTTCTTATCTGATATTCATCCATTTTCTGTGGGAAAGTTCTATCGCATGAACCAAGACTGTCTGGACCTCCCTTTTCTTTCTTATCCTCCTGAGAGATTTACCAGAGTGGTACCCTTTCGTTCCTGCAGAAACTTTTTTTTTTAATCGAATGAAAGATTCTTTAAATTCGAAGGTGCTTTACAATTTTCAAAAGTTTCACACACGTGACTTCATATAATCCCATAATAATGCTTTTTTTAATCCCCTACCACTATCTTGCCCCCCTCCCCTCCCATTTCCACTAATAACCACTAGTTTCTTCTCTGTATCTGTGAGGCTGCTTCTTTTTTGTTTTATCCGCTAGTTTGTTATATTTTTTAGATTCCACATGTAAGTGATATCATACAGTATTTGTCTTTCTCTGTCTGACTTATTTCACTTAGCATAATACCCTCCAAATCCATCTATATGTTGCTACAAATGACAAAATTCCATTCTTTTTTATGGCTGAATAGTATTCCATTGTATATATATATACCACATCTTCTTTATCCACTCATCTGTTGATGGACACTTGGGTTGCTTCCATATTTTGGCAATTGTAAATGATGCCGCTATGACTGTTGGGGTGCGTGTATCTTTTCAAATCAGTGTTTTTGTTTCTTTCAGGTATACACCCGGGAGTGGGACTGCTGGGTCATATGGTAGTTCTACATGTTTTTTACATCTAGAGGCACTTTGTTATGGTTGACCCACTGGTATCTCTTGCTCTGCAATATCACTGACATCACCCCTAAAAACAGGAATGACTGCCAGGAAATGGATACCAGCAACCCTTATAGATTTAACAAAACAAGTAACACTGGTGCCTTTTCAACAGCCTATTCATTGCCCTTCTAGGAACACTGGTGGTAGAACATACTAAGGGTACATACAGCTGCCATTCCTAAGAGTATGTCCCGAGTCTCCAGCCTCTGGATATCTGTCAACACTTCCATCTTGATCTCTACCTACAGGTGAATTTTACTTCTTTTCTTAAAAGTTTGAGAAAAATGTGTGCAGACATTTTTAAATGATAAGAAAATTACATTTTGATGCTTTCAAAACCATTTTCTTATTCAGATCATTGCCGCACATAAACTGGTAGAAAATAAAAACGGTGATTTTTCCAGGTGTCTGGGATTCTTTAAAGGAGATCTTGTAGACTAACTATAGAGGCATTTCCCAGGTTCAAAATTAATTAACCACCTCCACCAAATTTTCTCACCAGCCCTGCTTTTGTTTCCCATGTGTACACTCAACATCAACAAGCCTGAGCTCTCTTTTTAAGTCCTCCTATCACAAAATTACATGGACATCAGATTTCCCTGCAGAACAACGCTGTCTCTAATTCATCTGCAAATACTTACAGGTATTCTTATGAAAATGGAACAAAAATCAGAGTGAGGGAAGTGAGAGAAGCATATTTCAAATCCTTGAGGCCCGTGTGTCTGCATTTTGCTAAGATTAGGAAGGATGTTTGGATAGCTGGCTCTGAAGGACATGTCACAAGCAATGCATCTAGACATTCTTTTAGAGGAAGAGGTTGGGGTAAATGATTTAGAAAATCCAAGTTAAAAGTCTCCTTTGAGTGGAGAAGGGACGATTAGGGATGTTTTAGTTTGACTTATCAAAACTGGAGGTTTCATGTATAAAATAGATAACCAACAACAATGTACTGTATAGCACTGTATAGTACTATATAGTACTGTATACTCAATATTTTGTAATAACTGTAATGGAAAAGAATCTGAAAAAGAATACACACACACACACACACACACACATATATATACAACTGAATCACTTTACAGTACACCTGAAACTAACACAACATTGTAAATCAACTATACTTCAATTAAGAAAAAAAAAGGAGGCTTCCGCCGACTAAATTTCTGGATAATTATACACTTGTAGAAATGACTGAAAACGTGCCTCTCTTTCTCTCAATCTGTCATTACGTGTAGAATAAATGCTGTAGAACTGCATTAGGTACCAAAGAGATATACAAAAGAGGTTTTCTGTCTCTGCCAAGAAGCTTAAAATTCCATCCGAGGGACAAGATGAATGTTCGGGAAACAGCTAGAGAGTCAAACAAATTAACGCCCAAACCCCGTACACTGAGGCTGTTTATCTCTCCGACTTCACACTCCAGGAACCCCTGGTCATCTTTGCTCATCACCCCTGTCTTCTCCTCTCCTCCTCAGTGATGCTTCTCCTTTCTTTTCTCAACTCCTCTTCTCCCTTCTGCCTGTCGTATGTGTTAGGCCTGTCAGCGACTTTATAGGCACAGTTTAGTACTAATGCTATTATCCTCTTTTTTATGGACAAAACCCCATGATTACCTATATCTGCTTATGTGACTGATTCATTCATTCATTCACTCACTCATTCATTCAAGATGATCAGACCCAGATTCTGCCCCGAGTGTGCCTCTTTCTCGAAGTCCCAGCTTTTGTTTGTCCCTTTTAAGAGTCATCAAACACCACCACGGCACTTTACTGAACGTCTTAGCAGCATCCCCGTTCTAGGGATCCAGCTGCCTTCCACACCTCGATGGGCTTCCCAACCTCTTCATGGACTCAGCGGCATGGGACTGAGGCCACAGGACTCTCAAATACCTCCACTTACTTTTTCTTTCTTCTTCAACTCCCCCCTCCTCCCTCCACGCACCATCACTTAGTGCCCCGAGTGCTCAGCCCCAGGCTCCCGGCTCTTCTCCTCCTTCTCTGCTCACTCCCTTGAGGTACCCACGAGGCTTCAATCAGAACCTGTACTCAGAGGAGCCCCAGATCCCCAGCTTCAGCCCTGACCTTTCACTTTCTCTGCAGTCCCTTATTTCCCAGTGTCTAAAAAATACACAGACTAGATATTTCACTGCCATCTAAAACCAACATGTCAAAACCAGACTGTATCATCTCTCCACCCCCTCCCCAGGCCCGGCTGCTGGCTATCTCCCCATCAGCCACAGAAGCACTGGTGCCCCCAGTTCCTCAGATCTATCTTCCACCAGCCCCCTCTGCATTCATGGTCCCCCCTTGCCCGGCACCCTTCCCTCAAGTCTTCTACTGAGCCCTACTAACTCTCTTTCTGCAGCATCTCCTCAGATCCAATCTTTCACCACTATTTTCCCTGCCGAAGAACTATTCCAGATATTAACGATCTCAAAGTAAAAATATATACGTATTAACACACTCAGAGAAGTAATAAACAGGAAAACTTTCTTGGGATGCCCTGCACATCCTAAAACAGATCAGGAACGGTTCCCGTCACATGTCTTCTGGTGATTTGTAGAGCATGAAAGAAATGCTTCAAGCTGAAGTTATACGAATACTTATTAGGTTTTTCTATTTCCTTCACTCAGTAGTTGTTTTATTATTATGTTCCCAGGGAGGCACTGGCCTAATGGGCACATTAGAAATAGATGAAGAAAGATAGAAGCAAGGTAAATTTAATAATGGCATTCCCAAGCATATCCGTCACAAGACTTATCTGCAGTGCAGTACGTCAAACTGTCAGAAAAGTTCGTCTCTGGTTGCTCATTTCTTAATTTTGATCCCTTTTTTTGCATTAAAATTTTCTTCTACCTTCTTGAGATGAATTTAAGAAGAACCATCAGTTACTGGATATGAGAACAAGCTGCCTGAGACTTATAACTTCACTGACTGCCAGAACTGGTTTGACTAAGTTTTGGACAATTTCAGTGTTCAAAGCACCTCCTTATTGTTCTATGTGGGACTTATGCAAAGTTGTGAGCTTAGTGGAAAAGGATCTTCTTTCCTGCTAAGGAAGAGAGCAGAGGACTCCTCTCAGAACCACTGAACTCCCACTCCCTGGGAAAGTTTTCAGTGTGTGGATTATGGAATTCTCTTGGCAACCCCTCCCCATTGTCCTTCTATTACCTCAGTTTAGGCCATTTTAGATGCTTGTTAGAGTCATCTCCAGAGGAAGAGTGGAGAAGAGGCAGAAACAACCCTGAAAGGAATTAACTATATCGATTTTGCCAATTTGCTTTTAAAAAGAATCTGTGAATAGAATGTTGGAAATTTCAGGAAAATCTATTTGGCGTAATCCCAAATTGCCTAGCATTTAAACACAGAGTAACTCTACACAAAGTAAAAATCAAGGCAGGTATTCAAAAGTGCGTGTAATGAAACAGCTAGAATCAGCAGAAGTAACTGGGGCCAACTGAAGCAGGGAATTAAATGTTATTACACATTGTATTGGGAATAACAGATACAAGAAAAGAAGGCCAACGGAACGAGAAAGGAAGGTTAACGTTGGATGACACCAGAGACAAAGACAGGGAGTACTTCTTCAGCATCTGTTTTCTGACGTTAAACCACATCAGAGCCAACACTCTGGTTTCTACAAATAGGTTAAATCCGTACAAGGGTGCTGAAAGTTCAGTCCACCCTTTAACCCTCAGGCTATCCTCCCAGGCATGGCGGTGCACCTGCTGAGAATGGGTGCCTTTTATAATTTGCACAAGGGTGCCACACAGAGCAGCAGTGAAAATGCATCCTGGGATTCATCCAGACCTCAGGTGGAAACCCAAGAATGAGTAACTCAGTTCTGAAAAGGATCTGAAGGACATCTGACAGGTCCTATGTAGGAGACAGCCACCAAGAAGCCACACAGAGGTAACTTGGGCAACTCTTTGAGGTGAAAATGAGGTCAGAGGCTACATATTTATATGTATAACTGATACACTTTGTTATAAAGCAGAAACTAACACACCATTGTAAAGCAATTATACTCCAATAAAGATGTTAAAAAAAAAAAAAAAAGGAAACCATGGCAAAAAAAAAAAAAAAAAGAGAGAGAGCTATCCTGGACTCCTCCAAAGCCAATTAAGTGACTTTTTTGCATATTGTTTCCTCGGGGTGTTCTCTTTTCAGAGCTGATTCTTGTAAGTAGCTTGTCTGTGTGAACATAGCATCAGAGGGCATATGGAAATGGCATGAATACCTCAGAGGAGATCTAGTGATGAAACAGTATAATGGATGGAATAAAAAGAATGTCTTGGGGGGATGGGTAGGCAGAATTATTTCAAATTCCGATCAATCCTAGGCTCCAAACTAGTAGGAAATAGTGACCTGATGTAGAGGAGAGTCACAGGGAGAGGGAACTAATATTTATCAGAGCATCGATTATACACTAGAAACATTACATCAATTCCGACAAGGACCATGTGACACAGGTCCCATTAACCGCACCTGACAGCTGAGGAAACTGCAGTTCAGAGAAGTTAGGCACTCCAAGTCCCATGGCACAGATTCAAACCCAGGTCTAACTGCAAAGCCCATATTCTTTCAATCGCATCGTGCTGCTTATCAAAAGGCTGAACAATATACCTGATGAGAAAAAGTTAAAGGAACTTCTAGAACTCACGCTTGACAAAACAGACTGAAAAGTGAGATGTTTGTGAAGTAATGTCTGGGAAGGGTAGACCTAAAGGATGGCAGCCAGCTGTTTTGAAACTTATTCTGAAGAAATAAGAATAGGAAATGGGCTTCAACTGCAACACGAAGGAAAGCTTCCTTCTCAGAATGTTACATGCGTTGGAGTTAGTGGCTGCGGAACACTGTGGAATCTTCTTCCTGTGCAGAAGTCAAGACGGCCGACTCTGGGGAGAAGACGAAAAGTGGGGTTTGCTTAAAATGAAGGAAACCGCTGGAGGAACTCACCGGAGAGAAGGAAAAGAAGAACTGCCATGAAATGGCATGCTACAAAACAGCACAAAAGGGCTTCCCTGGTGGTGCACTGGTTAAGAATCCGCCTGCCAATGCAGGGGACACGGGTTCGAGCCCTGGTCCGGGAAGATCCCACATGCCGCGGAGCAGCTAAGCCCGTGCGCCACAACTACTCTCTAGAGTTCGCGAGCCACAGCTACTGAAGCCCACGTGCCTAGAGCCCGTGCTCCGCAGCAAGAGAAGCAACCACAATGAGAAGCCCGCGCACCACAACGAAGAGTAGCCCCCACTTGCCGCAACTAGAGAAAGCCCGCACGCAGCAACAAAGGCCCAAGGCAGACAAAAAAAAAAAAAAAAGCAGCACAAAATGGCAGAAGGAATGGGAGAAGGAAAGAAATGTTGGATGGGGAAATAAATAAAAACCAAGAGAATCATGATTACAAATATTGAAAACACTTTTGTTTCAATGTCTAGTGTAACCATTTCTGTGGAGCCAAGTTCTCCAGCCTCACCTTCTCTGAAGGTATTTTCAAGCAATATATTAGAATTTTATCTGAAGAGAAGAATTTAAGTGTGATCCTGCCTCAGAGCAGGAATACATAAGTGCTATATGACCACTTTAGGGGCTTTGGTAATCCCCAGAGCAGTTTTTTGTTTTTTTTTTTAACCTTATATTTATATGGATTTAACAGTAATCTCATTTTAGAAAATTTAATGCCTCATTTACTTTTCAAATTCCCCTATGTATTAGCCTTTATCATCCTATTGCAATTTGTATTTTTAGAGTTATGAAAGCTGTGGCCCAGAGAGTCTAAGGAACTTATCGTGTTCCTAACTGACAGAGCTAAGACTCGACACTTAAGTCTCTGAAAGAATCTCCAGTCCAGGATTCTTTCCAGAATCTTAACCTGCATTTTCAACCACATTCTGAGCATTGGCTGTGAACCATACCACCTCCGGTTGTTCCCTTATCTTTGATGTGACCCACCTGTAAACTCCAGAGACTGCTTGCAAGGTGGGGCAGAAGAATTGCTAAACAAAACTGATCATTCAGAGTAAGAGAACAATTAAAAGGACCAACGTATCTAGGACACCCATGTCCCTCTACAGACACGCTGATGAGACTGGCTTCCTCATGGTGCTATAGAGTGGGAAGCAATGTCTAAAAGCTTTTGTTCTTTATGTTGTGGAAGCCCACTATGAAGGCTGAACCCAGAGAATGCTCTTTCCTCCATTTGTTTATTCATTCATTTATCCACATTTGAAACAGAGGAGATCATAATTCTTTATCTCTTTTTTCACAGCACTGAAAAATTTTAAAGTAATGTGTCCTCTGGAGAAGTAAATGACAAAATATAAAAAACATATCAAGTTCACTTTAACATTTAGAAAACTTTTCATTGTTTAGTTTTCCAAAATAATATGGAGAAATTTAAAGAGATTTTAAAACATTTATTATTTACCTTAAGAATCATTCTGGGAAATGTGCTAAGGATTGCAATTATTGGGTGTTTTGGGATTATAAAGAGAACATACACAGAAAAACTAATGGGAAGAAAGCATAGTTATAGATAATAAATTTGAAGAGAGCTATGGTGTCTAAGTCAGGAATCACAGTCTGAAGCCCTGATTCACAGTAGAAACTCTATATAATAGAGTATCTGTAACTGTAAATATACGCAGATCCACAGAGAGCAGAATTTAGCATAGAGATGCCACCACAAGAGCCTCATTCCTATTGGGCCATGCTTATAAAACAATTTCAAGCATGAAATCATTGATAAACATAGAGCTCAATGTGATGAATTCCACATCTTGGATATTCAACAAGATGGAGCCTTCACCATGTATGGTATTATTTCTACACAGATGCTCTGGTCTTTAAGGGAGGCAAGGAAGCTACAGTGTAAGGGATCCCATCATTACAAGTATGACACAGATGGAAAAGGGTCTCAAATGAAATTGTTTGATAATGATGGGAATTCAAACGCCCAAGTGCTCATTAGCAGGCTTGGCTTTAGGGATAAGCTGCATTAGTGGAATTGACCATACTAAGGGACTAGGAGAAATAGGCAGCTTAGAGCCTCTGACCCAGCCCTGCTTCCTGCATCCTTATCCCGCTGTCATCACACAGCTTTCCTTGGAGCTCTGCCAAGCAATGTGCCAACAGAGAAGCTGCTCTGTTGAGCAGAGGATGTGGACGGTAACTACCCCGTCACCTGCTTCCGGGGAAAGTTGAAAGCATATTAAGGTTTTTAGAAGCCTGATCTTCCCAACAACCAGCCCCATTATTAAGTTATCGTTTTATCTAAAACTAACTTGAAAGTGAAGTGATAGAGATAGTGTGTCTGCTACTCCAACCTTTGACTATCTGTTTTTCTAACAACAAAACCCAGCTAGCTCTTTCCCAGACCCAACATTTGAGCACAGAGGCATCTTCTAAACTTGCTTGTGCCTAAGTTATCATAGTATTCCAAGTGATCTGGATATACAAAGTCTTCTGTTGAAATGAAGAGTGGAATTTCTATTAGATATACATCAGTTTTTAGGATGAGAAAATGTCTGTCATACTTCCGAAGCCTTATTTCTTAATGCTGTTACTCATGAGGATCTTGACCATTGTTGCAGAGTCTGGCAGGGACTCCAATGCTGCAAGGAATAAACTTAAGTGGGGTTTGGGGTCTATGAGAGGCTGAAAATCAAGTCTCTTAACCACTGACATTCAGTGACTAGTAATTGCTACTTCTTAGTCTATACAGTCCAAAAACTTAAGAGTTGGATTTGGGACCTCCGAATTCAGTCAACCCAGGGAACAAAGGGTACTTAGATGTTTTTTAAGGAAAGGGGACGCATGTAAGAAACCAAAAGAAATGGAGGTGTGCATTTCAGTTTAAGCTGGAAAGTGCTCCGAGAACTCATAAGGAGCGATTGTAAAAAGGAAAAAAGGAGGAAACTGTAAAATGTGGCCCAGGATCCAGTACCCAAAGTTCCTACCTGAAGATATCCATGGAAAATCAGAGCCCACAGAAGCAGGACAGAGAGAGATGCAGACAGGAGCAAAGGGAAAACATCAGGCTTTATGTAGAATTATCAACTAGATGTGTTTATATTCGTGCCTAAAGCCATATCGTATCTTATTCAGTAATCAATAAAGTTGCGACAACAGTATCTATTTTACAGGAGTGAAGACTAAAACGTCAAGATTTTTAAGTAAGAGATAAAAGATTTAACACAGTACTTGAGTATGTGGTAACTGTCGTTCATAACTGTAATATCTGACTTCTAGAGAGAATACTTGGATTATTGGAGAAAAAAGATTTGAAGAAAGTCTCTGTTCCTGGTGATGGAGACCTGTTTTACGAGAATGGTAAGACAGTGACTGAATTAAAAGATTGAACAGAGCCCCTTCCTCCCACTGGCGGAAGGAAAGGAGAATTTTTTCAGCTATGGTGTCCCATGGATAAGTGCTCAAGGCCAGATTGTGAGCTGAGTATGACCGAATGTAAGAACCATCTGGGGCACAAAGAGGGGAGGGGATAGGAGCCTAGTACTTTTAGAGCTTTGCTCTTAGCTTCTCTAGTCTTCCCTCCCTCCCTCCTTCTCTGTTTCTCTCTGTCTCTCTCTCTCCTTTCTGCCTCTCTACATCTTCTCAATATATTATCTTTTGTACTATTAACTTTTATCGATCCCCCCTTTTTTTTTTGTCCTAGTGAAAGTGTTTCTTCTACACATTCAACACCCAAGACAATATATATGCAGCAATCTCACATTCTAGGACCACATGGGCCCAAAAGGCTGACCACAGGGCACTAGGGAGGCCAGTCAGGGAGTCTCCGAAGAGGTGAATGCATTTGGAAGGCCAGAGCTCTCCATGCGCATATCTGGGCGGGCATGTGTTCCTGCCACATGGTGTGAGTCTAACATCTTGGTCCTGTAAGCAGGGTATAAAATTACGTGCAATGGATTTACGAATATGGGGTTTATGTCTCCATAATTCCCGCCCACAGATGTTCTACCCCTAAATTCATGTCTCTGTAGGCAAAACAGAGGCATGCCATCAGGCTTGAAGCATGATGATTTGGTTAAATTAGGTCTAAGACCCCTATTTTCATTTTTTTTGGGGGGGGTCTGTTTATTCAGATAATGGCATCTCTTCCCCACGTCAGCAAGTCAGGAACAGCCTTAGTACCACTAGCTTTAGATTGTTTTCATTTTCAGATTAACCTGAGAGAATAACAGGATTTTTGAACTTGTCTTCCACATGAACGCAAAATTCAAAATATGCCTGTAAAAAGATTAAACAGAAATTAGGGATGCTAAGTATCCCATATTACAGGAACAAACCAAAGTTTTCTAAAAAGGACAACCCATAGTTTAAATTTCCTGCCTGCAGGGCACGCTACACCTTACATCCTCTTGAATTCCACAGGTAATATAATTTATATTAAATGGGACAGGTCCCAGCAGAAGTTTGTACAGGCGCCAGGCAAAACAATTACTTTGATGTGCTCTTTTGAAAGTATTGCAGCTCCTAGGTACAGGGTTTACATGCAAACAAAGAGTAGAAGATTTATAAGTACTCTCTGCTATTAAAATTATTAAATTGCTAACATGTAATTATTGAGTATAATATAGAAACAAAACTAATCTATTTACTTGTTTTTGTAAAAAATTAATCAACAGTTAAAAGTAAGAAAAAGTCAGACAGTCTAAGAGTTTGCTAAGCTACAGTTTCCTAGAAAAGAAAGCAAAACAAATCCTCTGCCAGCGGTTGTGTTCAGAACTAAACCTTTTTAAAATGATAGCAGGATTTGTATGGAAACACAAAAGACCCCAAATAGCCAAAGCAATCTTGAGAAAGAAAAAGAGAGCTGGAGGAACCAGGCTCCCTGACTTCAGACCATACTATAGAGCTACAGTAATCAAGACAGTATGGTACCGGCACAAAAACAGAAATACAGATCAATGGAACAGGATAGAAAGCCCAGAGATAAACCCACGCAAGAATATACAGTGGAGAAAACCCAGGCAAGAATATACAGTGGAGAAAAGACAGCCTCTTCAATAAGTGGTGCTGGGAAAACTGGACAGCTACATGTAAAAGAATGAAATTAGAACACTCCCTAACACTGTATACCAAAAAAAAACTCAAAATGGATTAAAGACCTAAATGTAAGGCCAGACACTATCAAACTCTTAGAGGAAAACATAGGCAGAACACTGTATGACATAAATCACAGCAAGATCCTTTTTAACCCACCTCCTAGAGAAATGGAAATAAAAACAAAAATAAACAAATGGGACCTAATGAAACTTCAAAGCTTTTGCACAGAAAAGGAAACCATAAACAAGACGAAAAGACAACCTTCAGAATGGGAGAAAGTATTTGCAAATGAAGCAACTGACAAAGGATTAATCTCCAAAATATACAAGCAGCTCACTCAGCTCAATATCAAAAAAACAAACAACCCAATCCAAAAGTGGGCAGAAGACCTAAATAGACATTTCTCCAAAGAAGATATACAGATTGCCAGCAAACACATGAAGGGATGCTCAACATCACTAATCATTAGAGAAATGCAAATCAAAACTACAATGAGGTATCACTTCACACCGGTCAGAATGGCCATCATCAAAAAATCTACAAACAATAAATGCTGGAGAGGGTGTGGAGAAAAGGGAACCCTCTTGCATTGTTGGTGGGAATGTAAATTGATACAGCCACTATGGAGAACAGTATGGAGGTTCCTTAAAAAACTACAAATAGAACTACCATACGACCCAGCAATCCCACTACTGGGCATATACCCAGAGAAAACCATAATTCAAAAAGAGTCATGTACCACAATGTTCATTGCAGTTCTATTTACAATAGCCAGGACATGGAAGCAACCTAAGTGTCCATCGACAGATGAATGGATAAAGAAGATGTGGCACATATATACAGTGGAATATTACTCGGCCATAAAAAGAAACAAAATTGAGTTATTTGTAGTGAGGTGGATGGACCTAGAGTCTGTCATACAGAGTCAAGTAAGTCAGAAAGAGAAAAACAGATACTGTATGCTAACACATATACATGGAATCTAAAAAAAAAAAGAAAATGGTTCTGAAGAACCTAAGGGCAGGACAGGAATAAAGACGCAGACATAGAGAATGGACTTGAGGACACGGGAAGGGGGAAGGGTAAGCTGAGACGAAGTGAGAGAGTGGCATGGACATATATACACTAGCAAATGTCAAATAGATAGCTAGTGGGAAGCAGCCACATAGCACAGGGAGATCAGCTCGGTGCTCTGTGACCACCTAGACGGGTGGGATAGGGAGGGTGGGCAAGAGACGCAAGAGGGAGGGGATAGGGGGATATAAGTATACTATAGCTGATTCACTTTGTTATAAAGCAGAAACTAACACACCATTGTAAAGCAATTATACTCCAATAAAGGTGTTAAAAAATGATAGCATGATATATGTTGTAAAGGCAATTACAGTGGAATTCAGGTGGGGCCAAAGTACATCAAGATTATAGTTCTGTAACAAAAAGCCTTTTGCTGTAGTTTGACTATGTTGCAGGAAGTCCTCAACCTGCACAGGAGTTGGGTTCCAAAAGTCTGTTTGTAAACTATCTGGAAAGCAGAATAAACTTTCTTACTGAAATTATGATGCTTAAAAACAGAAGCATTTATTAAGTTCCCATTAGATGCCAGGTAAGTTGCTAAAGATGAAAGTCCCTTCAAGGCAGAGACAGGTGCATAATCAAATAGCTGCAATGCAGTGACCCTGACCTGTAGGAGGTGCTGTGGATGAGCCGAGAGAGGACCGTCTAACTCCGCTTCCCAGCAGCAACGGGGATCAGTCACCTCACAGTGAGAATGCAAAGAGGGAAAGAATAAAGAGAAAGACAATGGACATAAAAGAAGAAGAGATGTGGAGAAGGGAAACATGGAGAAGCCAAGAGAACAAGACTTTAATGACATGAGCAAAAGTACCGGAATGTATGAGCAAGAGTTGCACAGAAGAGAACAGACAGACTTAAGAATAGAACTACAGCGGTGCATGAGATAATCCAGGTTGGGGGAACAGCTCACGGTTCAGGCCAACAGTTTCCTGGACCTGTTCTTGAGGGGGAAGAGGAAGTCCATGTCATATACAGGCTGCCATTTGTATGTAATGGCTGTTGCAAAGTCAGGCATGGGCACTCCAGAGTGCCCTTTATACTGTACCGTAACTCACCATTACAGTCAGGTAAGCTCCCACATATGTATTTACACCAAGTCTTAGGCAAATTCTTGGTCCACTTGATTGTCTAATGTGACCTTCTTCCTCCACAGGGAGAGAATGCAGTTTCTTCTAAATGCTTAATTGGAAGACTCTGTAGACATTGCTATGGTCTGAATGTGTCCCCCGACCCCAAATACATACATTGAAACCCTAACCCCCAGAGTAATGGTTTTAGGAGGGAGGCCTTTGTGAGGTGCCTAGGTCATGAGGCAGAGCCCTCCTGAATGGGATTGGTGCTTTTATGAAAGAGGCCCCAGAGTTGGCTTGCCGCTTCCACCATGTGAAGACACAGCGAGAAGTCTGCAGCCTGGAGGAGGGCCCTCACCTGACCATGCAGGCACCGTGACCTGAGACTTCCAACCTCCAGAACTGTGAGAAATAAACGTCTTGATGCTTATAAGTGACCCAGTCTGTTGTACTGTCTTATATCAGCACAGCACTGTTATATCAGTGGTACTGTGTTATATCAGGGTTTAAGACAGGTATGGTGTCAACGTCATTTAAAGGAGTAAAAATTGAGTAATTTAGTGTCAAGAGGTAGTCAAGCTACATTTGTAAAGACTGGGAAGCAGTGGTAGGAGCTGAAAGGGACTGCCAAAATGGAACTTAGTCACAGTGGTAGTCGATACCACCCAGGGGCAGAAGGAGGACCGGAAATTATGTCGGAAACCTAATGACATCATGACTCTCCAGTGCAGCTGCCTAATCCCATGTCTACCACATCCCAGAACCACTCAGCCACAACAGAAGTGTTACCTAGAAACATCCTTACTGGAAAAATTAAGCACTTGTCCAATAATTTCCTGTTAATGACCAATTTCCCTAAACGCTGGCTTGTGTGTCTCCTCAGGGGCCACTCTATCTTTCTGCTCCCTATTCCCAAATTGCTGTCATTAACGAACTCCCCAAAGAGTAGGTCTTCCAGGTGCTTCCAAAAGGAGCACAGACTCCTATTTGAATCTCTCCATCATTCTCCCTCATGCTCGTTAATCGTTGAGTGATCTAACTTCACACAAATGCTGGGAGGCCCAGAACACTCAGCACAAGACTCCACCAGAGGACTGACCCCGTTTAATTGAAGTGCACAGTTCACATGCTTGATTTCCAACGTCTTAAGCCTCAGGGAGTGCCCATTCACCACTGGAACAAGTCGCTAGCATGGGTGCGGCATGTTGTAGACAAGCAGTCATTGTGAGTGCAGCCTGATTTGAAAAGGTACCAATCTTTAATGTTTGCAGCAATTACAACACTATATTTAATGCTGAGCCTCTGGAATGACTATTAAGACTCTAACAGTCAACTCCTAAGCATATAAAACCTTATAAACATGCTCTTTTGCCCTCAAAGAACTTACAATCTAAACAAAGAATAATAAAAGAAAACTCAAAATCCTTTCCCCATAGGACTTAATGTTCAGCATCATTTATTCTTAAGCTCTTTCCTTTTCATCCTCTTCTTTAATGCCCTTTTCTCCTCCACCTCTCTAATCAGTTCCACCAACTCTAGTCAGCACTCAAACAAAAATATTCCTCCAAACATTCTGTGACAATTTGAATTCTAAGTGTTGACGGTGGGGAAGACTCTAGAATTTTCTTCTCGCTCAAGTACGGGAAGCAAAACCCACACACCATTGAGACTTCTGCTTAGCTTTTCCCTTCTAAAGCCACGGAGCCCACAAATAAACACAAAGATGTACATAAATACTTATTAATGAATGTTGCTGGGCTACTGAGGACCCACTTCTGTAGGAATCACCCTTCAAGGGCTCACGAATGATGGCAACAAATCTGTATGCCTATAAGATGCTCTCGCCAGAGGCACTGACCCCCCCTCCCCCGCCCAGAGTAATCCCTCCCCGTCTCCCTCACCTCTCTCACAAGACTTCCAGAGGAACTCCCCCTCCATCCATTGTTACACGTGACCTCATGGCAACTTCCCGACATGAGTTTAGCTGCAGGCTGATGTCTAAAAGTTCAGGCACTATAAAAACTGGTTTATTGGGTGCAAAAGAGAATTAGGACTTCAAAGACTCTTACTCTGTCAAATTAAATTAACATATGGAACAGCAACTAAGCTATGATTGGTATTCATAGCATCAGCTCTTTGGTAAGGCTCTGGCTGGTTTTTAATGCAGCTTGTTCACTGTTTTAAGTGAACTATTGCTGATCTACTCTGGTTACTCAGAAGAATATTTAACGATGTGGGAAATGCTCACAATATACTGTGAAGTGTAAAAAGTCAAATACAAATTATATGTAAAGTATAATCCAAATTTTCTAAGTAAGATAGTCTCCATATTATATTCAGTTTTTTTTAAAAAAATTATTTCCTTCGTCTCTGAAAGAATTATACCAAAATATTAATGTTGACTCCCTCTGGATAGTAAGATTAAGGGAACAATTTTATTTGATTTCTTGTACTTTTATGAATTGTCCAAAATTTCTAAAGAAAATGTATTACTTTAATAATCAAAAAAATGTTTTCAAAATACATTTTTAAAGAAAAATGTTCCTTATGTAAGAAGAAACATGCAAAAAATAGTGAGCATATACAGAGACAAGCCTTTACATGTGTATTATTGGCTTTGAGTGGTTCTTCTTAGATCAAGTGCAGTCGAGGGCTTATCTGCCCATGTGATAAAGGCGGTGCCCACGCACAGGACAGGTTTTGACATGAAGTATTTTATTTACCTTTTTGTTAGTTTTTCTTTCTATTCCCCAACGTAGAAGACAGCAATAATGAACAAGCAAAGAGGAAGTCCATAGTAGGAAGAGCAAAGTAATAGAATAATGGTAATTTTTTTTCTTTTTCTTTTTTTTTCTCTGGAAAAGGAGTTAGTTTCAAAAGCTGGTGAAATGACATGCAAGAAGCTTGATAAAGACTTAAACAAAATCAGTAGGCTGAAGCATAAGAAATAGAAAGTATACAATCGTTTTTGTCTTGCAAAAACAGCAATTTCATTTGGTTTAACTGAATAGGTCAACATCACTAATTACACATAATAATAAATGTATAATTTTTAGTATTTATCCTTATTCCCCAGTCATCTATACACATATATGTATTTAAGTGATAAAGTCAATTTGTTAGCACCTCCCAAAATAATCAGAAAGCCAAACCTCTAAAAAAAAAAAATTAGGACGTGCACTTCAGAACCTGATGTAAATGATTTTCTATTTATCTGCAAGTTTTAAATTAAAAAAAAAAATGCTGTTTCACTCCACAATTCACCTAATCGGAAGATGACCTGGTATAAAGCTATACATATATACAAGATGCTTAAGAGTAGTCAAATTAGCAGGCAGTGTAATCCCCCAGATAGCCAAATAACTGTTTGAATCGATTAATAAACAATATCATTCAGAATCATCACACCAACCAATTGAACATATAGGAATCATTCTCTGTGCACCTTGCTTTATTCATTTATAAAATAGCAATACTTTACCTATAAGGCTGCAACAACATTTAGTTAAGGAACAATTGCTAAGAAATTGAGGATCAGGGGTGGCTTGCACTGTCATCTTAATTTGGAATGCTTTCTACTGTGGAAAAATAGGGTAAACCACAATTATTTGAAAGAGATTACCTGATAATTGTACCGTGTTTGATATTAGAAGCAGTGTTAAAATGAATTGCTCTGCAACTTGCATTTATTAGATGAGTGTATAATCTAGAAGCAGATATAGTGACTGCAATGCTTTGATCATTCAGCCAAAGGACAGTAATGGGCGGAAGCAGTAAATCCAGATTCTAGTCCTAGACAATGACCTTGGACAAATCTCCCAAACCTCCCAGGGTCCCCTGCAAAATGAAACTAATGATTTATCTGTTGGATTAAGTGGTGCTTTGCCAAGTTACGCAACACATTCAAGATATTATAATTACTATTCATGATAATCACAATGGGATAGGCTTGGTTTTGTTATTTACTATTACTGGCAGGTCTAACACCACCCCCCTCAAATGAAACATTTCCCCTTTACTTCCACTAGGAAACCAAGGTGCTCTAGGCAGTTATCAGGAATGTAAATTTGTCAGTGTGAGTCTTGTTTCATTCCAGCAACTGAAATGAACGTTATCTGTTTTCTGCTAATTATCCACAGAAGCTGCACCTCACCAATCCAGAAGCCACAGGACATGGCATAACTTTGGGTTCAGACATTCTGTCATTTAATCCGTATTCATTTTCAAGATGAAGGAGCACTGCCCTCGGAACACAAACAGCCTCTCTAGGCCCACCGATGCAGTGTTTGACAGGGCTGTCAGAAACATTTTGCTAACATTTGACCTAAATAAATATTCACTGTGACACTTCGAACCTGTTATACTCGCTCTTTTTTACAGGGACTCCCGTTAACCGGGGATCCTTGCTCTGCCCCGACCCGCCCCCCGCCCCCCCCCCCCCCCCCGCCAAAGTCTCAGTCTGCTCTTGTGACCACAGTCTTTCCAGCTTTCCCCAGAAGGTAGCCCTCCCCCCATCACTTTCCTGTGTTTCAGCATTTCTCCAAAGTTTCCTAATAGATTGCAATTTATATTGCCTCAAACTGATGACTTAAACCAATTAATAATCATAATTTAAAAAGACCAACAATCCTACATTTCCCTTCATTTCTTAGGGTACATTGACTATTTATGCATTTAACTTTATGGCACGATTTTCCAGGCATTTCTTTAGCGAAGTGTCCCAAGTTTCGGCCTTTCTCGTCAGCAAAGCCACTGATTCCAAACTGTGTGTTTTGTGGAAAAGACATAAATAAAAAAAATCCTAGATCAATACACAATAAAATATAAAGCAACTAAAGAGAGATGGTATTTCCAGTGACATCTCATGTCCTGATGTTTGTTTCTTTAAAAAAATACATGTATACACTAATATCTTGGATCTATATTTATAAATAACATATTCTCTCTACCTTTTATATCACACCTCAGCTTGCTTTATTTTCTTTCTAATCGCACTACCTGGTTTATCTGATCATTTTACTCTAAACAATTGAGATATAAAATATTGGGTTAATACTGATAGGTAGCACATTGCCATTTTACATGGGACAGGAAGGAGAGTGAGGAAGGGGGGGATTACTTAGGCCACACTGTGAGCTGAATAATTATATCCTGTGGTATCAGTGGGTCAAAGACTTGGTTGTTATCAGAGATGAACAACAAGATCAGAATATGGTTCTCTACTTTCCTCTCAATAGAAAAGATACCGCAAGACTCTGTTGCCTGTTCCATTCTCTCACTCCCAGACAGCTGTTTTCTCATGCTGTGCTATCTACTGAAGAAAACGGATCTGGTCATCCGGAAGTCACTTAATTTTATCCTCGCACTTGTTGAAAAGCACTTCCCCGGGCTCAGTGGGTGTTCAGTAATGATATAAGAAAGAATATATTTTTTGTTTGTTTTCTGGTTTTTTTTAGGGCCTCGGGGTAAAAACCTTTTCAGAAAAGACAGACAATTTTTGATCAGAGAGACCTGTACTCAAATCTCACCTCCATCAAATTTCGTGTAAAATGCCTCATTTTGGCATAAAATGGAGATATCAGAACCTAGATCACAGAGTTCATTAAAAGATTAGTTTTGAGGAATGTGCCTGGTATAGAATGCAGCACCTAACAGACGGTCAGTAGTGTTGACTTAATATTACCAGTCTACGGAAAACAAATTCAGATTATCATCGGCCTTCACAAATTCATACCAATTCTCCTAAAGACACTGAGACTGGCTTTTTAATTTTACTATTTCTTTGGAATGGAAAAAACATCTTTAAAGCGGGGTGATCCATATTGCGAACAAACATTTGAGCTTAGAGAACAGGGACCGAGTCTTAACTTATCTCTCTGTGGAGCCATAGACAAAGTTTGGCACCTGGTTCTCAAAAAAGAAACTGAAATTAAGTTTCAGTTATTCAATGAATATAAAAATTAAGTTTATATACGTCATCGATTTTTACTGTTCTTGAAATACAATTCTATGGGCCTAACACAAAACACTTAGTTTTCTGAAATAAAGTATATTTCAGATGTAAGTACTTGGATTAGATTTTCAAAGACAAAGTAGGTTACTGGTGATAGCTTTTTCCCCCCAGGCATGTGTGTGTGTGTGTGTGTGTGTGTGTATGTGTGTGTGTGTGTGACTTTTCATTCTGTTTGAAAAGTTCTGCTGGTGTCCTCGAAATAACAAGGACCTAAAAACAGGACTCAAGAGAAATTTGTGGAGGATTAATGGACTTGGGTCATAAGGCTTCTATTGTCTTCCATTATCTAGTAAATGATTAACACCAGGCTCTCCAGGAGAAAAAACTGTGTGCACATCTACACTTACACAAGTTGATTATAAATTTTGTGATATAAAAAATATATTGCAGGGCTTCCCTGGTGGCGCAGTGGTTGAGAGTCTGCCTGCCGATGCAGGGGACACGGGATCGTGCCCTGGTCCGGGAAGATCCCACATGCCGTGGAGTGGCTGGGCCCGTGAGCCATGGCCGCTGAGCCTGCGCGTCCGGAGCCTGTGCTCCGCAACGGGAGAGGCCACAACAGTGAGAGGCCCGCGTATCGCAAAAAAACAAACAAAAACAAACAAACAAACAAAAACAAACAAAATGTATTGCAAACAATCTCGAATATTAATAAGACATACAATACTCTATTTGTTAATTCCAAACACCTGTAACTGCAGTTTGACTTGCTATTTCTTGCAAAATTCATAATCACTTTTTATAATTATATCACCAAATACAGTGTCACAAAATTGGGGTACAAAGAAATGCTTGATTCCTATTCAATTTAGCAAAGAAAGAGCCATGCTGTTAACAAACGAATGCAGTTCCAACACAAATATAGGTTGATATGTTCATTTATATTAACAAATTAAGACAAAGTGAAACAATGAAGTCAGAACTTCACTCAGTCATCAATAATGTAATTTCTTTGCTGAATTAGGTAATAGTTTCTGAAGAGTTGAAGAACATTTCCTCAATTTTTTTCTTGCTATTCACAATAAAGGCCACAGACGTATCATTCTTAAATTTAACCTGAACTGTTAAAATGTTCTCAATAACTGAATCTTAAATCTGGACAATCATCAAAACAATATGTCAAGCCCTATTTGTAGCATTTTTCAATTTCTGTAGCATAAATGTTCCCACTACGGTCAGTTTCAAGCTACCAAGCTGTCATCACTGAACATAGAGTTGGGAAGAGATACATGCGTTACATACTATTTTCTCTGGACGAATGCAATAAACATACATAACCTCAAGAGCATAAATAATAGCAAAACTTAGTAAAAATCATTTGGAAATGATGAGCTTTGTGTACTATCTTTCTTTTTAACATAATTTATTTAATTATATGTGTATATACCTTAACTTTTTAATAATCGCTATGTGTAACAACCAGCTCACGAAATTCCTGAAAATTTGATAATCTGCTCCAGAACACCACCAAATCTCCCTCAAAAGCCCTGGCTAGTTAGAATCTATCCAGCTTTATCTGTGAGCAGCTTGAAATTAGTCTCAGAAATGAGTGGAGCTTCTACTACAAAAATGGGGCTAATTTTTGAAGCCATAAATTTGTGACTTTGGTCTCCATGCCCTGTTCTGTGTATTCATTACAGTTCACAGAGTTAGTCAGTCTCATGTGACACAGTTGGTCCTTGACTGACAGCTGATGTGAGCTCGCTGTGTAAATGTTAACGCCACGCGCGTCTGGTTCCTACCTGAGTCGCGCGCAAGATTCCCATCTGATAAGCTCTGATCTCCGGCGCTCAGCTACGCTCTGAACAAGGAACAGATTCTACCTAGTTTGATAACACCCTGTGAAGGAATCTTGATGAGAAGAGCCTGAGCCTACCCTGGGCACAAAAACAAGTCCTCGGAATCGTAGTGTGGGAAATGCTCAGCCATTTCACAACTGAAGATCTAGTACTTTCACAGCAAAATCTCACCATATAAAATTTGGAATGCAGTAAAGCCCTACTAGAGAATGTAGACTGCTCTTTGTAGCAGTATTGACTGCTCAATGTAGCAGTATTGACTGCTCTTTCTCTCTTATTCAGAGGTAGCAATGACTGAAATAACACAAAGGGACCTCAATTCAAACAAATCATTTTCATTGTCAACAGAGCAAATATGCCCTAATTTGCTACCAAGAGTTAGCAAAATAATCTAAACTGCATAAACAAAATAATCTACAATGACTAAATAATTATCCTGTAAGTCAGGGTTTTTGGAAACACAAAATAGCCAGATGACTGAGACAAAAGGTTTCCCCCTCTCCTCGGATTGTGTTATTTATTTATCATTTTATTGAAGTCCTCACATAGCTGCCTCAATGTCTGACTTTGTGAGAGGTAGAAAAACCCGAGTGTCAGGAAACGAGTTACTTTGATGGCAAAAATGCTGAAGGTGAAATGTGATCGTTCATGATGGAACTAGAAATGCCAGCTTTCCTAAGATGCAGTGGGGTGTTTGTAAATTACAATGAAAACGATCCAGAGATAAAAAGTCTTCAATTCTCATCATAAAAATAACACGATCTGGGAAATAATCACTTTCTTCCCCAGAACTACAGAATCCTAAAGGGTATACAGACCGTGGTAAAATGTCTAGAATGTAGAGAATTTGCTATAGATAGTGAATTAGGCTTTTCTTCCATAAGCATTCAGAAACTTGGCCAGAACGCTTCCATTTAATTCCCTAGACCAGAATTCTTGTCATCCAGAGATAAACTTGATTCAAACCCTCATCCCCCTCTACTTAAACCTTTTGCAATTCAGAAAATATCTTGTGATTATCACATCATAAGGCAGATTTTCCCAAGCGTGCATGTCCTGTGATGATAAGGAAGAAAGCCAATGAAGTAATGGGGTGAATTCTGAAGCAGGGGAAAGTAGGATGTCAGCCATTATGGCGGGGGAGGGGGAGTTAAGTGTAGGTACTATAGAAAATAAATAAACATTGAAAAGGACTTGTTCCCCAACGTGTCATAAACTACTGCCTATGAAATATAAGGATATTTGGAAACATTTAGATATTTGACCAAACCGTTAGGTTTTCATCTGTTTGGAAGCATGAGTTATAAATGGACAAGAGGGCAGATGAGGAAAAACACAGCCACTGCAGTTTGCCAGATGTAGTTGGAATCTGGTTCTGTATCCTCTAACTCTGTCACCTCACTGAGCCTCAGTTTCCTCACCTGTAAAATGGGAGTAATTGTGCCACAAGTTTTGCAGGACTTGCAAGGAGGATTAAGGATAATGTTAATCAAGTGCTTGACACAGTTGATGCTCAAAATATAGCTGCTATGGCTGGGATCCTGGTAGATATAAATGCAATTTATGCCCTTAAAGTATGTTGAATATATTCAATAGCCATATGTATAAAACAACAGAGTATTAAATAACAGATATTTAAAAACGCATGAAGCTTTCTTAATAAAAAAAAAAAAATGATACCTAGTTAGCCTTTTGGGCACTGGTGTAACAGGGCTCAGCAGGAAACCCCAGCCACTGTAGGTTTCTGTTGAGACTGGGAAGCTCCACTTTGGGAGAGTTGAGAAAGTCACAGGAAAGAGATCTGAACACTGGTTTACCATTTCAATAGATTATACTGAACTGACTGTAACAAATAGCACTAATCAAAGGACAAAACCTGAAAGAAAATGAATAAAACACTGCTCTGCCGCCGATAATGATTTTCTACCCCGTTGTGCAGGCTGGCAAACCTTTTCCCCACCCGACCTGTAGCACCTGTATATTAAAAACTTACTGAGGGAGGGATTTTGGGGGGCTATGAAAGAGCATGACCATATCTTAGTTAGAAAGCAGCCTGGTATCATGTTTGTTACCTAGTAGGGACTGAGGCTCATAATGCAACACCCACACTTAACCAGGTCACATCGGAATTAAAATAAAGAATTAACATCAATGGCTTGTGGAAACATGAAACCACTGTGCTGTCCTTTTCTATGGATGAATCATTTACCTTTCTTATTTCTCCAGGAGAAGTGGCAAGCATCGTTCCTTACCTACCATCCCTCGTCCTCACATCCCTTTTGAATTTTATTTTTTATTTTAAAATGGAACGTGGGATCTTAGTTCCCTGACCAGGGATCGAACCCATGGCCCCTGCAGTGGAAGCACGGAGTCCTAACCACTGGACCACCAGGGAAGTCCCCCGGTCTGAATTTTAAAACACTGTCTGGTACACTTCCTCACTCCGTGCTCTCCCTGACCGTTTTTTTTGTGTGTGTGTCCTTTTTCCTGGGCCCCAGTATGAAGACGTAACGTAAGACAATGCATTGAAAATAAGTATAGTAGAATACCTCTATTAGGATGCCTAAAACTCAACTTAGTCCCAAGTTACATCACAAAAATTCCCATTCAAAATAAGACGTTTTTTCTTTAATTTTTCTACACTCCTCTTAGTGCAGAAAAGAAACTGTCCTATAAAGTGTGACACTGACAACTCAGCTAGAGACGTACCAAGTAAAGCAACCACCTGGAGTCAGATTCTTACGTTAAGTGTTGGTTCCCACAGACTCACTCAGCACAAGTCCCAGATATATTTTCAGGACGTAAATGTCAGGGAGTAAGAAAGATCTTGAAACCAGATTCTTCATGCGGTGTTCCTCCAATGTTTATTCAATTAGGAAAATACAGACCTCCCCGCAGGCTTCGGGGCTACTGTAGATCAGTTTATAGAATCATCTTATGTCAAACAAAGACCTGCAGTTGGCCACTGACTTGCGAGCAGCAGCGAAGGTCAGAAGATCTGCTTCTAGAAGTGGCCACGCTGCACACAGACAGAAATGTACGTTCATAGAAAGAAAGGGGAGGAAAAGACTAAGAGGAAGGAGGAAAAACACAGAAGGAGAAAGAGAAAGAAAGCAGTACACCTCCAACAACGGCTTTGTGACCCCTCTGGAAATGCTACCCAGTTTTTTTTTTATCATGAAAAGATCCCATTAATGCCTCAGCTCCATCAAACAGCAGACCAAGTCCATGAATGGCACCTATCAGAGCCCAGGGTAAATCCAATGATTAGAGGGAATTCGCCAAAGGGCCTTTGTAGCTGAGAAAAATGCCTACTCCAGAGAGGAATGCAGAAAATTCCTGGGAGCACAGGCCTTCCTTTGTTGGCAGTCTGGCGGTATTCTGGGGCAAATAAAGGGACAAAAATGGGATCTTAGATGCAATGAACATTTGAAGAAAATGTTTTTCAAAGACCTCCTTGAAACACTCCTTAAAAAAAAAAAAACCCCTCCAACTATCACTCTGATAAAGATGAACTACAGAACTTCAACCCAAACCGCCATTTTACAGGCCTGCATAACCTTGGGGATTCTCAACAGGAATAGTGTTTTCATTAGATCTCCTTTGTCCTCCTGCGTTTCCTGGTTAAACAGTAAGTCAACGTTAAAACTTTACAGATAAGAAAACACACACATTCCCTCACTCCCTTCAAATTTACTGACAGAATCCACTGAGATTTAGCATAACATAAAAGCATCAGGCAAGGAGAGAGGATAGCGTGGAACACTGAGTCGAGGATATCAACCAAACTCAGACCAGAACAAAACATAAAGGATATGCTGAGCTATCACCGTTATGAAAACATGCAGACAGCCAACCAGAAAGAAAATCTGCCAGGCTGACTGAATAGGATGAAGAAGGGACGTTAAGGCACAAGCACCCTGGACGTCAGTCATTCTCATTTATTCTGTACACAGCAGCGAAATTTTACTGAAGCCCCCTAACGAACTAAAGGATGGCAGAAATCACAGCCTTATATCGTTGCTACCACTCAATAGCTTGGTTATACCAGAGCGGGCAGAAGGAATGCGAAGCCAACTACACTTCTTTTAGCATGTTTTCCTGGAGAAAACAGAATCTTTCAGTTTCGTTTGGTGCAAAGAAGCTGGCCTAAGAGAAGATGGAGCTGAACCTTTGGTTACAGGGGTATTTTAAACCTTCAACCTGAGGTAGACGTCAGAAAGGCATTTGGTACATCTGAATTTCTCATTTTTTTAAAAAGCGCCCCACCCCCATGCTTCTTCAGACCCAAACAATTTTAATGACTTTTCTGCACAGTGTGCCCCTAAGTGTAATACCTTCCCTCATAAATCTTGTTGTAGACTTATTTTATGTTCCATTTTAACAGTCTGCAGGGTTGAGGGAGGAGCAAAGTAATAATCATGTAATTCTAGTGGAAGGTTTTCCTCCCCTTTCTCCCGGGCTGAAATATAATAAACTATTATTTATTTGCATCTTTAGGGGGCCATTCACTAACATTTTCCAAAACTCTAGTAAAGTGGTTGCAAAGACTTTATTGCTTTGCAAATGTTGTTCATTTAATTATTTGTTTTAAATGCCATTTTACTGGTACCAGTGGGTTTGCATTATAAAGCCTGTATTAGGATGTTATTTGGGGTATACACAACAAATTCAAGCCTTTGTATTGTGCTTTTCCATGCTCACTTCTGTTCGCCCATGTAACCATATATAACACTTTTCCCTGACTTCCCTTCCAAATAATTGAGCATACATAATTGTGAGGTTATTGCATCACTGTTTATGACCAACCCTGTCCTTCCTAAGAGTTACTCCAATTAACTCTCTACCTTAGGGTGTACTCTCAAAGTTTATACCTCTGTGCACCAAAGGGGAGCGGGTCAATTTTACTTGTCCATCATTAAATATATAGTTTGGCAAGCACTAATGAATACAATACTTTCTCAACATACACGATGGCTTGAAAAACAATTGGCGCACCTTTCTGATGCATTTTGCATATTTCCTCCTATGTCTGGACTGAAAAAGCTTTATCGTTAGAGTTCTTATGAATAAAATGCTTTGTTTCGCCAATGTAATAAAAAATAAGATCCATTTGAAAGAAATATATAAAGCAGAAATAAATTTAAGCACAGAACCAAATAAATGCTCTCAACGACCCTGATTCAGGATCCCCTATAAATGGAGCGTACCTCTCCACCACTGTAGATTCCTCTGAAATCTTGCCAAATGCATAAATCCTGGAAACATCTTCTAAAAGATAAGAATGAGCTTGGAAAATAGATCATGAAAGAAATATGCAGTGCCTATAAAATAAACCACACACATACACACACAATTTTCATTTACCAGATCCTCTTTCACAAATCTAGCAGATGGTGGAGTTTTAAAACTCAGTTTTCAAACGACAATCTGACTTTCTATTTAAACCAGAATCTTCAGTATGTTAAAAAAAAAAATGTGGTGGATACAATACAAACACCAGGGGTACGTAACCGTGCTCATGTTAAGTTGGCCAGAGGAAGAGAAGAAAAATGAATAAGAAATGGAAATTCAAAAAACATGACAATCGTTAGCTATGTAACTTTATACTTTTCTATATCATTTCTTTCTAGTACTACAATTTTTTTAAAAAGTGAATTAAAAAATTTCCGTAGCAACTTTCTACTTCAGCTAGTGATATATTTGGATACTCTGGGCAAAAACAATGATTATACAATGCTGAGGAACAGCTATTCTATGCAGACCAGACTCTACATGGAGCCAGAAAGTCAGACATCAGTCTTGCCTTTTAGACTTCTTCCTTAGAAGACTCAAACTGTTCTAATATCTTTCCCTTTTGATCCCAGTCCCCCCCCCAAATGAGACCAATTAAACTCTCTGCTGCTTAGTTGCTTAACACTTGGAATTACAGCTCTGAGTTAGCTCTTTGTCAGCAGGGACTGTCAGGCCAGCTGTACACCACGAAGGTGCAGGCAGAACAGAAGCTGGTCCTAAGCAGTCATCGCTCTGAGATCTACAGTGTTCGCTGAGGACGAACAGCTCAAACAAGGAGATGGCTGCTGAAGGAACTGCAGTTCTGCATCCATTTACAAATACTAATATACAAAACCTCTAAGTGGACTCAATGCTCCCCCCCCCCTTTTTTTTTCTTTCACGTTTTACACTTGTGCTCTCCGGAAGAAAATGACATCACGCCGAAGATATAAAAAGCAATAACAAAAGAGGTTAGTTCTTTGCAAAGGTATGTTTGGCCTGTCCTCAGGCAACGCTGGGTTCTGCAGTGCCCTGTCCTGGCAGATCTTGTCATGACAGTAAACGCCTGGGATCTCAGGCTGTGACCACACCAGCGGGAGGACACGGTAGATGGGGCTATGAAGAGAATGCGGCCCTTAAACGTCCTCCTGTACTAACAGAAATTAGAGAGTGGAGCTGTAATTTCAGCCCTCCTTCCTTCACGCAGGACCCTGTCTCCCTGTCTCCAGGAAATGGGGGCTGAGTTAGTGGGGCATGACTATAATAGGAATCTGTGACTGGAGTGGGGTAGCCATCAGTATAAATCTGTCATAGACACACTCACAGAGGAAGAGGGACTTCCATACACTGCAGCCTTTACACTTTTTAATGCAGATACAGATTTATGGCCCACGGGAAGCAGAAAGCCTTTGAGGCAAAGGGGCCCTGTGAATCAAGGCCGTTTTGTAGGTTTCCGCCGCCTGAAAAAGCTACACATTTATAATTGTGCTCGGAGTCAGCCCCCTTCCAGCCCCAGGAGGCAGCAGCATTTGGTTGAAATAAAACGGAGGACTTTCCCCAACAGCTGGCCAGCTCTAGTTTTAAGTTTTAACAACAGCATGAATGAATTGAGGACGACTGAAGGGATCAAAAAGCATGATGCCAGACTTTCTAGAGACCCTTTCCCCAACTATGCTGTTCCCATGTAGCAGAGTCATTCAGAGATGGTGAACTCTACTTTGAAGAGTTCCCTCCCATTGTTCGGCTGACACAGATGACTCTTTCACCAAGATACTCAGAGAGGATCTGGCGGAGACCGTGAGGAAATGTCTAAAAAAGTTGCAGGCAAGAAAAGAAAAAAAAAAAAAGGAGTCAGCTAGAAGTAAATTAAAAACCAGCCCCGAGTTGGTGTTAATTAATTAAAAACACAATTTCAAAGCATCCCTAATAGAAGACTTCCTCCATGCAGCCAGTATCTGATTCAGGGAGTGACTCAAGTAATAAAATCACAGTTGGGACGACTCTCGTGGTGCTGGCAGGCCAAGTTCAATATTTTCCCTATGAGGCATGCCTGTACTATAAAAAGAATGTGATGTTTGAAAATGAGTGTCTCTGCTCTCTGTGCGCTGGCATTAAAAGCCTTTCCTAGCCCTCTTGCCACACTCTGAGAGTACAGTATGAATCACGATCATGTGGCGAGTACCTCCTTGCCAAATTCTTTCATGCTGCTACCATGGTGCGTTCCCTCTCAGGCTCCTGCCAGCAGCCTCTGTCGTCCAGCCAAGAGCATCAGTGCGAGCGGCGGTGCAGAGGCGGGGCACTTCACTCCACACTCAGCAACCAGGACACAAGGAGGCACATTCTTGTAAAAATCGGAATTGCTGAATGGACCGAGTGGGCAGGAGGGGACAAAAGTCAGCTGAGGGACGAGGCAAAGAGGCTGGAGGGAACGGATGAGCCATACGGAAGAGGGGCGGATGCTCCTGGAGGGTAGCCTCTGGGTCAGGCGTGGGGCTGGGCTCTTTAAACTCACGCTCTCAAGGAATACTCCTGAGATATGATCGCCCACACCATGGGTGAGGCAACAAGAGACCAACGGGTATCAGAGAAGTGGCTTCCTGCATTATACAGCCAAGGAAAGCAGAGCTTAGGCTGGAACCCAACCTAGCAGCCCTGCCCTCTTCCCTCTCTTTACCCTGCTTCTCTGATTCTTCAGCTGAAACTGGGAGAAGCCAGGAACTTTTTTGCCGTCTTGGACTTTTTAATTTTGTGTTTGTTTGGTTTTTTTTTTTGGCTGTGCCATGTGGCTTGCGGGATTTTAGTTCCCCGACCTGGGATTGAACCTCTGCCCTCAGCAGTGAAAGCACGGAGTCCTAACCACTAGGGACCGCTAGGGAATTCCCAGTCTTGGGCTTCTTACTATTTAAGCCACTCTCCTAACTACCGCTGTTCTCTAAATGAACATAATGCCACTTTCAACCATACATGTTTATTAAAATCTGTATCAGCCAGATTAACATCCATTGGACCAATCTTCACAGCCATGACCACAGAACTCACCCCAAGCCCACCAGTCAACCCCAAATTCTGCTCCAGGGTCACAGAGGGAACTGGGTTCAACATCATGAATCACTACTGATGGAACCACTCAAAGTTTATCCCTTACTTACATCTGCATTTCCTTTGTGTTCATTTATTGTTGTGGTTAACTACAGATTAATCGACTTGCCAGTTTTCTGGCTGAGTCTCCTGTGAACCTAGCATGGTTTGGCCTCTAAGAGGCAGAAACGGACTGTGAAACCAGGATGCTCCCTGGAGTGACAATGCTTCTAAATGGCCTGTTACATATAAAGGTTTGGAATCAAAAACAGGGTTGGAGGAAGTTTCTATGCTTTGCATTATTAAAAAGACAACTTGTCCCAATGGCTGGGAAGAGGAAGATACAGGAGAGGAGGGAGAGGAAGGAGAGAAAGGCCCAATTTGCATGCAAGGGTCTACAGGAGAAACAGTAAAGTGGACATCCTAATCCAAGGACAGTCCTTCCTGGAGTTCTGGTCTACCTGAAATCACAGTGGCAGGGGGGAAGGGAATGTGGATGTTCACAGTCCATCTAGCTAGCTAGCTTGGGTGGGTAGTAGAATAAGTCTGTCAAAAAAAGTTTCATCTTTTCTTTTTTTTTTTTTTTTTTTTTGCGGTACGCGAGCCTCTCACTGCTGTGGCCTCTCCCATCGCGGAGCACAGGCTCCGGACACGCAGGCTCAGCGACCACGGCTCACGGGCCCAGCCGCTCCACGGCATGTGGGATCCTCCCGGACCGGGGCACGAACCCGTGTCCCCTGCATCGGCAGGTGGACTCCCAACCACTATGCCACCGGGGAAGCCCTCATCTTTTCTTAAAAAATATTTATTTATTTGGCTGCACCAGGTCTTAGCTGTGGCGTGCAGGATCTTTGGTTGCCGTATGCGAACTCTTGGTAGCAGCATGTGGGATCTAGTTCCCTGACTAGGGATTGAACCTGGGCCCCTTGTATTGGGAGCGCAGAGTCTTAGCCACTGGACCACCAGGGAAGTCCAAGATTTTCATCTTAAGAAACATAATATTTAGAATAATACCAGGTGATGGTCTCACTCTTCTTTGCACTGATCAAATCCCAAGAATCTATTAATGAAAGATTAAGTAGGAAATTGAAAGGACTCCAAACCAAGATCTATTACTTGAATCAGTCCATCACTTATTTAATTGTGCAGGTATTATGTCTCAGGCACTGTGCTAAGGCCTGGACATACAAAGATAAATAAAACATGTTCTCTGCCCTATTGGAGTTGAATACAGTGGGATAATATAGTGCTTTTTAAGTGCTGTACTTAAACAGTGGCTTGTCCTCGTAACACTAACTTTGTGGTATAGTAATTTCCAAGATTTGGGCAACTCTTATCTTGCTTAGTGTTTTTGCTGATGAAATTAAACCAGAGGAATTTGTATGATTTTTTACCACTTAACTGCTCTGTGAGTTGGTGATGTCGTTGCATGGATCCACTTTTGTAGTAATTGTGGAGGAAATGAAAGTGGGTAAGAACTGGTGGGAAGAGAGCCTGGATTTTCTTTAGTGAAGAAAACAGAAGAATTTTTCAGAGTGATATGCCACATATGTGGGACAAAGGTGTAGAAAGAAATAGGTAGTCAAATAGGATGGCTCTGAAGCCAACCTGTTCTGCCTGTGGCTCTATCACTTATTTACTTAGCTGTTGAATTCTCCAGCAGATTACTTTACTCATCTGTGCCTTGGTTTCTTCATTAGTAAAAAGGGGATGATAATAGTACTACCTCATAGAATTGTGAGAAAAACGATGAGATAATCCTTACAACAACCCCGATATGGACTTTCCCACGACCTAAACCACTTCCAAACTAAGGTTTGTCAACAACTACCCACAAACCTATTTAAAGTCGTACTCGGATTCATTCACCATTCTGCAAAGCTAGAATGCTCTGTCCTACGCTTTTATGGCCTTGTGCACTGGGTTTTCAGGTAGCATTCTTGGAATGGAAACCTTCTTGAGTACTCATCTGTTTTTATCTGTGTGTATAGATTGTTATTTACTACCCATGTATTTACTAGAACGGGTTGTCTGGACATCTCCAGTGCGTCTAAGATTATTTTGCTGGGAAAGAGAGGGAACAAATGCCAGGTAACACTGGCAGCTCGTGGTGCACTGAGGATTGTTTGATCTATAGGAAAAAAGCCCTTTCTCTTTCTTGGAACTTGAGGGGAAAGAACAAGGGTGATACTATATTAATTACAACAATCAGTTTTAGCAAAGTCCAAATTAAAGAAGCCTTAGATATCTAGTTGGGATACTGGAGTTTATGCAACAAGAATAAAAATAAAAGTTGAGGAGATTAAAATGTGCACATTTAATGTTTCTTTTAAAAAATGTTTAATACTTTGGATATTTTGCTGTAGATTGGAGGATAGTGCCAGAAGAATTCGGAAGTGTAATAAAACAAGATACCAGGTGTGTAGTCCTCCTTGCTAGGATGCACGTGGAGGGCAGCTCACTACTGGTAGAAAGAGCACAGGCTCTGAAGTCAGATAAGCTGGGGTGAGTGCGTCTAAAAGGGGATGATGGTCTCTGTGTCCCTGAGTCATCTTTGCTATAAGAAATTGCGCGAGATAATCTGATCAAAATGTCTAGCGTGCTGAGGCACTCTCTCTATATATTGGTGAAGGAATCAATGAGTGAAAGATGTAAACAAAGTTTTATTCAAAGGTTTCTTTTTACAAAATATCTGTGCCTCCCTAACTCACAAATAACATCTTACGCCCCTAAACCGCTAAGGAAAAGGGCATTAATAACCTCAGAAAAAACAGCTGCTATTTCTAGTAGTCTTTTGTGAAGGGGTGTGTGTAGGTGGGTGTGTCTGCGTCTGTGTCTGTGGGAGAGATCAAGAAGAAACTCTAAAACCTAATGTGTGATCCAAAAGTCACATAACACCTTGGGGTCAAATGCAAGGAAGGCGCAGTTAGAATAATAAATTCAAACTTCTTTTTTTAAAGCTTATCTATGTCAGGTTTTGTTGCGTACAGGTATCTTACTATAGAGGTCCTAGGGATCAAACTCCAAGGAATCTTCACTGTTTATTTATTTTAATCATAAAAGTTAAGATCTATGGTTCTTTAAGGTCTTTAGAGTTTCACAGATTCTAAGTATCAAATATTTTTCTTAATATTCTTCCATATGGTGATTCACTAGAATGCCAACTTCAAAAAGAAGAGTTCAGATTTTCATTGCCTTCCTCGAACTGGCCTTAGAAGAAGTCATCAAACTCCTGTCTTTGAAACTCCCCACTAAAATAACATTGATTGCACAGGGGCCATTTGTGTAATGAGCTCTTTACAGAAAAGGCGTCACTTAAATTGCCAAATAAGTAGAGTGAGGTAACTGGCCTTCTATAATTCTGGGCCATGAGAAACATGCATTACTTTCTAAATGAGCTCAAAGTCATTAAAAATCACAAGAATCTCATAACCTAACCTATAGTTCAAGAGAGTCTGGCTTACTTATTAAGGGGCACAGGAGGAAGGCAATGAATAAACCCGGAAATGAGGAATTCAGTGGACTGTGCCTTCAAAGAGCGAGAGTGTGTTCAAGATAAGACAGAGAGTGAAAGTGACCACTGTCAGTTGCCTCTTGGTTGGCAAATTGGTAAGCTTTGTCTGGACATTTCTCTTGAATTCAATGGTGTGCCCTGGTTGGATTTCTGCCTCCTTCCCCAAACACCTCTGTGTTGTCTTTTAGCCAATGTACTTCTCAGTAATTCCCTGCAAAAATGATGAATCCAAAGAATCTCCCCACCAGGAGGAGGAAACAGGGACTAAGGATGCTAGAGAATCTTGAACCTTAATTGAACTGTCAGCTGGAAAACAGTTTGAGAACAGTCCGGTTTAAATTCCACTCAGCATTGTCACTCTTAAAACTGCACTTCTTTTAGTCAATGAACCATTTTTAAGAATGGTTACAATACAGCAACAAAGATATTTATGTAAGCCAAGTTTAAGTAGTCTGATCTTTTAACTAGCAATTTGGTTTTTTTAAAGACCTTGTCATGGCATCGATATTTGATATCATCAGATCAACTTTTAAGATAATTTTTAAAATGTGGCTCTCAAACTATAATTTATAGGTGTAAAATCTTTTCACATCATTGTTGTGATTATTATTATTTGAACCAAGAAATATGGGAAAGGAGGCTGGCCTTGATATTATTTTTTAACAAGGAAATTGGGTTGAGATATTTAGAGTGTACTGTAAGGTGCAGGAATGCTCTTGTTGCCTCAAAGCAAAGTGTTTCCAGCACGTTATTTATTCCTAGGGATTGTACACATTCCAGATGACATCACCAGGGCTGCTGGTGCACAAGAAAATAAGCAAATGAGATACACATTGGCTCATGTGGCAAATCACTGGCTTTGCCAAATGGAAAAGAACAGAAATGGGGAGGGAAAACATTTTGTTTTCAATCTACAAGGATATTAATAAAACTCAAACCCAGCATTCTGTGGCTACGTTTCCCAGGAAGAGGAATCTTTTCTGGCCAACAGAACATAACAACAAACTTTTGTATCTGAGAAATATGTATCTCATGATGTCATTTAAAAACCCACCATTTACCGTGACTAGGACTGAAAACATGTTTCTCTGAAACTCGGAAACCAAGAAAAAAATTGAGGGCAAATTCTACCTAAAATCATCTTCAGTTCAGAGTAAATCAATTCAGTGAGTGTAATCTGATGCATTATTTATCACAGCTTAAAGTCAAAAGCTACTCTAGATAAAATTCGAAGGAAAAAATAAACAGTAAGTCACCACTTACTAAAGAGAGGATGAAGTAAAAGAATATGAAAGTTTCTTACGAGACTTTCTGTGTAAATGCAATTTATAGACACCAGTGAGAAATGAAAAAAGCAAACTTCATAGTGCTGAATACCAATTAAAAATAGAATAAATTGGAAGGCTTGGGACTTCCCTGGTGGCCCAGGGGTTAACAATCCACCTGCCAATGCAGGAGACACAGTTTCCAGCCCTGCTCCAGGAAGATCCTACATGCCGCAGAGCAACAAAGCTCGTGAGACACAGCTACTGAGCCTGCGCTCTAGAGCCCGCGAGCCACAACTACTGAAGCCCGGTGCGCCTAGAGCCCGTGCTCTGCAACAAGAGAAGCCACCGCAGTAAGAAGCCCACGCACCGCAACGAAGAGTAGCCGTCGCTTGTCGCAACTAGAGAAAGCCCGAGTGCGGCAACGAAGACCCAACGCAGCCAAAAATAAATAAATACATATATAAATAAATAAATAATTTATATAAAAAAACTTAATGGATACAATTATTAGCAAATGTCGGTTTGGAAATCATCAGTGATTAATAATATTCGTAAACACACATATAGCACTGTGTGCCAGGCACAATCTGAAGCACTTTATGACATTAACTCATTTAATGCTCTCAACCATCCATTATAATAATATGATGATTCCATAAAAATTCCCATTTTGTGGCTGAAGCAACTAAGGCTCAGAGAGCTTAAGAAACGTGTCCAAGACCATACAGGTAGTGATTATTAGCACAGATTATTCTAGATGAGGCTAACTAACAAAATTTCAAAGATACTAACAAATATTGAGAACTTAGAAGCATAATTCCATTAGAATATAAAAAATTTTTTTGAGAAATTTCACTTAGTAAAGTAATAATGCTGAGCTACCCAGATAGCTTAACTTGAGGATATAAATTGTATCCATAAATACACAATCTTTCTTAGAAATAAAGGCCAGAACAAATAAAGTTTAAAATTTGCCTTGACAGCAAAAGGAGATACACCTGTGCATTAATACTGTTTAGTCAGTATCAACTGAGCAGGCATAATTTGGTAAAAATGCTAATTTTTCCCAAGAGCCACTGGGCTTGCCCATGTATCAAAATACCCCATGAAATTTCTTTCCCAGTTTTTAATCCCTTCCTGAATTCTCTAACTTGAATGAGACATATTATACAAACCAAAAAAAGGCAACTGGTGCTTTAATTTTAATAGGGTACAATTTATTTGGAAAGTAAGATTCCTTATTATAAACTGTGCCTCTTCCTGGAGACATTTAGAATTTTGAAAGAAGTAGATTTGGCAAGAATGTAGTGCAGCCCTTAATTTACAGAGGAAGAGACAGCGACCCACAGAGATTCAGGTTAGAATAAAGGCTACCATTAAGAGGAAAGAAGGGCAAGACACGCTGGCTAAGAGCATAGGCGCGTTTACTAGCTGAACGATCTTGGCCAAGTTATTTAACTTCTCTAAGCCTCACTTTCCTCATCACAAAAGAGGGAAATATTTCATGCAGTTGTTGTGGAAATTAAGTGGGATTACAAATATAGTGTGCTTTGCGTAATAGCTGACACCCTGTGAAGGCTCAGTAAATGGTCACTGTTCTTGTATTGTTATCTTTCAATGATTTCCAACCAGCTGGTGTCAGAACTTGATGTAAAGCACTTTGGGAGTAAGTGTTGTTATAAGCTGGTTCCTAATTCCTTCCATATACCTGGGCCTAAGGAGGCGAAATCATCTATCTTTAGTCTTTTCCGCAAACGTAGTATTATTCACCACCTCCTCCCTTCTTTTACCCCCTAAAACAGTTCTTCAGCTTTTAGGAGGTGTTTTTCCATCAGAATATAACTTCGAAGTTGAATATTCTAAACTCTCAGTCAGGAAGGTTCAGAATTCGCTTTCACAAAGGGGATAAACATGGATTCAGGAAGTCTGACCGGCAACAATTCCAGGGCTCACATTACCCGCTTCCTCGTTATTCCAGTTGGGCTCTTCCTGGAAAGGGGAGTCTGCTGTTTGATTAAACATTCCAGTAACATCAACACTGAACAAAATCATATAATCGGTCTGATCTTAATCAAGTGTGCTTACCTCTCCTTGGGAAAAGCATTCAAATTAAAAAACATTTCCCTAACACATCAGATATGTAGGAACAATTCCCCATCTCTCCTGCTTCGCTGGCATGTCAAGTCCCCGTTCATATGAGACCAGCCAACGTGCACTGAGCACTTCCTAAGGGCCAGGCACAGTGCCAAGCGCTTTTGCTTACACTTTCTCATTTAACTCTCACAACCCTTAGAGGGAGGGAGGTACTATTCTCATCCCCATTTTACAGATGAGATCACTGAGGCCAGGGAGACTAAGTAAGTTGTCCAGGGCTACATCATCACCTCCAGAGCTACTAAAAATCCAACAGTGGTGTGGACAGGTCCTCAGCAGACCTGGCTCAGCCACTGCCCAGGTAGGCTACATTCTCTCTGGCCTCAGTTTCCAGTCTTGGAGAGAATGCAGCCACTCTCGAAGTTCCTTTCCAGCCTGACATTCCACAGCCTGCTGCTGCTGCTGCTGCTTCTGGCGGGCTTCTTTGTTTCCACGCTCAGCTGCTCTGGCCGGGCCTCCCCCGGCTCTGCCCTGTTTTGTTTTTGCGGCTGGACCTACTACAGACGCACTCCTGGCAGCGCAGCCCAGAGCGCAGCCGAGGAGGCTTCCTCTTTCGCTCGGTTCCTGGCCTCTTTAGTATGAACAGAAAAGGTGGGCAGGGGCCAACTGGCAGAAGCCACAGAAATAGCAGCGCATGATTCTCCTATGAGCAGGAGAAAGGTCGGCACGCAGGACCCCGCCATCTGCTGAGCTCTTTCACTGACTAAGGTTGCTTTTGGCACGCACAGGCACCAGGGGTTTCCACGCTTATTTCCTTCTGGTCAGAGTAGACAGCTTTGCTGATAGACAATTCGGAGGTGATGCTCCACGGTCCCGTGCTAGCAACTGACTGGCCGGGGACAAGAGATGGAGACCTTCAACTGCAAAGCCACATAGGAACACCTTCCCCCCAATCTGAAGCTCTTATTCTGTAGCCTGCAACCTCCTGGGGGATCTCCCCGGGCCCAGGCCACCTCTGAGCCTGTGGGCAAAGGTGTGCAGTTCAAGGACGCGTAAACCGCAGTGACTCAGCCATCCCTGCACTTGCGGGAAAGGTGGGTTCCCTGGATTAGCAGGCTTCCTTCGCCAGCACTGCGTCCTCATTAGCATCTGCCTGCAGGGATCGTGTGCTGGGCTGTCTGCAGCACAACTTCTCCTCTCCCTGTCATCCTCTCTCTCTCTCTCTCTCTCTCTCTGGGTCTAGGACAATACTCAGGCCAGGACAGTTCCAGTCATAACTGGATCTTTCCATCACTTAGGAGCACACATGAGGATTTGCTGGAGTGGTGTTTTGTTTTGTTTTGTTTCGCTACTATTAAGCAAGATTGCTTCATAATCCTTTAAGTGTTTTTCAGCCAAGTTTTATTTACATATCCTGGCCAGCAAGCACGTGATTAACCCAAGGATGTCACGGAGGGAAGGCAAATGCTACGTCTGAACAAAAGCCGATGCTGTTTCGGTGAGGAGACACACACAGCTGAGCTGTCGAAAGGACAACCGTCTCTTGGGCCAACACTACACAAAACTCTCCGACTCTGGAGACCCTCAGAAACAAGAAGGAGCTGCTGAGGTAGGGACCCAGATGCAAGTGATTCTGCTTTCCGTCTCCTTCTCTCTCTTTCACTCTCTCCACTCTGGGGGCAAAGCTTGAGGAGAGTCGGATGCCCACAGCATCTAATACACGTGAATGGTGGCAAGCTCTCTGTCTGTTTACCACAATGATACACTTACAATGTGGTGTATTCCTACAAGGTACACACCACCCAAAAAACAAGCTGCATTGGCCTTGACAGAAAGGAACTCTTTCAATCAATATTTATTGAGCGGCTTGAAGTGAAAGAATTTTCTTATCTTTCACCCCATGATAAAGGTAATTAGAGCCAGTTATGATCATTTCCATTCCGCAAAAATATATCTGATGATCTACCAGAAGGTTAAATCGATCCTGACTAATCAGTGAAATTTTTAAAGAAGTAAAAGAAACTTAAACCCCAAGACCTAGACTCCTGGGATAAGGATCTGTTCGTGAATGAGAAATCCTTAAACATTAAAATAAGCATTTACCAGGAGGTCTTGATAAGCATTTATCAATGAGGTCTTGACTATATATAGGCTGACTCTCAGGCAAAACCTACTATAACACAAACAGTGACCTTCTATTTCTAACTCTCATCCCTTCACACTGCCTAGCTACGCAACTTTAAAACAAGTCACTTATCTTCTCTGAGTATGCATTTTATTATCTTTGATACGAAGGGACTGGGTCAGGGATTTCTAATTTCCCATCTAGCTCTAAACTCACATATTTGTTTAATGAAAGAATCTATTAACACTGTCAATGGCAGTTTTAATTTTAATCTTTAACTACAAAGGCCACATAGCACAAAAAAGATGGTTTTGCCATAACCTCCCGCAGAAATATTTTTGCAAAATTTTCCTTGCTCTTCTTGGAAAAAAAATATCACGCCATCAGGCTCTGTGAGAAGAGGCCAGTGATACAGGATGGAGGATAGTGGTTTCATTTATTTGCTCTGAATGGCAATGCTCTGAAAGTGCTAGGATTTTCCCCATGAAAAATGTGTTTGCCGCTAATATTATCTCTCGTGATCGGGAGTTAATGTCAAAGGTTTGTGAATGGATTTCAGAATGTGCAAGTGGCACCTCCCATCATTAGCTGTCTACATTTTTTTATAACCGCTTGCATACTTTTGGTCAACCACTGTAAAATAAACAGTCCTTCTCAAATGTTTTTGTTTTCTTTGACAGCACAGCAATAATTCACTTGGAATGCTGTAGAACAGAATAGCACTTTAATGCTTTTGTAAGGCTGGCTTTTTATGATTTCTATTCATCAAGTTGTTTTTAAGTTAAAAGATGCCAGACTGAAAAGAACATAAAACAATCTGGAGATGTGCTATGCTTATCTCTTCTCCCCCATCCCTTCAAAATATACACGCGTACAATATACGCAATAACCACACATGCACACGTGCATAAATTGATGTGTATGTACACAGTCAAAATGTATATGAAAAACAATACTCATCGAAAGCGCTGGCTGTTTTTGTTTTTTTGCACTTGTACTTTGGTTTCATGCTTGAGAAGTGTAACATCCAAGTTAAGGTACGATTGTGTTCATGCAGATGAAGGTGGAAATTAACATTTACTCCTGCCTAGAAAAGTTTTAGAAAAAATGCCCTAACACACTCTTGGCTTATTTGGTTAAACCCTCTTGATCCCTTTTCTCCAGTCAGGTACACACTAAAGAAGGAGTTTAGAAGAAATATATAGTTTGGTCAAAAGAACTTTATTTTTTTGTGTGGGGGGCAGTGGCGCTGGGGGATAATCGTCTCAGATGTAATATATGACAGAATAAGGTATATATCTGTGTGTCAAAATGGAAGGATGGGAGTTAACTTGAGAATAGTGCACAGTTTCCGTGTACCACTACATGCGATAGCTTTATATAGGTAAGAAGTTGGAGGTAAGAAGCTGGAGTGTGGGCAGTGATCTATTTTCATCTTACCCATTCTCCTCTCTGAGAATCCCATCCCTAGTCTGCACGCCTCGCCTCTTCAACTGTGATCTATGACAAGCATGAATAAGTCTTGTGTTGAGTTTAATTTCAGAGGCTGCGAGTTTATCAGCTGAGCCATCTCACCTGCATTCCTTGAAAGTGATTGGAGCCCTAGAAGCCTGGCCTAGCTTTGGGCTTCTCCAGCAGAGAGCAGTGAAACACTGTCAATAAACTTAATTCTGGAAACCGGAGTAGCTTCCAAGCTAAAAGGAAGGCAAAGGCAGAACTGGCAAGCTCATCGGAGTTGTGAGGAATGGGGGAAACTGGGCTTGTAGATTTTCAGAGCTGGATGTGTGTAGAGGTTTGGTGCCGATGGTGACAGCACTGCATATATTTACACACTTAAATGTTAGTCAAAATAGCACTTTAGAGCGAAATAGATGAGCCACAAAAAAAGTGTATGCCTTCCACAACCGGTCTCTTATTTTAATCGCGCAATCACTGTATTATTATACATTTATTAGGTCACTTTCATCTGCTTTCGGTATTATCACAATGTCAACTCTTGAATCCCATTCTCCGGCCACCTACCTTGGCAGTTCTTCAAGCATTCCTTGTTTGCAGCACAGTAACTGCTTGGTAAATCAAGTGCCGGAAGGAGTCTGTACACATGCATTCTACAGGAAACGTGGTCGTGAGAGCCGTTTTAAGAAGCTGTGGCTCGAGTTCAAAATGAGGTTCCTAGTGGGGATGTGTGAACGATGCTCCCAGGCGAAGTGATTTACAACAGGACATGTGAACTTGTTAACAGTATAACACAAAAAGGTACAACTCCCTGGACACCCAGTCCTTGGCTGGGGTGCGAATGGGTTCTTCTCCTTCCAATCAGCAGAAGCTGATGACAGAGGATATTAGTGAATGGACTATGTCTGTGCTAAGCTGCTCTCAAAGAAAACATCTATTTTCACTTAGGAAGTATGAGCGTTAACGATCCCATGAGGTGGTCTATATGATCTGACTTGTTACTTTTCTTAGATGAAAAGGAGTTTAATCCATTATATATTTTTTTGAAGCAAAGCTATCAGAGAGATTATTCGGCAAAGATCTTAAAAAAAAAAAAAACAGCAGGCAGATCGCTCACTTGCTCTTTGGAAGCAGGAGGTAATACCCTACGTATACATCAGTGGCTCCATGAGTTTCTATTCTGAAACGTTTTGCTGTCTTCAAGTGCTGGGGTCAGATGCCAGCCCGTGCGTGCAGGCTGCCAAAATACTAAGTGAGGCATGGGGCGCTACACATCAAAGGGGAGAGGTCGGCATGGCAGCTTGCCCGAAAAGCACGCTGTACAAAGGATGAACTTCGAAGAGACCGGCTCACATCAAAAGTCACCGCGTGTTTTACATTCCCCCAGTGCCCGGGGTCATTTTACCTTCCACTGGCAGCTCCTCTCAGCCAATCTAGCTCCCATTTCTTGAAGGACAGCTCCCTCCCCTTCTTTACTCCTTCCAAAGCCCCTCTCCAGTCCCATCCCGGCAAAAAGAAACTCTTCACAACCAGAAACCGACTTCCAGGGGGCAACTAGAGCTGCGCACCTAAGGGTGAGGCTTCCCTGGGACCAGAGAACGTGGCGATGCAAGGCTGCATTGCTTGGGAAAGCACAGTCCCCGTGCTCCACGTCAACATTCCACCCCCTCGGCCTTTCCCAAGGTCTCAGTGAGAAAACTTTTTTTTTTCCGTTTTCTTTTTTTTGGGTTCTTATCAGTTCAAATAAGAACAATGAATTCCTCAAGCCCACAAGAATGTGACAAGGTGTCAACAAAGCCGACCAGGAAGGTGATGTATGGCCCCTGGGCTGCAGCTCCCATAAATCACTTCACAAACCAGAGCTGCAAAGAATGAGCCTTGCAAGCAGAGTGCAGAGGGCCAGCTCCCTGCACCCTCAAACAGGCACACACCACACCCAGCCTCTCCCAGTGCCCTCCCTGGAGTGCACCTGTCACCCCTGCACCAACAAACTGGCCTGCTCAAGGGTTAAGTTCTTTTCCTTCTGTGGCAAATACTGTTCGTACATGGGGAGCACCGTATAATTTAATGTGCTTTAGAGACATGCGTTGATGTGGCTTTGTTGAAGGCTGTCTGGAAAGTTCTACACGAAACCCCAATTTTAAAGGTTTATAAATGACAGAAGTATTTGTTCTTCGGTCAAAATTTGATTTAGAAAGTTTGGGCTTCAGTGGTGAAATGATTTTATGGTTTTCAAAAGTCGGATGCCAGAAATTGTTTTGCCTGCTTTGTAAATGACACAAAGAGAAATTGAGAATTACCCATCCAGCATCCCTTTCTGGGATCCTAGGATGTGGCTTTCTTGAAAGAAAAACTGGACAAATAGTTGTGTACAGACCAAAATTAGCAAGGGAATGGGACTATTTAACATTGCCTTATGCAAAGTAACATACTGGCCAATATAGAATAACCAAAGAAGATATTTTCCGTCACTGTTTTAACATACCTAACCGACTTATACTTGACACCATGATTTGGGAGAGAGTATACAGTGTAAACTCCCAGTGTAAAGACTCCTGAAAATATTTACATACAAGTGTTTGATGAATTTTGCAGAAATTAGAATTCATTCTATGAAAAACATAATACAGAACTTCTATTTTTTTTTTTGAAAAAAGTGTCTTAAGTACATACTTAAGAGTTCAGATCAGCTAAGGTAAATCATTTACAAACGTATTAAAATGTAGACTGATTGGTAGCTGCTACATTCTTATATAACAAGTAGTTTAGGGGAAAAAGAAGGAAATTCTAAAGAAACAGTGTTACAAAAAAATGAGAAGCAATAACAAAAGAGAATAAACTTACCAATGCCCACACTAACAGAAGTCAGGGGCAGCCTAGTTGAATGTAGCTCTATTGCTTCCATCCAAACACTTTTTAAAAATTAAAGCGTTTCAAAATAGCTAGAGGGGCCAGGGTGAGCTCATTCTCTACTGACTATCCTTGCTCATTCTCTCAACGATAGTAAAAATAATTCAAAAGAAAAGCAAATTTGAAAAAGGAAAGTAACCTCTATCACGTTGGTAGTTCAAACTCATAAAGAGAGGACTTATGATTGATGTAAGCCTTAGTATTTAAAAAAAACAAAATATATGAAAATTTAAATAAAGAATTCTCTGCAATCCAGTATGATGGTTGAAATAACAAACTGAGGTTGTTATAAATGACGTGTTCTTCTAGAGCATGTAAATAGGTCAACTTGGAATAATATAAATTATTCATTCAAGAACACAGCTACTCAATTAAATGAAGTCCATCTGGTATTATTGCCAGTAAGACAACCAAAGAAAGTATGGGCTGAGCCACTGTCAGTTGCCTTCTAAGAATGGAGAAAATCCAATTTGGGGTTACTTTGGAAGAATTACCTGTTGCATTAACTCTTTAAATATAAACGTTTCATTTTTACACACGTGTGGTTTTGAAAAATCAAACTCACCATGGCAATAGCATCAAACTCCATGGAACTTCTACATGACTATTACTGGGGAAAAAACCCTCTTTCTGGCTGAATAAAGGGAAAAGAGAAGATAGAATGAGTGCGTGCAGATCTGTGAGATTCCAATTTTCTGGCATTGGAGAAACTTGTAGAAAGAGCTACACCTGCTTCAAAATGTGACTATTTTCCCAAAACGGAGCTCCAAACTGGAAAAGGCAAGGAAGAGGGCACTGGGGATGACCATTTGAAATTGTCTCTCATATTTTTAAGCATACTTGTGAAAATATTAACCTTCATATATAGATACAGAAGAACAGATGAATTAGAACATGATCATCCATCCTTTTGTAAAAAAAAAAAAAAAAAGATATCTTGCTAAGCCTCGAGGAGGTTCCATGGGTAGATGTGGGCAGCCTGGTACACATCTCACAAATTGGCAAAGATCAAGCATACGTGGGTTACCTGTACTCCACTCCAGTGAAGCTGGCGAGGCACCTGGAATCACCCTACACCTCCTTCTGAAAAAGACTGAAACAACTACTAGAAAGAACCACATCTTCAGTTGGTTTCCCTTCTATTGGAAACCTATGGCTTTGTTGTCTGAAAGCAATTTTCTCCCATTGAAAAGATGACAGTTCAACTTTCCTGAATATTCGCCTCATGTCGTTAAAGACTTATCTACACTTTCACCCAATGTGTCTCAGCACGACTGACAAAGCCTTCAAGGAAGTAGCAGACTTTACATAGTTTTAAATGATATACATTTTTATATCTTTATTACTTATATGTTTTACATACACGTAGTATTCACATTATATATTTATTAATTTTGATTTTCAATTTGCAAAATAAAAGTAAGTTTTATCTGAGATCTATGAAGAGTATTAAGAATAAATTCTTACTCTTATCCACATCTGGCTAGTGTCAATAAACACAGACCAAGACCCAACTCCAGTTAAATGCACACAGTGAAGAAAGAACAATTGAAAAATTATTACAAATTTGCCTCTGTCCCATTGTCACTTCATTCACTCAGCAAGTACTTATTAAACACCCACTGTGTGCAAAGAGCTATAGTAAGGTATAGAGAGATACAAAATGGAAGCTCACTTATTATTTGCCATTAATCGGCGTACCTCAAACTGCCTTATGTTATTACTTATCTTTTTATGTATGTGATTTTTGAGTTCCATAAGGCAGGGACTACATGTTAAACCCCATGGGTTAACCCTATATAGTCCTCTGTCTTTATTATTGGACTTACAATGATAATTTTCTGAGGATGAATATACTAAAATGTAACTCAGTAATGTTATAATGGTGATATTTAAATATATATGTACATATATATTACACAAATATGTATTACATACTTTATATGACTAATAAGACCCTAACTTTCTACCAAGCTCTCTCTGTATTAGTATGGGAAGTTACACTTTATCTCTAATGAATATGACTCACTAATAATGACACTGGAAGTCTCTCCTATTCTCTTCCACCCTGTTCTGTTAAAATAAATACTAATCTTCCCACACTTGACTTCTAGAGTGACTATGTATAGCCACGTACACTCAGCCTAAATTCAACACAAATAAAATATTGAGAGAAGGAAATAAACCTTTTTTGCCAATAACTGCCCTACTGGGTTTTCACAGCACCATTCATTTCTAACATGCCTGGTAACTGCATCCTGAGGGCTCATGGTGTAGATACAGACATATAGCTTGGACACATTCTTTCCTTGGATGCTTTTTATGAGATAGGCAGTGTGCTATGGACCAAAAATACAATGAGGAAGGAGATACAGTCCACTGTGTGAAAAATGTAAACAAACAATTACAGTACACCGTGAACTGTGCTCTCCTCAGGGTGTGTGCAAAATCCTATCATGGCAAAGAGGAGGGCGTACTGGGACTTCCCTTGTGGTCCAGTGGGTAAGACTCCGTGCTACCAATGCGGGGGGCCTGGGTTTGATCCCTGGTCGGGGAACTAGATCCCACACGCATGCCGCAACTAAGAGTTCGCATGCTGCAACGAAGATCCCGGTGCCACAACTAAGACCCAGAACAGCCAAAATAAATATATAAATATTTTTTTTTAAAAAGAGGAGGGGGTACTCATTTTGGGAGGGGGAGAACCAAATGTGAACTGGGGCTTGGGAGATGTGTTGAGATTTGTCCAGATGGAGACAAAGGTAAAGAATACAACAATGAGAGCAGAGGAGTGAAATAACCAATAGAGGTTTCGGACAGACTAGCCTTTCTGTACTAATGGAGGGAAGATTACAACTGGAGGACGATAAGAGGCAGGATTAGAAACTAGGCCTAATGTGAGAATCAAGCTAAGAAATGTAAACTTTCTCCCTTGGGCGAATGGAAGCCATTGAAGGCGTTTGGTCTTGGAGATAGCACTTGTGGGAGTATTGAGGGTGGGCTGGAGACAGAAGACTAGAGACAGCAAGGAAGCTAGCAGGAGACGAGTGCAAATAGTTCAAGGGAGGGATGATAAGGGCCTGTACAAAGGAAGCATCAGAGGGAATGGAGGAAAAGCAAACTCAAACCATATGGCACAGTAAATAAATGACAGGACTCTGTAAGTGTTGAAATGGAGGAAGAAGGGAGTTCAGGGTGACCGGATGAGTGACGGCACGCTCACGTAAGCTAGGAATACAGTCCTTGACATGGAGGTAATAACCAAAACATAGATGTCATGAATTGCCTCAGAATGGACACACGGAATGAAACATAGTGGGCTTCGCTTATCCCCCTGGAGACAAGCAAGCAACGTGAGAAGGGCAGGTAGAAAGAGAAGCGCCTGCCTGCGCCGAGGAGCTTTCAGATAAGAGAAGAAACGTCAGGCCCAGGTTTTGTTCTGGGATCCAAGGAGGGAGAGCGTGATATAAGGAAGAGTGGTCAAAGTTCAGATTCTTCAGAAGAGACATCAGGATGAGGACTGAGATGCGTCCCTAGGATTTGGCAGTCGAGAGGTTGTCGGTGACCTGACGTGGAGCGCTTTCTGTGGGATGAAGGGGGTGGAAGCCAGGTCACATTTGCCTCAGGAGTGAAGGATAGTCGTGAAGAAGGGAGAGTATTTTTCACTTTGCATCCTGTTGTCTCCCTGATATTTCAGAATGGTTTCAGCCTAAGGGCCTGAAACTCCAGAAAGCTATGATGCTGAGAAGCACAAACAAAACTGCAGAGCACAGACGGCCATTGGTAGGTACTGTGACAGTAACACACCAAAGAGGGAGGTTAAATATATCGTTCATAATCCAAGGTTATTCCACTATTCCTGAGCCTTTCTGAGGAAAACTACCCCAGTAAGACACGGGCAGAAACCAAACTGGAAGAGATTTTGAAGAGATGCTAAGAAGTTCATTTGGCATTGTTCTGTGAAGCTGACAGCCTGAGTATGAACTACACATGGGGTATGATTAGAAAAGGAATGTAGCGCTCTAACCTAAAGAGAAAACCGTACTTTAAGGATCCCCATAGTAAAGGGATATACTAATGGATAAAATATATTCTACCTCATTATTCTTTAGCTTTGAGAATCTAGATATACGGAGAACATTCAAGATTCTCAAGAGAAGGAGGAAAAAAAATATCTGAAGGCAAAGCTAAAGGTTCCTTGCTTCTACTAATGAACTTCAACTCATTTTCCATTTGTACCCGCAAGTAAGAAACCCATATAAATGGATTAAGAAGGCCAGAAAGACACAATCCAGCTGTGGGGTCAGCAAACTTTTTCTGTGAAGGGCCAGGTAGTAAATATTTTAGGCTTTGGGGGCCAGGTGGTCTCTGTGGCAACTACTGCAGTGGCAAAACCGCCATATGCAGGACACAGGACGTGAATACATGAGTGGCCGTGTCCCAATAAAACTTGGTTTCTGGATAGTGAAATTTCCATCTCACCTGATTTTCATACATCACAACGTATTACTATTCCTTTTCTCAACCATTTAAAAATACACAAACCATTCTTAGACTGCAGGTCATGCAAAAATAGGCGATGGGCTGGATTTGGACTGTAATTCACCGTATGTTGACTCCCGTGCTAAAAAACCCTCATCCAGGTCAACCACTTCCATCAGCCTAGACTCGGTGAATTAGAACTTCTGGGTGTGGAACCCACTGATCTGTAGAGACCGTGGAATTGATCTGTTTCACAATTTACAGAAATCTGGTTCTTCAGAAGTCCCAAAGTCTTTCTCACTGTGGCCCTGGGTTAATCACCCTGATGCTAAGAATGCAAATTACAGTTAACCTGGGCTATACATTCAATTTTTCATTCGTCCAACAAGCATTCATTGAGTGATAATGGTTTCTCCAGTGCTGTGGGAGATATTACTGAAGGCAAAAACGGGGTCCAAGTCCTCCAAAGTCTACATCTATTAGAGACAATAGACTCATGCATTGAAATAATGGTACAATAATTTCAATGCAAGTTCACAGAATTAAAGGGAGAGGTCTGAGATCGCTAATACTTACACCAGGTGGCTAGAAGGAGGTAAGTCCTTTCACTTTCAAGTTAATCAAAGCACCTGACTACCAGCTCCTGACATTAGAAAACTGTAAAAATCATCTCATAAAATGCTAATTACCTGTATTATAAATACCTCTTTTAAAAACTGATGGTTTAAAGAAAATGATTGTAGCAAATAATTCTAATGCATTGGTCATGAGATGATCTATGGCTACGATGAATGCTTCTGAGTAAGCCTACTTTTTTTCTGAATCAATTCACATCTGATCATTCCCTTACACAGAAGTCTTTAACAGTTTCCCATTTCCTATGATGCCCAATCTCCTCGGTCACGTGGTACACGGCCTTCATGACCTATATTATCATTTATTGTTTAGGCTTATTGCCCACATCATCTCCTACCCGTGCTATGGCCCTAATTTACACTATACAACCCAACCTATCTGCTCTCACTTGAACACGCCTGACAGTTTCCTGCCTCCCTTGATTCGTTCCTACTTTTCACACAGCATGGAAGGCTCTCACCAGGAACGGAGCTTCATCTTCCAGCCATCCTATTAAAATCCCATTTATTCTTTAGGGCTCAGCTTGAAGTGCCTTTCATCTTCAAAAAACCTTCCTTATTTTACCTAGTTGGAATAAAGGCCTCATTGATCTTTGTTTATGATTTACATCTTGGCAAAACTATTTATAAAATACCTACTTCATAAGGCTCTTAGAAAGATATAATAATAAAGCAAGATAATGTTTAGAATGCACCTAGCATCGCTCCTGGCCCATAACTGGGGTTCCAAATAAACAGAAGTTCCAAGCGTATGCATATCTACCCTTAGGCTGTAAGTTCTAAAGGCTAAGAACCATATTTTATTTTCTTACTCATAAACCTATTAAGTGCTCAATAAATGTTTATTAAATATAATTGGAATATTGAGCACTACATTTTTGCAAAGCATAACCAATGCTTTTAATCCTAAAGCTAAACCTGAGAAGGACTGAAAATTGTAAGCTGTCCATATTTTTCTAATTGTTTTGGCCACATGGTGTTGAAAAATCATGGGTTTGGGAGTGTGATATATCTGGATTCTAGACTTGGTTTTGTTACTCCCTAACTGTGTATCCGTACAAATTACTCAAATTTTCTGAAACTCAGTTTCTTCATTTATAAAATTATGTCAATCAGGTGTCCTTTGAAGGTTTATTTTGAGGTCTCTAGAACAATGCCTGGTATTTGGTAGGCATTTAATAAGTATTGATTATGAATATTAAGTGGGACTGTTTAGATGCCCCATTTATGTTACCTCCATTGAGAAAAGATGTTCAAAATAGTATATACCAGAATGAAATGTGAACTGTATTTCTTGACCTTTCTTGCTTTCCTTTTTTTTTTTTAATTGAAGTATAGTTGATTTACAATGTTGGTAGTTTCTGGTGTACAGCAAAATGATTTAGTGTGTGTGTGTGTATATATATATATATATATATATGAAATATATATTCTTTTTCATAGTCTTTTCCATTATGGTTTATTACGGGATATTGAATACAGTTCCCTGTGCTATACAGTAGGACCTTGCTGTTTATCTATTTTATATTTAGTAGTTTGTATCTGCTAATCCCAAACTCCTACTAATTTATCCCTCCCCAACTCCCTTTCCCCTTTGGTAACCATAAGTTTGTTTTCTGTGTCTGTGAGTCTGTTTCTGTTTTGTAAATAAGTTCCTTTGTATCATATTTTAGATTCCACATATAAGTGATATCATATGGTATTTGTCTTTCCTTATCTGACTTACTTCACTTAATATGATAATCTCTAGGTCCATCTACGCTGTTGCAAATGGCATTATTTCATTCTTTTTTATGGCTGAGTAACATTCCATATATATATATGCCACATCTTCTTTATCCATTCACCTGTCGACGGACATTTAGGTTGCTTCCGTGTCTTAGTCATTGAAAATAGTGCTGCTATGAACACTGGGGTGCATGTATCTTTTCGAAATAGAGTTTGACCATTCTTTCTTAAATACAGAAATACAGCAGCAATCTATAGCCCATTTTGTGTTGGGGGAGGGGAGTGGTGCAATGGAGCGTAGTTTACTATGATCCATGAGGAGTCACCCTATTGACAGTACATTCTTTGACTTCTCCCTGATGACCTCAGTGGATAGCAAGAGGGGAGTGTGGACCATGATGTCAGATTAGACTTGAGGATCCATCAACCTATCAGATGGAAGTTTAAGAGCTATGATAACTACCATCTGCTTGGTAAGCTCCCTGAAATACAACTATTGTGTTTCATTTTCTAGTCATTGCTGTCATCTTTCTGAGTTGCTCTGTGATCTACCACGTTCCTCCTCCAGTCTTGCTTTGATTTCTGTAGATACATGATTATGGGAGTGGCAGTCCCTATTTGATGATATATATCCAAACTAAACTGGCCCAGGGAACCCTACACAAAAATGAATCAAAGTCTACTTGGTATTGAGTTGAATTGAGTAGGACCGTTAGAAAACAAGTTAACAGTTTTCTAACAGTTTCCTAGACTTATTTTAGCGAACCATTTCATCAACTGAATGTTTTGCAAAGGTTTCTGACTCTTTGATTAAGGAAGTGTAAGCAGCTTACTAATGCCAATCTCTTAAAATATATGGCAGGGGAAATCAGTCAATGGTAATCTATTAGACTCACTTGTACACAATGTGTTGGTGGTTTGGGGCAGTATTAGCATTTTAAAAATGATAGTACTATAATCTGAGTTTTGGCACAAATTCTTGATTTACTTTTTACTTTCTATGCCACAATTCTATTATTCTACCAAGTATAAGCAATAAAACCCACTAATCACCTAGTTGATAACATTAAAATTGATGCTAGCATTCCCATAGATTCGAATGAGGATTCAGGTAAAAGAGTTAGGTGAGAACAAGAATGGTGCTACCTGGGTTTTTCTGCCATATCAGCATTCCATAAGCCATCATTTAAGATGCTGGTTGGAGGCTGGATGACTGAATTACACAAGAACCATGGAGAAAACAGCAAAGAAACTTTTGCTTCAATTTTTCTCCATACTCAAGGTAAATGGTGTTTGGGGCCCAAATGATGTGACATTGCCTCAGTTCTCCCTTTCCTGTTTCACGTTCAGACACAGCCAAGGCTGGAAATCGGACACCTCCCTGATCCTGGTGGACTGCTTCTTCCAGGATGATAATTTAGTTTTCATTCTTCATGGGCTCTGTAAAACCACCTACCGCTAGAGAAGCTCTTTCACATGTTCTTAACTCTGAGAACAAATAAAAATGGCATTTTGAAGAAAAATGAAGCCAGCACAAAGAAGTCAGAAACATGATACTGTAAAATCAGGCACTTATCTGCACTGCAAGTGAAAACAGCTTCAGACTCAAAGAACTTAGCAATTTAATCACTAGCTTTCTCCTGAGAGTTGACTGTCACAAGAGATCCTTACATTTCTAATGGCATTCAACAGAATTCTTCCCTTTCAGTAAGGCCAGCGGCAGAAGGTTTACTGGATATTTGTTCCTTCTCGGACGCGGAGATCCTTTTGTGAGCAATGTTGGAGGGAGAAAGAGCTCAACAGGGAGTGGACATAGGGAGACAAAAGGGACAGGCCTACAGGTGCCTGTGACATCTGTTTCTGTGACTAGTGGCAGAGGAGAAGGCCAATCCTTCATCAATTTAGCAACACGGCACTCCAGTCCCTCATTCAAGCTCTTGGTAAACACTGCTGAGGAGTAACAAGGGGCTTCAGGGAACGTAGAAGAAAGAGATCCCACGTCCTCACCCTCCAGGTGGTTCCAGTCTTGTTCAGGTGACAAGCTTTATGTATGCTGACTCAAATCTTTTCCTCACTCCCTCCAAAACTCCACCCAAAATTCTTCTCCAGCAGGCAGCTTTACTGACTAATCGCTCACGCCTCAACCCTGCGTTCCCCACAAGACTCATATCCTCCCCTTTTACACAATTGGAACTTGGCAGAAGTGTTCTTTAGTTGATTTCTGTGTGCTCGGTCCAACTGATTTGTCAGTATCATGAGGATAGGGTTTTGGTCTTCTCTTTCCTTTGTGTCCGTTCACAGTAATTAGCTCTGTAGCTTAAGCATAATAAACACTCACTCAGGGAGGACTGGCCAGCCAATTCCGACGCTTCCTGCTCAGATATCATTCCAAGTGTGCTGCGTTCTGGCTCTCCCCATAACAGACTGAGTTCCTAGAGGTTCCCCTTCCCGAGAAGGTCTCCGGGTTTTCATGTTACCTTTGTATCCCAAAGCAAAGATGTTCTCAACAGAGGAAGAAGTTGGAAAAGAATCCAGTGCTTCAGGGGCTAGACCTTTCCTCATCATCAAAACAGGACCAGTGGTTGCTTCTACACAGTTTGTGCCATTAACTACATAAGCAGCACCAGCTAAGAACAAGGGCAGGTCCTCAGCTCACAGTGTCCACACTTTTTGCTGTTATACAAGCTAGTAATTTAACCCACCAACTAAGGAGTCTCCTGCACCTCATTCCACCTCTTTCCTCACAAATTCTGTTTCGTCCTCTACTATGTTCTTCTGCAGTGTTTAGAAACCAGAAAACCGGAACAGATTTCTCCTCCCCCATCCCTACACACACACTTTCTCTCTCTCTCTCTCTTTCTGTCTTTCTCTCTCACTTCTACAGGGGGAACAGCAGCAGAAAGAACAATTTGACTCAGATGGGTTAAGGGAGCACAATGCTAAGTAGCGTGGATACACGTCGGCTGCATCTCAGCTAAGTGCCAGAGATTTTTTTTTTCTGAGTTATCACTGCTAAAAAGAAGAACGACTATTTTAATTAATGACTGCTTTCTTAGATCTGTGCTGAAAAATGAAAGGTGGGCTAAGGTGGGAGAGGTAATATTTATTTCACTTTGAAGCTTACAAATAGTCACATAGGTGGAATAGATATAATGAATCCTCTCACTGTTTTCCTGCCTCTTATGATACCTGCGACATATTCTTGGGTGTTCCGCCTGTGGCATTCTTCAGTACCCAGAGGAGAAGAAAAACAAAGTTGAATGCTCAGGTAGCCCCGTCTAACTCCCCGCTCCCATCTGCCGCTAACGCAGGCCAGGCCAGCAGATCTACCAGCTGCGAGGCTGGCTTCTTGTCATTTGGGTTTCTAAGTTCACACAGCACCTCCTCCACAACGTCCACCCAGACTGCCTAATCTAAAGGAGCCTCCCTCACTCCAGTGCCCTCCATTACGTGAACCTGGTTCACTTTTCCCCATAATTCTCATCAGTGTTGGAAATGATCACCTTTATTTTTGAGTAGCTAGACCACTATTCATAGCCCCTCTTTAGAATGTAAGATCTATGAGAGCAGGGGCCTTGAAGTGCTCGCTAGTGTATCTCCAATATCTGGCACGTTGCCTGGGATTAGCACTGGTGTGGGAAAGGTCAGCTAAGTGAGCGAGCACATCTCCTTAGGGAGGATTCTCAGTTTCCAGTCTTTCTCCTATGTTTGTGAACGTTTTTTCTCTCCGACATAGAGGCCCACCCTCCTTAGACCCAAAGGAATTACATATTTTATGTGATTCCCTAGGGTTCGCACATTTGATCCATCACCATTTTAGCCAATAATGACAGTTTGAATATTAGTGAAAGATATATGTGGACACAGATGCTTACAACGAGTGTCTTCCCAACTTGATAATGAAGAAATAGAAAAATGTCACTCCGGTGAATTCCATATTGTATTTCCATTCAAACTGGAAAACTTTAGAAAATCTGAGGACTAACTTAGATTTAAATTTAATATAACTATTTTGTATGTGTATGAAAAGCACATATGCATTTCATTAATAGAGAGCGCTTTCATTTCTATTTGCAAATGTTTAGTATAAAAAGTTCACCCTCATGAAATCAAACAAAAATACACTAATGTGCAAAAGACCTGAAATGAATAAAACACATCCCACTATTTCTAATCGCAGTTAAGTGAGATAAGAAATAAGGCCACTGAAAATTTTATGCTGTGCTCAAGTGGCCATTGCACATGTAAATGAAAGGAAAATCTACTATGTGTGTTAAATGTAAACAGCATAGAATCATTTGTAGGGTGTCTTAGGGAAGAAAGAGGATACAGTAAGTCCCCTACATACGAACCTTTGAGTTGCAAACTTTCAAAGATGTGAACATGCGTTTGCATGTCCCATCATGTAAGTTAGTTCATGTGTCTGGCGCACATTGTCACGTGCGTGCATCCTCCAGAAGTGGTTGTGCTTTTGTGTACTTTACTGTACAGTATTGAGTAGGGTACAGTAGTACAGTATCTTTATTTCAAAGCCAGGATGTCCGGAAGCAAGTGTAAAATCAGCGGTATATAGGCGACTGCGTGAGTTGGGTACCTAGGCTAACTTTGTTGGACTTACGAACAAATTGGACTTATGAACACGCTCTCAGAACAGAACTTGTTTGTATGTAGGGGACTTACTGTACATGAACATTACAATATTAACGTTAATGTCTTTAGTTTAAAGCATTTTTTCTAGTATGTTAAATACTTCCCTGTATTTAAAAAAATGAACATTGCTATTAATATAGCAAAGTTATTGATTTCTGCCAAGTGCAAAGTGAACACAAGCTACCTACAAAATAGCCATCGATGGAGCCCGTAACATCACAGAAGATTTCAAAGAGGTGCAAGAAAATGCTATTATCTTCCTAATAATCATACTTTTGTTGCTAGCTATGGAATTTTTGACTTTAGAGCACTACTCGATTAAGTTAACCCAGGAGTCAAAAATTATCATCGCGGCTGGTATTCTTCAAATGTCTTCAGATCCCTTGCTTAAGTTTGCTTTTCTGAAAAGCACTTACCCACCTCTCTGGGGTGTTATAGGAATTAGGAATCCTGGAGCCCATCGAGTCAAAGCATGGCCAGCAGGTTGGAAGCTAATAAGCACAATGGAAATGGGCTCTACTTAGTTACCATGGATACCTCAGATATAAAGGATTCCTATTCGAGGGACTCATCAGCAGCTACTAGCACAAAATCCCACATGTTGCCTGGACCTAAATGTGATCATAAATGTTTACTGCACATACATAAGAATCATGGAACTAAGACTGCAGAGCTGCGGTGCGGGAAGCAGTGCATTTCTTTCCTTCAGTGTATTTGTGTATCTCGTTTTCCATCTGGAGAGGTTAATTTTGCAATTAGCTTTACAGAATACAGCATTTTCGTTGCATTACTGAAACTGCTCGGCCAATCTTGGATGAAAGTGAAAGTCCACTAGCAGGTCAGAGGGATTGCAGTGGGCACCGACCCTAGCATCCCTGACCCGTATGGTCCTATTCATGTGAAAACCTTTCAGACCTTTTCTTGTGAGTGAGTCCCAAATTACAACTCAGTTCCTCATCATCTGATTCATGCAAAGGGTATCATCTTGGTGGGTTTTTTTTTTGGTCTCTGAAATCTAATGATCTTTAAAGCCAAGGCTGTCAGTTTAATCAACACCCCAGGGACATTTCACTCTTCTTTACAGTTGTTCACATCATACCTCAGAAAGGACGGTGCAGTCAACTGCTGGGGCCAGGACTTGCACTTGTGTCCATTTTGCTAAACAGCTTCAGTAAACCAACAAAAATGCTCCATTCTGTAAAGCTAAGTGCATAAGAAAACGTTAACTTTTCCAGATGGAAAATGTGATGTCACAGACAGGAGTTAATGATCTGGCCCCCAAAAGGATTCTCCTTGGTCTCATCTCCCTGCTGTCCTTGAGTGCTGATTGCAACGTCAGGATGTAGGGCTCACTGCTGTCTGTGCTGTGCTTATTCTAGTGAGCTCGTGGAGAAGTCGATTACCATGAACTGAGCGTGGGTGAGGAAGGGGCCAGGGAGCCATATAGAGGTCCTGTGTATGGTGGGACCACTGGTCCACATACCATAGCTAGCAGCTGACAGCATATTTTATCTCCTTTGTGTGCAATGGTCCCATATTCCCTTTCTTCTCCACTTTCTGCATCACTTTTCTTTTCTTTCTTTTTTTTTTTTTGGCACCACTTTTCTTTTTCCACATTTTCTAGAGATCTTTATCCACAGTCATGGCTTCAACTACTACCATGAATGGCCCTCGTATCTTTAACTGCAGCTCAGCTTCCTCTCCCAAACGTCATCCATACATAACTAAGGATATGATTATTTCATCTCTACTTGGAACTCTAAACCCATTCTTCTCCTTCCTGGGTTTTTCCTCTTAGCTGGGGGCATGGCCACCCTCCAAGTGACTCGTGCTTCTAGTCCTTGACAGTTACCACTTTTTAAATATTTGGAGCACAAGAGATTTCTAGCCACTGCCTTCCATTTTGTACACCCAGCAGATTAACTGTTCTAACATAGTATTTTTAAATGTACTTTCAGAAACAGTTTTTCCTCACCTCTCGTGTAATAGAAAAATGTGAAAGTATTTAAAATATTTAAGCCTGTTGGTATTACTGATTGTGGGAAGCAGGGAGATAAGTGGGTAGAGAAAAAGCCATTTGCTGTTGTTTGAAGTTGTGTAGGGTGTGTGTGTGTGTGTGTGTGTGTGTGTGTGTGTGTGTGTGTGTGTGTGTGTGTTGGTAAGTTTGTTGTAAGAGCCTGAGAAAAAGTAAACATATCCAATGCTTATTCTTTTGTTGCCCTCCTTTAAAATCTAAAGTCTCACTGTGGAGTTAGGAACATGCCCATGCATAAATCGATTTAAAAAAATATGTCAACATATTAAATTTTAAAGAATTGTCTATTCAGAAAGTAATTGCAATATTTCTTTACTGAATTTACTCTTAAGATTTTATCATTTTGTTTACCATGGACATATAAGATGTTTAAATTAAATATATGGAATATCTAGAAGGAAGTCAAAAGGTACGAACTTCCAGTTATAAGATAAATAAGTCATGAGGAGGTACTGTACAGCACAGCGACTATAGTTAATGAAACTGTATTGCATACTTGAAAGTCGCTAAGAAAGTAAGCCTTAAAAGTTCTCGTGACAAGGAAAAAAAATCTGTAACTATGAGGGGGTGATAGATATTAACTAGATTTATTATGGCGATCATTTTGCAATACACATAAATACTGAATCATTATGTTGTGCACCTGAAACATAATAGAAACCTAATATATAATATACATATTATATAAACATAATATAATGTTTTATATCAACTATACCTAAAAAAATTTTAAAAATAAATTTTCTTCTGAATTCAGTGTATCATATATATAGAACGAGGATTAAAAATAATAAACATTCACATATAAGTTTTGCCACATGGAACTCTGTTTTGTCCATCCCAATCAACAAGTGTTATTTCTTTAAATATTCTTGTTAAAAAAATCAATCACAGACACTTTTTGTTTGTTTGTTTTTATTTGGAGGAAAACTCTCCCAAATAGATGCAACTCTTTCCAACAGTGCAGAAGAGCATGCCACCATGTTATCAATCCTGTTGGGCAACTTCATCTTAGATTGAGGCCCTGAACTAAACTTAGCAAGACTGTCTACATTTTGTTATCTTTGCAGGTATTTTTCCAATATCTGCTTCTAAGTCCACTTTCTATTTTGTAATCTCACTGAACGCAGTAGTGGAGCTAATGTCACTTATATTTATGTCTCTTAGTATTGGATCCAAGAGATTAACAGCAGCAGTAATTCCTCAGGGTGCTGTAATTAATGACATAATACTGTGGAAATACTTAAAAAAAAAAAAAGCTTCCAATTACACAGTTTTAAGAAATCATCTTGTGGGAATGACCTAAGTAGCCTAGCCATATGCTTTTTAAATTTCATTCCACAAATGTGTATTAAGCAACTACTGTATACCACTGTCCTAGGTTTTGAAGAAGATGTGAAACATGGGGTACCTCTTCTCAAGGAGTTTACAAAACTGGTAAACAAAGATGGGATTTGTTCAAAAAGTCTCAGTACAAGAGAACATGGATCATGCTCTAAGCAAGGCACTAACAATGTATGTTCATATTCAGGGGTGAGACAGCCCTCTTCTGACCAGGAGACTACTTCATAAAAGAGTGGTGTCTAGACCGGACGTGGAAGACTGGAGAAGATTTTCAGCACTTGGGTGTGGGAGAAAGAGATTCCAGTCAAAGTGAAGGTGAGAAGGTGTCTGTCTTGTTCGTGGAATAGGAAGCTTATTCACTTGGCTACATGTATGTGAGGAAAATGGTAAACAGAGAGCTCAACAGTTCTATTTATGAGAACTGAAAAATTTATAATTGATTCAGTCACTAATTAGTAGCTACTGGCAGTTTCTGAACAGAGGAATGACCTGATACAGAAATGACCTGAAAGAATAATCTGGAAGTAACCTAAGAACACAAATGCAACAAGATTAGGGCGGGTACAAGGGGTGTGTGTGTGTGTGTGCGTGTGCGTGTGTGTGCATGTGTCTGTGTGTGGAAAATTTAGGCAGACTGTAGGTAGGGGGATTATAGGATTTACCCTCCCAAGCTGGACACTGGGGACTGGCAGGGGTGCTCTTGGTAGTTACACTGGAACAACAGGCGTAAACTGCAACTGTACTGAAATAAACGTGATATATCATCATTTTACTTATGAGGCACTAATGTGACATTTTAAGAGATAATAGTGTTACCCTCTGTGCCCAGAATGGAGCCTGCGTTTCCATAGAGCCGGAACTCCTGGCTCGGGGTCTCTTCCCTCAGCCGTCACTGAACTGCTCCGGAGCCCAAGGGGAGGGCAGCCTCACTGAGGCTGCCGGCTCTGGAGGGGCCCCAGCAGCCAAGGCCACGACAGTCCTTGGGACCACGGGCTAGATGTTTCAACAAGTAACTTAAAGACAAAATGGAAAAACAAGGAGGTTTGTGCCTGAGATCATGTTAATGTGAAACCAGGGATGGCCACCTTGTGGCAGATCACTCATCCTGGGGTAAGCCTGCTGCCATGTCATGAAGACACTCAAGCAGCCCTAAGGAGAGATCCATGCGGCAAGGAACTGAGGCCTCCGACTTACAGCCACAGACTTTTAAATATTTTCAAAACATTTGTACGGATTTTCATCCTCAGCAGCAGTGAATGAGATTCAAGGATTACACACGTTCTTGTCAAACTTGATAATACCTGTCATGTTCATGTGAACTTTCTGGTTGTTTTGGATGAGATGCCGTGAGAGATATGACTTCATGAAACAGAATAGGTCAGGAGCCTTGGTCTCGATATCCCTGCTTAAAAAGTGTTATCACATGTCTGCCAGAAAGAATTGCTGATGACACTGGAAAAAATTGAGAGTTATCCTTAACAGTTAGGGGTTTTGCGACAACATGGATGGACCTGGAGACTGTTGTGCTAAGTGAGGTGGGTCAGACATAGGGGGACAGATATCGTGTGATGTTGCTTATATGCGGAATCTTAAAAAAAAAAAGAGCCAGAAGACCCACATTATGAACGAGAAATTGGTCCCTCACCAGACACTAAGTCAGCTGCAGTAAAGAGCTGGGCTGAGGAGAAATATCTGTGAGCTTGAAGACATATCAGGAGAAACCTTCAAATCTCAAAAGAAAAGAGAAAATGGGCAGGAACAAAATCAACAGAACAGAGTAATCAGTAATTGTGGAACAATGAAAAATGCTATGACGTATACGTAATGGGTATAGCAAGAGGGGAATAAAGATAACAAAAAACAGAAAATATTTTAAAAAGATGACTGAGAATTTCCCCAAATGAATGTCCGACACCAAAACCACAACATCCAAACTCAGAGGAACATATGAATAGTAAAGAAAACTGACCAATATCTCTCAGGAACATCAATGCAAAAATCCTCAACAAAATATTAACAAATCGAATCCAACAATATTTTGAGAGAATTTTATATCATGAATGAGAGGGAATAATCCCAGGTATGCAAGGCTGGTTCGACATTCTAAAATCAGACATTATATCCATCATATCAACACCCTAAAGAAGACAATCATTAGCATAGCAATAGATTCAGAAGACCTTTGAAAAAATCTAACAACCATTCTTCATAAAAACTCTCAGTTAAAGAAACAGACTGAGGCTTTCTCAAGTTGATAACAAAAATCTACAAGAAAGTTTTATCTTACACCATGATTAATGGTAAAAAACATGAAGCTTTTCCACTAAGTTCAGGTAAAAGCAAGGATGTCCCCTTTCATGACTCCTTCTCCATATTTTACTCCAAGTCCTTGCTACTGCAGTAAGGCACAAAAATACATAAAATAAATACCGATTGGGTAGAAAAAAATGAAAGCAGCCTAAATAAAATGTGGACCAATATACGTTATGGACACCTCACCAAAGAAAACAGACACTTTGCATATAAGTATACAGAAGAATAATCCAGATTACATGCTGCCATGAAAAAGCAAATTAAAAATACAATTACATACCGCTACATAACACTTAGAATGGCCGAAATGTGAACAATGACAGGAACATTGTAGGGGATGTGGAACAATAGGAGATCTCATTTGTTATTGGTGGAAATGAAAAATAATTACAGCTACTTTGGTAGTCTGATTGACACTTGCTCTAATATTGAACACTCCCTTACCGTACAATCCAGCAAGTGTTCTCATGGATATATACTGAAAGTAGTTTAAAACATACGTTCAGACAAAACCTGCATATGGATATTTATAGCACCTAATTCAATATTGCCAAAATGTGAATGAAACTAAGGTGTCCTCCAACAGGTGAATGAAACAATATAGTACTAATATATTCTGGGAATGGAATAATATTGAGCACTAAAAAAGTAAGCTATCAAGCTATAAAAATATATGGGAATTCTTTTTTCTTTTGAAATACAGGTGATTTTCTTTATTTTTAAATTTTATTGGAGTATAGTTGATTTACAATGTTGTGTTAATTTCAGATGCACAGCAAGTGATTCAGTTACACATATGCATACATTCATTCTTTTTCAGATTCTTTTCTGATAAAGGTATTCCCAGAATATTGAGTAGAGTCCCCTGTGCTATACAGTAGGTCCTTGTTTCTTATCTACAGCACTATTCGTATGTTTACCCCAAGTTCCTGATTTATCCCAACCCCCCACCTTTTCCCTTTGGTAACCATAAGTTTGTTTTCCAAGTCTGTGAGTCTGTCTCTGTTTTGTAAGTTAGTTCATTTGCAACAATTTTTGGGTTCCACCTATAGGTGGTGTCATACGGTGTTTGTCTTGCTATGTCTGACTTGCTTCACTTGGTATGATCATCTCTGGGTCCATCCATGTTACTGCAAATGGCATTATTTTCTTCTATTTTATTTTATGTGTCGAAAAGACACATATTCTTTACCTATTCATATGTTGATGGACATTTTCATTGCTTCCATGTCTTCGCTATTGTAAATAGTGCTGCAGTGAACACTGGGGAAGATGTGTCTTTTCGATTTATGCTTTCCTCTAGATATGCGCACAGGAGTGAACTTGCTGGATCATCTGGTAGCTCTATTTTATTTCATTTCATTTCAATTTCAATTTTTTTGGAGTATGGTTGATTTACAACGTTGTGTCACTTTCTGCTGCACAGCAGAGTTAATCAGTTATACATATATCCAATCCTTTTTAGATTCCTTTCCCATACAGGTCATTACAGAGTATTGAATAGAGTTCCCTGTGCTATACAGTAGGCCCTTATTTGTTATCACTTTTATATATAGTAGTATGTATATGTCAATCCTAATTTCCAATTTATCCCTTCCACCTCCCCTTACCCCTGGTAACCTCCATTCTGTGCTCCATAGTGGCTGTTACCAACTGGCATTCCCACCAATAGCGTGGTATTGGTGGCACAATGGTTAAGAATCCACCTGCCAATGCAGGGGACACAGGTTCCAGCCCTGGCCTGGGAAGATCCCACATGCTGCAGAGCAACTAAGCCCATGTGCCACAACTACTGAGTCTGTGCTCTAGAGCCCACGAGCCACAACTACTGAGCCCACATGCCACAACTACTGAAGCCCATGCACCTAGAGCCCATGTTCCACAATAAGAGAAGCCACTGCAATAAGAAGCCCACGCACTGCAATGACGAGTAGCCCCCACTCGCCGCAACTAGAGAAAGCCCGTGTGCAGCAACGAAGACCCAACGCAGCCAAAAATAAATAAATATAAATAAATAGAGATAATAGTGTTATACTTTACAAAGTACCTCATTTAAAAATGGTTTGAAAGTCAACCTTTTTAGAAATAAAATCACACTTTTTTGCTATACCTCCCAGCTCAAAGACATAAACTCAGGAAAATCCACAGATGGCTTACTCAGGGTTAATGCTAAATCATAAACTGTCTGTTCACTGTCACATGGAAAACTCTGGTTCTTTTTACCCTGTAAGCCCTTTGAGGAAATGGAACGTACTATGTTTTCTTGATCTCTCTACTTCTTCAGGTCCAAGCACAGTGGCTTGCATAGAATAGCTACTTGATTTTTTGTCATATCGAACCAGGCAAGAGACCAAAGGCAGAATATGGCAAAACTTGAGCTGAAGGGAATTAAGGTCTCCTCCAGGGGAAACAGGCAGTTAGAATAGAATTGATACAAGGTATCATGAAGGTGAAAAGGACAGATATGGAGGCAAGGCAAAGACATAATGGACCCAAGGTGACAGTGCTGCCCAATACAGTAGCTACCAGCCATGTGTAGCTATTTAAACTTTAATTCGTTATAATGAAATAAAACCAAATATTCAGTTCTTCAAACGCACGAGCCACACTGCAAGTGTCCAAGTAGCCATATGTGGCTAGTGGCTACCATATTGGATGGCACAAATACACTTCCATCACTACAGCGAGTTCTGTTGGGCAGCGTTACTCCAGAAGAACTGGGAGAATCCTAGCACCTTCAACAAAAGTGAAAGAAAGCAGAGGGGTAGGTCTGAGAAGCAAAGTGGCATCTAAACTTTTCGTGGATGTCAAAAGCCGAGGACATGGAGAGAAGCAGAATGGGGACACTTTTGACAAAGAAGGTTCAAGAAAGTTTGATCGCAAATGAGTTCACCAACGTGAACAACTACTTGAAGGCTGTAAGCGAATTTGGTAAAGAAGAGAAGTGGGACAGGAACTTGAGAGCCAAACAGGACAAGATTTCTTAGCTTGCTTCCTATTGCTTTTAGTGCAGATCTCTATGTTCTGCAATTTTTCAGATGCCCCACCGAGCCTGGCCTATATCTGAAGCTTGATAAACGTGGAGAGTCACTAACTGGTGAGACAGATAAAACTGGTGCACAGGCATCATGCCTGGGTGATGCTGTCCACACTTCTGCATCAGGGCAAGGATGACAATGTTCCAGGATTGTCCAGGTTTTCCTGATTATGACTTTTCAGGATATTTCTAGGTTAGATTTGTTAATAATTGAGATAAAAATAACAATACCGGCCAGGTATTGTGCCGCCTTTTTAAAAGAATCAGAAAGGAGCACGGTGAGCAACATTTTGACACTTTGGCTTCATTTTTAAGAGTTTTTCGTGTGTGTTTTGTGTTAAAGGTTTTCCCATGATTGCAGTATTTAATATACACTAAAAAAAAAACCCTGCAATCCTGAAAAACTAAGTTGTGCATTGCTCTCTGGTAGATTCACTATGTAAAAGTATAAATATAAGGCTGTCTCTTATACAAATGACACAAAAAACTCAAAGAAGCACAGTAAATTATTACATGGTTTAAAAACTTTTCTTGCAGTGTTTTATTCTAAAAGAAGTATTATCACAAAAATGGAGAATAAACTTCTTTCCTTTCAGCCCATATGTGAAACCTGAATATTATTTGAAATTGATAACAGAAACTGGTGTTTCTAAATATGTCAGTGAATACAACACTTTTAAGCCTTGAACCAATGTAGAAATTACTGAATTAATTTTTTTTTTTTGAGTGGGAAAGGTAGGGAACTGTAAAGTCAGTTATAAAACATATGGAATACTGAGAGATGATTCAAACAATCTGACTTACTATTGTATGTATACACATTCATTTTCTCGAATTAGTACATACCATTGGAAACTGCATCAACCCATAAAAATAACTCATATGCCTATCATGTTTTTCCATTTTAAGCTTGTAATAGCAATAACGACCTCAGCAAAAGACATTTCCTTGGAATTAATGGCTGGCTGGGAGGCAGAGCCAAGGGCCACTGGTTCCTCCCAGCTGGTCATTAATCCTCAGGAAATGCCTGCACCTCCACCATTATTGCTAAAGCACCATTATAGAAAATTCTCACAGTTCTAATATATGGAAATTTGAGGCTATTTTGCAAGTCCATGGTATTCATGTTAGTTAATAGGTCACCACTGAGCACAGAAGACATAATTATCAAAACGACAGAAGGGAAAATGTTGTTCTCCTAGGTCTGTAAAATTATAGGAAATGGGGACTAGCCTTATGGGAAGAAGTAGATTCGAAGCTAAAAGATTAATTTAAAGGGAGATTTAGAATCACATATATAAAAGTTAATAAAAGACACAACATCCACTCCCATTACTTGATTAAAAAAAATATTTTTTTAAAAAGGTACAAGTTATGGTTATATGGACATTTCCTCCCAAATTGATCAAATAATGCTAAAGAGAATGAGGTCAGGAAGAATGTTTAGGAACACAGATGACTGTATTCAACTAGGAAAGTTTAGGGAAATGCATACAGTTGAGAGTGCTGACTGCGTGTAGAATTTCTTTCTTTTTAATTTTTACTTAAAAATTGTACACACACCATGAAATATTATCCAGCAAACATTTTGTTCTAGACTTTACTACCACGAAACAAGTTTTTTAAATTTTGATTTTTTATCTTAGCTGGAGGCTTTAGCACATGCAAATAAGCATCTAATAACTGAAGATAAGATCGAAATAATACACAAATATAGTGCTAATGTTCTGCAACATAGTTTTCAGTTCTCTAAAAAATTTTTTACTGGCTTCCAGGCTAAAAGGCAAATGAAAATTAGGTGTTTTCAGGTCTATTCATTCCCTCTTTTAAATAAACAGGACCCAACAAATGGTTTCAAAGCAGGGAATCAATCCAGAAAATCACACCCAAAACAGTCTATAAATTTTTTCAGTGTGTTACTGTAACAAACTACAAATGTTGGATATGATGCTTTACACTTAATGAAACTCACTGCAAGTTCTCATTGGGTGTTACAAATACCTGCCTGGTTCTAAATATGATCTGGAAGCTAACGAGACCTGTTATGAACTGTGTTCCCCCCGAAGATGTTGGAGCCCTAACCCCTTGTGCACCTATGAATGTGACCTTATGTGGAAATAGGGTCCTTGCAGATATGATCAGGTGAAGCTGAGGTCGTTAGGGTGGGCCCTAATCAAACATGACTGGTGTCCTTTTAAGAGGAGAAGAGACATGCGGACACACAGTAAGAATATCATCTGACAAGGGAGGGAGAGATTGCAGCCATGCAGCTAAAGCCAAGGAACATCAAGGGTTACCAGCCACACCAGAAGCCAAGGAAAAGGCATGGAACAGACACCCCTAGAGCCTTCAGAGACAGCATGGCTCTACTGACACCCTGATTTTAAACTTTTGGTTTCCAGAACCGTTACAGAATAAATTTGTGTTGTGTTAAGGCACCCAAGTTCATGGCACTTTGTTACGGCAGCCCTAGGAAATGAATACAGGACCTGAAGGAAGAGGTGCGTCAGAAGAACCGTCAACATTACAAATGGAAAACCGAGAAAAGACTGGTGGGGTGACAGGAAGCGCCCCCCTACAATGAAAAAGCAATGGACTAGGAGTCAGGAAACCTGATTCTTGTCCCAGCTAATGAGGTTGTCTGACCCTGAGCTGGACACTTAACTGTTCTTAGCTTTCATTTTGTCACCTGCAGAATACGAGAAAATTCAACTACTTAATCTCTAAACTAAGTCTAGGGTTACTGATGGGCAGATGAAGCACCAAACAGACGAACATTTTCATACTTACAGAAATCACTCTTCTGGCATTGCTTCGAAAAGGGCTCAGTGACAGACAACAGGACACAGGAATCAGAACCGCAGGCTCCCATTTGCCACTTCCATGGTCACACCAGCAATTTGACCACATGTATTTGGATCAAGTCAGGCCCAAAGTTTGCTATGGAAGTAACTGCAGCCTGACCTGATATTCTTTTATAATGCTTTCTTTTGATATATAGTTTTTTTCTGCCCTTTCAAGATTTTCAAAATGATTCAAAAGTAAGCTTTTGTTTAGATAAGATCATTGTTACCACCAAAAACAAAGGATGTCACTTGCAAATCATGATTTTTTAAATTTTATTTTGCCAATAGGAAAAGCGTTCATCCAAAGAGGAAAAGAAGCACTTTATATGCCATATGCCATATGCCATAGCTGGGGTTTAGGACCCAATAGGACGGTGGCAACAAATATAGTAAATTTATCCTCCAAATGGTTGCCACAGTGATCAAGTTTACAGCTTTTTGCTCATTGGTTATCATGCCCAAACATCATCATCACCACCACCATCATCATAATCATAAATTTTGGTCATCTGATCAAACACTCAGATTCCAGGAGTGACTAGTAGAGCACGACAGGCCTTTGTCATTCTCAGTTTTAATATTCACAGTTGGAGCTCTTTGCAAATCCAGTTTTTTCTCAGACTGGAGTACAGGATACTTAGCTGGTGAGGCAGCCTGGCCATCGGCCTAGTGTTTGCATCTCAGTATAGCTTTGCTCTGTGTGTGTGTCTGTGTGTGTGTGTGTGACAGATGGTTGCAATCTTTTTTAAAATTAGGGAATGTAATGCTATTGTGGCATTCTCAAACGTGGATATTCCTAAAGGTCTCAAGATAACAGGATTCTACTATAGTTCATTCTAGAGTCTGAGCCGGATAGCCAAAGTACAATTAACAGGACAGTTCCCCCAATGAATATCTGTCCTCATGGACATTTAAAATCTGTGTGAAACAAATTTCTAGGCGGGGAGAAAAGCATTTATCCACAACCTCGGGTCTCTGGAGACACGTTTCAATATAACCCAAAGAGGGCAAACAGGTACTCAAATCAGCCTGTTGCATGTGGCCTCGGGAAAAGCAGGTGTGTTACACCCCTAGGCCAACTCTTTGCTTCCTGGCCTCTGAAACTGGCAGAACTCTTAACACAGTACAAAAGCATAAGCTCCTCCAGGCAAGCGGTTAGCTGTGCGCCTAGCCCACCTATGATGCTGCCTGGGCCAGCCAGCCCTTTCTAATGAGGGAACGTGAAAGAGTGACTGCACAGCCACAGACAGGAGCCACGGGCCAGATTTCCACTCTCCACCTCCCTACAGCCACACAAAGTCCCTGTGTGTTTAGAAGAGAAGACACATCCTAATGTCTGTCATCACGGGATGTGCTGACACTCTCAAGCAACCTACAGTCTTCAGAAAGAATACCTCTGGTGGTGGATACATGAATCTACACAGGTGGTAAAATTGTACAGAGCTTAAAATACACACATACACACACAAATGTGTACACATAGAAGTGGGGAAATTGAATATGATGGGTGGACTGTACTCATACAATATCCTAGTTGAGATACTGTACTACAGTTTCACAAAATGCCACTACTTAGGAGAAACTGGGCAAAGTGTGAAAGGGACTTTCTCTAGAATTTCTTATAAGGGCATGTGAATCTGAAATTAAAAATTAAATTTAAAAGGAAAATAAGGATATATTTTGTGGAGTTTGAGGTAAAGGAGGAAAGAAGACGAAAAGGGGTCTAATTTTTCTCTCTACCAGAGAAAGCGTAAGAAAGAGATTTTTTACTTAAAAAATATATAAATGTGTAAGGCTATCAAAAGCTCCCTTTCTAGTTCGAAGTTTTTCCTATTTAGAAATTTGGAAACAATGTGGAGGGCCTTCCTTCTGACCTTTTTTTGGGGGGCAGAGGGAGGTCAATAAAAATCCTGACAACGTTGGTAGAACACCAAGTATCTCAAAATATGTACGCCCATCAGCTATTTTTCATACCGAATACTTTCAGATGTCACACTATTATGCACAGCTTATCAATTTTGCGTTAAGTTAACCTGGAAGAGGTCTTTTTATGATTCACGAACACGGGAAGCCTCACTGTAAACCAGGGTGATCATCTTTCCTAGACTAACGAAAGGGTCTGGAACTACATTCCCACACATCTGCCTCAGCTTTCTCTTATGGATTTTAAATGGAGAGTCGAATACTATGGTGGTGTTCTCAAATGTGGACATTCCTATTTGAGATCCAGAGAGAGACAGGAAAAGTAACTAAATTTATTGAGCGCTCAAGATGCGCCAAGCACTGTGTATTGAGCTGCCGAGACCAGGAAGGGTGGAACCCCTGTGTGGTGAGGGTACAGGCTCACACCCCAGACATGACATCACACCACCACTCTGCCTAGTCAGAAGCACTGACTTCGGAGGCCAAAAACGATTACATGATTCAATGGCTAAGGTCACAGACAGCCATGGAGGAAAGGGCTCCAGGAGGGCAGCATCCACAAATCCTCAGTAGACAGCTGGATCACTATGGCTAGTTTTCTTAGAATATAGAAACATGTAAAGTAATCAACAGGGTATTTAACCACATTCCACTCTCTACTACCCAAACTTAAGTACTTTCAGCCCCATAATTAAACTTGAAACCAAACTAAACTGAAGCAACAAAACAAAAAGATGAAACCAAGTATGGAGGAAGGCTTCTTGTGTCTGCAAACCCTTAGATTCAAGAGATTTAAAAAACTAACAGAACATGTAAATCTTCATTTCAACATTGCTATGTCCTCTACTGTCTGGGATCGCTGTACTCTCCAAGGTCACTTCCACTCCAAGCAATCCCCCAAATCCCAGTCAGAGTTCTCTTCCTATTCAGATGTGCTTGACCATGCCATTCTTTTGTTTGGAACTTGGCAGTGACTATCTTAAGTCTAACAACCCTCTCCTTTAATGTCCATCACTGGAGAGATCTCTGCTGCTCATTGACCCCTCCTGGGTCACATCACCTCTTTATTCCCACTTAGACCACCTGGCCCTCTCTTTACTCACCTAACTCTGCTTACTGATTCAGCCTCTCTGCTCACAAACTCAATCCCTGTAATGCTGGAACTGTTTTAATCTGTGTCTGTCATACATCTGAAAGTTGTCGGTTTTAGCCTTCCAACCATAAGAGTTGATGAAAGCGGAAATGAAAAAAGAGTAAATGCCCTGTAACTGCTATGTAGGGTAACGGTGAGGCTGAGGAGAGTGACCTACCTTTTTAAAGTTACATAAATGACAAGACCAATTTCATTCACCCTATTGTAAAGTATTACATTTTAATTGCTGATTACCCTTACTATTATCACTTTAAGATTGTGTGGTGCTTTGTGACTTATAAATTACTTCTTTATGTTATCCTCAGTCCAACTCAGAGAGGAAGGCACAGAAGATATGATAATTATTATCCCCATCTTACCTATGAGCAAACAGGCTCGAGGATGTAAGTGACTTGTCCAAGGTCATATAGCTAGAAATTCATTAAGTCAGAAAACAAGTCAGAGAGGCCTTTCATCGCAAACATAGTGTTCCATCTACCATACCATCAGAAGTCTCGTTTAGAACCATGATCAGTGGGTTGGAAAAAAAGAACCTAGTCAGAAAGATCTGGGAATGTTATTATGGAAAAATGAAAAGCTGACAATAAATTTTCACAGGTTTGAACAATAATGATACAAGATACCATACTTTGAGCCTTTACCGGGAACGGGACACGTTAGCTAAAACTGCAAGGGAAAGATTATCAGCCTCATTTTACAAAAGAAGAAATTTAGGCTCAGAGAGGTAACAATGGCCTAAGGTTAGTAAGTGATAAGGCCCAGAGTCAAACCCAGATCTGCTAGGACCCAACATGTGTATACTTTCTGCTACCCCAAGCAGGAAGGTTTATTTTGAAAAGGGACATACCAGATGTTCTCTATCACCATTAAGAACAAGACAAGAGGAAATGAACTGAAAACCGTATAAGGAGAAATTTAGGTTGAATGTCTTAAGACCCTCCTGTCACAGGCAGAGTGATTAAACTTGCACCATTACCAAGGGTACTCATGAAACCTCCTTTCTAGATGGCTTTTTCACATATATAAAAATTTGCTCCCAAAGAGACTTTCAATACTGTAAGTAAATCAGTCTAAACGTTTTCTCGGACTCAAAAAATTCCTAAAAAGATAAAACCACAAAATAGAGACACCTAAATTTTCACACAGATTCAAAAAGCTGTGTTTGCCTTATGGATATAAAATGTCAGCTTCTCACATGGGGGTCTAAAATCTTATCATAACATATTACTTAAAACAACAGCAGGGACTTCCCTGGCCAGTCCAGTGGTTAAGACTTCGCCTTGCAATGCAGGGGGTATGGGTTCGATCCCTGGTCAGGGAGCTGAGATCCCACATGCCTCGGGGCCAAAAAACCAAACCATAAAACAGAAGCAATATTGTAACAAATTCAAGAACGACTTTAAAAAATGGCCCAATAGATATTTCTCCAAAGAAGATATACAGACTGCAAACAAACACATGAAAGGATGCTCAACATCACTAATCATTAGAGAAATGCAAATTAAAACTACAATCACCTCACACCAGTCAGAATGGCCATCGTCAAAAAATCTACAAACAATAAATGCTGGAGAGGGTGTGGAGAAAAGGGAACCCTCTTGCACTGTTGGTGGGAGTGTAAATTGATACAGTCACTAGAGAACAGTATGGAGGGGCCTTAAAAAACTAAACATAGAACTCCCATACGACTGAGCAATCCCACTACTGGGCATATACCCTGAGAAAACCATAATTCAAAAAGAGTCATGTACCACAATGCTCATTGCAGCACTATTTACAATAGCCAGTACATGGAAGCAACCTAAGTGTCCATTGACAGATGAATGGATAAAGAAGGTGTGGCACATATGCATACAATGGAATATTAGCCATAAAAAGAAACAAAATTGAGTTATTTGCAGTGAGGTGGATGGACCTAGAGTCTGTCATACAGAGTGAAGTAAGTCAGAAAGAGAAAAACAAATACCGTATGCTAACACATATATATGGAATCTCAAAAAAAAAGGTTCTGAAGAACCTAGGGGCAGGACAGGAATAAAGACGCAGACACGTAGAGAATGGACCTGAGGACACGGGGACGGGGAAGGGTAAGCTGGGACGAAGTGAGAGAGTGGCATGGACATATATACACTACCAAATGTAAAACTGATAGCTAGTGGGAAGCAGCCACATAGCACAGGGAGATCAGCTCGGTGCTTTGTGACCACCTAGAGGGGTGGGATGGGGAAGGTGGGAGGGAGACGCAAGAGGGAGGAGATATGGAGATATACGTATATGTATAGCTGATTCACTTTGTTATAAAGCAGAAACTAACACACTATTTTGAAACAATTATACTCCAATAAAGTAGTTAAAAAAATAAATAAATAAAAATAAAGCTAAAAAAATCTATTTGATAAGAATTGACACATTAAGAATATTGAATCTTCCAATCATTAAATATGTATATCTGTATTTATTTAGGTCTTCTTTGATTTCTTTCATTGGTGTTTTGTAGTTTTCAACATATGTACAGATCTTGTATATATTTTGTTAAATTTATACACAAGTATTTCATTTTTGGTGATATTGGAAATGATATTTAAAAAAATTAAATTTCCAACTGCATTGCTAAAAAAAAGGTCCACATCAAAAATCTTAAAAAAAAAAAAAAAAAAGAAAAACCCAACAGCAAATAGTAGTGCTGAATACATACCACATTTTAATAATCTTGGGCAGAAAACTTTTTTTAGCAAAAAAACAAATGTCAGTCACAAGGGAATTCTTCATACCGTGACCATGTACAGCCAAACCCTCTCACACTATACAATCTATGTATTAACAGGATGCATGTATCCTATTAATCCTATAATGTACATAAGCCCACTCGCTTTACCACAGCAGGAAACCATATGGTGCCAATGAGTAAGACATGAATTAGTTCCCTGTGAATACTAAGGAAACCCTAAGAAGTTTTCTACAATGCAAGTAAGAAAATAGAGAAAATTTCTTCCTATAACTACTAAAAAGGGTCCCAATTGATCTCCACTGAGATTAGTGATTTAACAGCAAAGCAGATTAAGATTATGTATTAGACAAAGTCACCATTTTATTGTTTATAAAATTACAGAGTTTAAACAATTTTGTGTAGCTCATCAGTTGTCTAAACAGCATGCAAAGCAATGCACAAAACCCTAAGCCTGGCTGATTCACTGATCGATTTTAATGTCCACAAAAGAAGTAGGTCACCACTGGAGGAGGAGCATGACGAAATAAAAACACAGGTTTAACAAGCCATTGTTTTGGTTTGATAGGCTGGAAATGAGCACTCTAAATGGCAAATCTAAACGGAACGTCAGTAAACTCTATACCATTGCTCTGAAAAGAATTATAAGGAAGAGAATAAGATTGGGAATGAGTTCATTTTCATCCAATACATGTGGGAAATATACATTCCAAAGTTAAGAAAGGAGAACCAAGGCTGTAAAAAAATCAAACATTACTTATTCCCGGAAAAGAAATGTAAAATTGAGTAAGAGCACAGAAGAATGAAAATGTAATAGGATGGACAGTTAGTTCAGTGGCATGAACAGTACTACTCACCAAATGTCAGTCTCTCGGGAGGATCGGAGACCACCGAGATGGTCATGTTCATACTTTCCAGCTCCACCCCAGATCTACCAACTGAGAAGGGGGCCCAGGCCTGCAAATCCTTCATCAAAATCCATTAGGGAATTTAAAGAACTTTTGGGTTGTCTGAGAGAATAATGACAGGAAAGAAAATGCTGAAACTGAGATTCTGTAATTAGGAAATTAGACTCCGGGATCAGCTTCTGACACAAACTGGGTGATGGATGTCTTCTCTGATATTAGAATCATTTGGAACAGGGAATGAGAAAAGACTGCAAAACAAATGGTATTTTATAGAACATTATTAGTTATAATCTTATGATTCCCTGCTCCTCCACACCTCCCTGGGCTTTGGTGCTTCCTGTAATAGGGTGCTCCCTCAAGACTGAAAATATTTGCATTGTCTGGAAACTTGGCCGACCTGCACTTCCTTTATTGGTAATGTTAGTGCTTAAACTTCTCTGATGTGACATTGCTACCTATGTTATTCCGACTGCAGAGTCCTTATTCCTATAATGACGTAAACCTAGGGTATTAGATTTTCCCCCAATGAGTCCCTAGCTATAAACCCCACGGCTTTATGTGTCACTTTAAGTGCTTCAGAATATCCTTGAAAGAAGTCAAAGAAACAAATAGTTATTAACGGATTTTCCTCTGTCTTTATTTGCATGTTAGTACTAAAAATTAGGACCAAAGGAAATGGGAGACAGGCAGTTAAAATGAGTTTTTATACAAAAAAATGAGAAACTACCTTTTCAAAATTATCCTGTGACGTTTTGCCAACAAAGCTCTCTTCTGTGTTTCTGATGATCCAAAGCTGTGACAAAAATTCTTCTAAGGTACAGCACTAGAGTCTATTTTGGAAAGCAGAATGCTATTTCCAGGAGTGAGGGAATGGAAACATTAACATAGGGCAAGGCATTCAAAGTCTGCATTGGGCCTGGGTGATAGTGGCTCACAGCATACTTCTTAAGTGGAAAGGCATAGGCTGGAATTCAAAATTATTATAAACACTGCTTTGATGCCTACAGGTTGTACTTTTAACCCTTGTGTGGCCTCTTTGAAAATACAAATCATCCAATTAAAAAAAAAAAGCCAAAGAATGCAATTCAAATCCACATTCGCTACTGGAAACAAAAACTGAAAGGCCATGCTTTATACACACTAACGAAATACTGTCATTCTATTCACCAAACATTTATTAAGTCCAGCTACGGGTCTGAAACTATACTAACATCAATGACGATGATCTATTGAGTGCTTGCCTCTCGACGAATAAAAATTTTTGATGGCTTCTCATTTAATTCTTACAAAATAATCCTATGAGATGAGAACTATTATTACCCTTTGTTTTACACACAGGGAGACTGGGCTGGTAACAACGAGCAACTTGCCTTGATAAGCTGATAAGGGAACCCAGGCAGTCTGAACTCTTAATCACTTTGCTGAATTCCTTCCTATATCCTAGGTGCTGAGGGTAAAAAAGATAAATGCAATGTGCTCTCTAACCTCACAGAGATAATTTTTAAATACAAATGGTAGCACGATTCAGAAACATTAAAGTATACAATCAAGCTGTTTTAACACCTAGTGATTTTTAAATTATTTGACACACACAGCATGAACAAAGAGAAAAAACAAGATCAACATATGCTGATATGGTGGCTCAAGAGAATTATCCTCGCCGTTCTGATTCCATTTCTCCTCCGCTTTTTGGAGCCTGTATCTAATAATTTAATACCTATCTTTTTAAGTCTACCTTAACTGGATAAAACTGAACTATGTTGATAAATCAAACATGTCTATATGTGATATTAGCCTGGATATCTGCTATGGTGATAATGAGATGATATAACTCTAGGCCCACTAGTACAACTAATTCATAAATTACACATACAGCTAAATTCAAATAATAATATAGAGAGTTATTAGGATTGGGAAAGCAAACATAATCACTTCTATAGAAGGACTCAAATTCTGAAGAGCTCAAAATACTTGAAATGGAATTTAATTTACCCTCACCAACATCTGAAGCACAGAGTAGTTAATCTAACAGGCTGGCATCAGGTTTCCTGTTTGGTTGTGAGCACCTCAAAGGCAGCCTCCACCTATTTTGTTGGCCTCTACATTCCCAGGACCTAGCACAGGGCTTGATCCATAATATTGCCAGAAGACTTTAGCAAAATGTTTAGACAAATGGAAAATCACAGAATCAAAGGTCTCGGAATTGGAGCCCTAGGGTTTAAATGGTCCGGCCAAGCAAGAGACAAGCAAACAAACAAGTGAACCAAAGTGCTTAAGTTTCTTCTATATCCACAGTGTCCATCGTACACGCTGAGCCTTCTGCACAATATTATGTTCAAAGAGACACTCGAAGTGCCTTTTCTGGGTTAATGCATTGAAACCACAGCACAAAGTGATGACACGGCTTCCCTTGGTCGTACAACTAGGGTGAGCTTTATGATCTTTTAACACCCCAACAGGGCACTTTCCGCTTCATAAGGCAATCTCCATTTGCCAGAATTTAAAGAACTGTCATTCCCCAACCTGAGTCTAATGGAAGAGCAGACAGCGCAATTCTTCTGGCTTTGAACAAGGTCAAAGCCTTGCTAAATCAAGCCTGATCTGCAGCCACTCATTAATACTAAGGAAATATAAAAAAGAGACTTTGCTTCCTATAGCATCCTGAAAGAGATGTCTTACTTCTAAAATCACACTGATTATAAGAATGAATAAATAATGAATTAAAAAACAAATTTCAGTGTCATGGCTGCACTGAATTTACCCCTAAGGACAGGGTTTGGGGGTGGCTTGGATGTATCAAGTCGACAGATAATCTGAAAACCTTATGTATGCCATTACTCTCAGCCTCCTTCCCACCAAGCCTTTTACCAGAGTTGACCCCGGTTCCTGGGCCTGCCCCCCCATCTGGCAGAGGCGCTAATGAGCAGTGAAATGGCCAAAGGGCAGGCAGCAGGGGGGAGCAGGGAAAACAACACAAAAAAGGAGACAGGAGGCTGGATCCTTTACAAACTCAACAATCAGTCCCTGGACAATAGAGCTGGTGGTAGCAATAAAGGTTTTTGTATTTTACAACTGGAAATGCTTGACAGCCATTAGTTATAGATAGAATGTTCCTATCAGGAGAAAAAGTGTGGGCACACTGAGCGACCTGCCCAAAGGTACACAGCTCATCAAAACAGTCTTTATCTCGGTCCAGAGAAGAAACGGTAGGCTTGATTAAATCCCGCTGGATTGAAATTTTGCCAAAAAATAGTGAAATATCTGTGTCAAATATGGAAGAGTTTAGAATCAAGAATTCCTTGGTTAAAAAAAATAATCTTAAAATAAAAACAGATTCCACTCTTAAAAACAGAACAAAAATGTTGTCTTGAAATATGGAGTAATAGTTTTACCTATCTTACCTAGTTAAAAACATATATATATATGGCATATTAGTTTTATTTATATATGATATGAGGGTTTCCAGTGTTTTAGAAATATTTACTGCCATCCATAAATACTCAGATTTGGGGGAACATAGGTAAATATGTGTATGGTAGTATGGATAAAGTCTTAAATACATTTACTGTCATATAAAATGGTCACTGAATTTCATAGTACTTGTCATTTAATTAGAGTGAAACTGAGATAACTGTCTTGGCCAGGATTTTACTGATTTGATTATTTGGGTCGAGAAACAGGACATTTATTTGATCTGCCTCCTGTCTATAATCTGCCACTCATCCACAAGTGGGAGAAAAACATATTCTTCCTTGATTATAGTTTAATAAGACCACCTGGCTATTTTGGTATTGTGGTAGCATCACTTGAGCAGTGGACCCCAAGGTCGATGTCTGAATAATCCTGAATGGTCAGGATCTGGTAGAAGCTGGTAATACCAAACTGAACTGGATGACCAAGTAGAGCTGGTTATCAGTCTCTTTGTTAAAGACATCATTAACTGAATAATTAAGAACAGGACTTCAATACTGAAACAAGCGAAAAAAAGAGACTAAATCAAAATGTTAATGATCAAATCCAGTTCTTGCCTTCTGAGTATGATATATTTATTAGTGTTTTCATATTTAATTTTGCAATTTTATATAAGCATTTTAGGGAATTTTGCAGTGAGCTATTAAAAAAAGAAAATCAACTTAAGTCACTTTTCCCCACAGAGTTCTATTAGGGTTTGCAAAAAACTCCGTTTTTATCACAAAATATTGTAAAGGAGATAGTTTCAGAAAATATAGCTTACCGATATTGAACACATTATAAGCATCAGAAGATTTATATCTTAATTATTAAGCATATGTCAAAAGCTCATGTGCTTTAGAGGAAGCATCTCCCGGTTTTTAAAGCATGTTATTTTTCCAAGTTTCTAAGTGAAAATGGTTTTGTCTTCACACACTCCATTAGTAGACAGTTTCTGATATTCTATCAAAGTCATTTCTTTCCCTCTGACTCCAGTAAAAAGTTACAATTATCTGCAATATGCATTATTGGATATTCCTCTCTAAACATCAAAGAAATATTTTCAGTTTAAACAAAGCAAGTGTTAAATTACAAATGGCTAAAAGTTAAAAAAAGAAAGTAACAAACATCTGGAGGGGAAAAGTAATGGAAATGAAAACCTAATGTTTTAACTTCAACATTAGATTTCCAGGTTCCTCAATACATTAATGCTTGAGATCTTTAGAAGAAATCCAAAGAGTTTCAACCAGTCTAGTTGTAACAGGTTTTATTCCAATTTAGTTCGTACTTGATTTTAAAATCATCATGTAAGTTTCTAGATTTCTACAAACTTAGAAAAACAAAAAGCTCTTGTTGCCTATCTAGAATGTTTGACTAACAAATGAAATTACATCACTTTCCTGTGTATCACAAGTTCTTTAATAAAGGAACTGTCCCCCAAAAGATATGGAATAGAAATGCATATTTTTAAATCAACAGACCGCACACACCCCATTACCAAATGAAGAGAATCAGCAACCCGAGAAAACAGCTGGGGTTTGTTAGTAACTTTCTAGTGACCCATTGAAGTTAAGCTTCAGCATCTAGTCCTTGGATCAATTTCCAGGTCAATTTCTATCTCCAGAATGATTTCTTTTTTTTTTTTCTTTACAAACCATTAATTTATATTGGGGAGTATTTCCCTTCTGTTGTTAATTTCCTTTCTCATAAAGATATTCTGAAAACAAAACACCTAAAAACATCTCTGGTTCCCACTGATTTATTCTTTATTATTCTGTCCTTCCTTCTTTTCCTCCAGAAGCACTGGCTGCTTCACTAAGCAACATCTGGATGGAGCATTTCATACACAAGGTTAACATTGTTATTACTGCACTGTATTTTCTTGAGCCTTAGCTCTACTCTCTAAAACTTTTTCCAAATATTTTCCATCGCTGAATCAGTTACGTGATGGGCTCCATTCTAAAGCCAAAATCGAGAAATGCAAATAAATATGAAATGCCTAGTTTCAACTGGCAGAAGGACTGACTAACTGAAATCTATATAGGTTCTAAGAGGCCAGAACATCTCTGCATGTGCCTGTTGAGGCACACAGCAGAAATACTACTTTCCAAATTGATGAACAACACATGGCATGAACCTCTACAGTTAGAAAGCTTATAAGTTGCAATTTAAATTTTCTTCCTTGGGAACTTCCCTGAAGCTCCAGTGGTTAAGACTCCACGCTTCCACTGGAGGGGGCACAGGTTCGATCTGCGCAGTGCAGCCATAAATAAATAAATAATTTTCCTTAACTACAAATAGATTTAAAATGTACCTTCGTATTATTTATAAGCAAGTCTTAAACTTGATGATATTCAGCATAGATATAGTGAAGATATAATGATACCGCCAAGGGTACTCGGTGAGTTTGATGCACAACTGTCACCTCACTCCATGTGTAGCTACAGGTAGCTATAAGCTATTAGGGTTTAGGCTGTCAGTGATATCTACATGAAAGTGTACCGTGGAATTAATAATAATGTTAAACATTTCTTGAGCACTTACTATGTGCCAGGCCTTCTATTAAGCCCTTTGCATCACTGCCTTATTTAATCCTCACACGATGCTATTAGAAATGTACCACTCTTACCACCTTCTTAAAGAGGAGGAAATTGGACCTTTAAAACTGAAAACATTACTACTGTATGACCCAGCATTTCCACTCCTGGGTATTTATCCAAAAAAAAATGAAAACACTAATTCAGAAAGATACATGCACCCTGATGTTCAGAGCAGCATTATTTATTACAGCCAAGATATAGAAGCAACCTAGGTGCCCATCAACAGATGAATGGATTAAGAAGACGTGGTGTATACACACACACACACACACACACACACACACACACACCCCTATATATACACAATGGAACATCACTCAGCCATAAAAATGAATGAAGTTTTAGAGGGTATTGTGCTAAGTGAAATAAAGACAGACAAATACTGTACGATATCACTTATATGTGGAATCTAAAAAATAAAACTAGTGAATATAACAAAAAAGAAATAGACTCACAGATATAGAGAACAAAATAGTGGTTACCAGTGGGAAGAGGGAAGCGGGGAGGGGCAAGATAGGGGTAGGGGATTAAGAGGTACAACCTGCTATGAATAAAATAAATAAGCTACAAGGATAGATAGTACAACATAGGGAATATAACCAATATCTTATAATAACTATAAATGGCATATAACCTTTAAAAATTGTGAATCATTATGTTATACACCTAAAACTTATATAATATTGTACATCAACTATACCTCAGTTAAAATACTTTTTAAAAGTGCTTTTAAAAAGGTCATGTAAAATTTGCTGAAGATTCTAGTTAGTCCAGTGATGGGCCAGAATTTGAACCCAAGCCACCTGAATCCAGATCCTGAGCTCCCGACTCTAAGACCAGTAGAAAGGTTACGTCCCTCTTCTCTCTCCTTCCTTTACCTCTCACCTCGTCCAGACCAAAAAAATGTGAAAGTCCAAAGCAACTCATCAAAATAATAGATCTGAAATCTGATTCAAACTCAGAAAAAAAACAAAAAAACAAAGGGGAATAAAGTAAATAAGAGAAGTGTTCTTAACCACAATCTAGTTAACGTCCTCACTGGATTAGTCAACACTCCATCCCCTGCAGAAGCAAGGCTGGCACAAACTTCTTTCCTATGTCCACATACTTTTGGTTAATCAACTTCGGAGTAACCTACCAAGTACTGATCCCAGTCACATCAGATGAGAGGGTTACAAGGTAGATATCTTCTTCCAGCCCTATTACATGACACCATAAAATGTACAAGACTTCTTTTTAAAAGCAAAAGAACTTTATAAAACAAAACAACCCAGAAGAATAAAAGGGGACCAGTTTGGCTTGTAGGCCCTGTACCTAGTAAATCCTGTCAGTTCAAAAATATATCTCTAATATAAGGAAATCAGTGAATGACACTGTTGGAAAGAATTGAACTTACTGTAAAGTACAAGGCTCATTTCCTATGGAAAATGCAATAATTTATTTCTTTAGTACAAGCTTTCCAGTAAAGAATGCCCTTGAACTGAATGCCTTGCTGTGACTGGCCGCACACTCTACCCAACAGAATATATATAAGCAAAAAGGAAACACGCTGTCTAGAAAAAAAATACACAATTTCCTTCTATTTCCTTTTCTAAGTAGAACAACTCTTCTTTGGGGAACAAATCGGGGTCTTATAACAATTAGCTACACAATATTTTCCATTCTCACAGCCAGTAAAAACTAGAAATCATGAGGGTCAATGAAGATGGCCCAATTATTCCCAGAAAGGCAAGGGATATGTGGTGGGTGCTTCACGTGGGCTTCTTATTCAGCATGAAGATCAGGTGCCTGGAATCCAGATATCCCCCAAATGAGCAAGAATCCATTGAGAAAATTAAACACATAGAGATCCTTTAACTACTACATATTTTATTCCAGCTTGGCTGAAACATCGGCTGTGTGAGGATGAGTGGTGGAAAATAAAGGCATAAAGGGAGGTGGGTATAAACTGTGGGGACTTCGAAGAGCTAGGGAAGGTTGTAATCAATTCAGTGGCCAGCTGTGGATCCGTAGAAAGTTTCTAGGAAGAGCAGTGATGTGACTGTACCCTATGCAGGTTAACTGGCAAACATAGGAGAGCCAAAGGTAGAAAAGGTGAAAGGTAGGAAGACCAGTTAAGAGGCAAGATATGGAACTTAAGAGTCCATCTACGGATAAGTGCCTGAAGGGAATGTGGTGGACATATACCATGGAATATTACTCAGCCAGAGAAAAAAGGAAGTCCTGCCATTTGCATGATGAAATTTGAGGACATTATGCTAAGTGAAATAAGTCAGACAAAGACAAATACTCTCTCTCACTTAATATGTGGAATCTATAAATACTAAATGTATAGAAACAGACAGTAGAATGGTGGTTGCCAGGGGCTTGGGGGGAGTTGGGGTGGGCGGAGGGAATGAGGAAATATTGGTCAAAGGGTGCAAACTCCCAGTCATAAGGTAAGCTCTGGGGATCTAGCATGGTGATTATAGTTTACAATGCAGTATTATTTACCTGAAAGTTGCTAAGAGAATAGATCTTAGATGTTCTCACCACAAAAAAAGAAATGGTAATTATGTGAGATGATGGAGGTATTAACTAATGCCACTGTGGTAATCATTTTGCAATACATAAGTCAAATCAACACGCTGTATTCCTTAAACTTACACAAGGTTATATGTCAATTACATCTCAATAAAGCTGGGTTGGGGGACAATTGATGGAAGCTGAGTGCTGGTTAAATCTCACTGTATTTGCTTACAATGCGTTTCATTTCATTTTAGCAACATTAATCTCATGACTTCAAAGAACTTACCTATTTCCTATTCTGTTGCCTATAAGAAAGTTTATATAGGTTTTTCTTATTGATGAGTTCAATGGCATACGATGTCCTTTTAGTTCTGATGCTTAGAAAATGGCAGACCTATATTTGATATGTATGCCAATACCAATTTAGTCAACACTGTGCTCACTAGAGTATAATGGAATAGGACTTTTTGACTTCTGACACTAGGTCAAAAAAGGCCTTGCTTGCAGTTTTCTCCTCATTTGGGAAAACACCCTCTCTGGGAGCCCTGAGTGTATGTCAGAAGGCTGACTTCCCACCCTGAGACCACCAAGTTAGAAAGGCCATGTGTGTGGGTGCTCCAGAGGACACCCCCAGAAGCACCCAGACTTCCAGCCAATTCTGCAAAAGCACCTGTGAGTAAAGACGCCTCCAAATTCTACCCCAAGCATGAGAGGTAACGCCCAGCTGCTTGAGTCCTCCCAGCTGAGGCCCTAGACATCCTGAAGCAGAAACAAGCCTTTCCGTTGTGCCCTGTCCATATTCCTGACCTAAAGAATCCGAGCTTTTTTGTTGTTTTGTTTTTTTACATTATTAAGTTTTGGGGTGGTTGATGAAACAGTAATAGGTAACTGGAACCATATGTCTAACAAGAGAGGTAATAAACCCATTGGTTATGGAGCCCACACCTGGAATATGATACTTAGTTCTGGGTGACATATTACAAAAGACAAAAAAAAAACAAGCATACTCAGAGGAGAAGAAGAAGAATGTTCCTTCGTGGGAAAAAGCTGAAAGGCTTAGAGATATTCAAATCAGAAAAGAGAACAAATGGTATATGTTAATTGCCTTCAAATATCTGAAGAGCTATCACAAGTAAAAGTAATAACAATTACTCTGTATATTCCCAGGAGGGAGGCCTAGGAACAGTGAACAGAAGTTACAGGGAGTCAGATGGAAGTGTTTTCTAATGTTCAGAGCTTTCCAGGAAAGAAGAGGCAGCCTTAAGAGGACGTGAGTTTCCTAACATTAAAGGTAATCAAGCAGTCTAGATGATCACCACCTGGTGGGTAAGTTTGGAGAGAATTCATTTATTGACCAGAAGGTTGAATAAAATGCTCTTACTTTAAGGTCACACTGTAACACTGAGATGTTTTTAATCTAAAGATCATCCCCATTTCCTTGTGCTAAGAAATCTCATCCCAACACATGTTGAGCAGAGGGAAAAAAATACAAGATGAATAAATTGAATGAAAGGCAATACCAAAGTATAAATAGAAAGGGATGCAGAACTCTGGAGGAGAGAAGAATGGAAACTAACAGGAAAATACAATCCAGCAGAGCAGCAAAGGGACTTCAGAAAAAGATGAAGCATGAAGATGGAACCATGGAAGAGAGAAAAGCAAGGCCAAAGATGCCATCATAGATGACCCAGGGTAGAGAGGATGCCCTCATCTTTCTTGAGAAATGGTTTTATTCGTTTTTAAGACTTTTTTCCTCGGTCAGTGGGAAAGACAGACCAGAAGAACATGGTAATGTAGCAGCATAAAGAACCAGGTTCAAGTGGTAAAATTAACAAAGCTCTTCAGTGGTCAGTGAATTTCTGGCCTCAGAAAGATACAGGATCTGTGTGCCTATGGGGTCAGGTACACCTGCATGGAAGCCACCGTCAGTATGTAAGAATCACTACTAAGGGAAGCAAGAAAAACCGGTGCGTGAAACCTGGTTTCCTAACAAAGGCAATGGGAAAAGGAAAACACAAACCACCTAGAAAATGAGATATTTCCAAGGCCAAACCATCCCGGCAACAACAACAAAAAGAAATGAAAAGAAAGAGTTAAAAAGTTATCTCATACACATTTCATCTGAATTTTATCACCATTTGTAATCAACTTCCAATGTTTCATAATACCCTTTAACCTTAGTTACTCAACCCAGGGAACAAGTCATCTCATTGTTACCCCATTTGAAGGAAGAGTGGAGACTCTTTTCATGTTGATAAGAGATAGAAAAAGGAGACACTCCCAGGAAAGAAAAGTGTTTTGAGGAAACTCCTGGAGCCTGAGGGTAAGAGGTGGTGATAATATGCTTCTTGCCTTAACCCTTTCAAAGATGCATCATATCAGAAGTTAGAAATTCATGGAATCGATCAAATAAAAGTCATTTATTAAAAAAAAACAGAAATTTTTCAGTACTAAAAAAGAACAGAAATTTTATCTTACTACTCACCCATTTCCTAGGTCTGCCTCTTGGCCGTTTTTCTCCAGTGGCTTCTGCTTTCTGCAAAATGAAAAAGGAAGTTATATCGTTTCCTACCTGACATTTCTTATAAGTGCTGCACCAAGGGACACATTTCAAGGAAGAATGTTCTGGTTTGCAGATAAGGTATTAAGATTGCTTTAAGAATCTCTTTCTCCTTGAAGGTTCATCTTCTCCATTTTTCATTGCATGATGCAAAGAGAGATCTACGCAGCCCTCACCCCAAGAGACTCCCCTGGAGTAATCTCTGAAATGCATGAAAATGCTTTTTAAAAGCCATTTTGCCCTTATTTCTACCTGTAATTAAAAAAAATTATTCCCACATATCCATAATTATGTAAAGTAGACTTTTAGAAAATTAATGTTTCTTAAATGATGATTTTTCTTTCCATATCACAACTAAAATTACCAAAATTAACATTGATATATTACTGTACAATTTACAAACCACTTCTACCCACATTGTTAGGCAAAAGCAAATCTAAATGTGAGTGAAAATATATAGGCTTCTAACTCAAAAAAACAAATATTAGCACACTTCTACATAGTTAATTTCCTATTCCTTGCCCCAAACAAACACCTGTCAATCAGTTCACCCAAAGCAGAGAGAGAAAAAAAAAAGCTAGCAGAAATCATCAATGTTTTTCTCTGAGATGGAAACAAGGGATGCTAAAAATAATAATTAATAAACAATGTATATTATTAACAATTAACAATTCCACACTCAACACAAACCTGACATGAATATATTTCTAACTATCTTAACAGTTTGTTCATTGCTTTACTTCACAGAAGATTTTTCTGGTATCACAGTTGTTTTTTTCCCTTTTGAGTAAAATTTTAATATTATAATTTCCCTGTGTTTATCACGCCTACTCCAATCCCCAAATACACCAACACACACATATCACATGCACTTTCTATAAAAATACACGTTTATAGGGACTTCCCTGGTGGCGCAGTGGTTGAGAATCCGCCTGCCAATGCAGGGGACACGGGTTTGATCCCTGGTCTGGGAAGATCCCACATGCCGCGGAGCAACTAAGCCCGTGTGCCACAACTACTGAGCCCGTGTGCCACAGCTACTGAAGCCCACGCACCTAGAGCCTGTGCTCTACAACAAGAGAAGCCACTGCAATGAGAAGACCACACACTGCAATGAAGAGTAGCCCCCTCTCACTGCAACTAGAGAAAGCCTGCGCACAGCAACAAAGACCCAACACAGCCAAAAAAAAAAAAATACATGTTTATAATTTCCATTTTCAGAGTAAAGAAAACTTAGTACATCCTCTTCTGTGTATGAGAATCATCTCAAGGCTATATAAACACAAAAACACAGGTAACCTGAGCCAGGATAACTCATTTTGCAGTTTACTTTTGTTACCTGGGTTAGCAGCAAGTACTTGGTACAACGATACTAAAATTACCTATTATAACTGTCTACACTGCCAAATGACTCTCCTTTCTCCCTTCAATCTGGTAAAAATAGATGGAGATAGGTGATAGATTGATAGATACACAGAGAGATACAAAGATACACAGGTACATAGACAAAATAAGATTTTTAAGTCACAAGATTTCTCACCAAATATCTTCCTGACCTATCTAACAGGTTCCATGAATTAACCCAAACTTTGTATGATTATAATGTTAGTTCACATTTATTGAGCATTTAAAATACCCTAGGCACTGGGCTAAGTCATTCGCATGTGTTATTTTAATCTTTACAACAGCCCTCCATGTAAGGTAGCTGTTATTATTTCTCTTAGTTTGCAAACGGGCAATTAAGTCTTAGAAAGGCTAGCTGAATAACTCAGGTCACACACAAAGCTGGTAAATGGCAAGCCTGGGATTGGAACCCAGTTCTGTTGGACTCTAAAGCCAGGGCTCTCACTGTCCTGACAACGCTACCTCCCTTTAGGTTACATGCATTTGCTGCTATGAGGAGATATTTTAGTTAACGAAAATTGTCACTGACTCAGCTCCACCTAAGAGTCAGATTTGGGCACTCTGAATCATAGTAGTAGGGGTTACTACTTTGAGTGGCTCCACAAAGGAATCATTCCTTGTCAAGGGTTAGTGGTCCTGTCTTACCTTCGGTCATAAGGGCATGAGTTAAATTAAGTGAAAGCCAGGAGGGCCCAGTGAATCACACCCTCTTTCTGAGTGTTGTCTCAGGGAGAGAGGGAGATCTCAAAAGGAACACAGATTCCACTTTGGAAAGCTTAGATTCAAATCCCTGCTCTGCCATGTTAGCTTTATGACTTTGGGCAGGTCCCTGAAAACCTTAATTTGGTTTCAGGTGTGAAATGGAGATAACACCTCCGGTGAGGAGTGAGGAGTGAAGTGGCTGCCGTAAATGAGGTGCTCGATAAATGTTCTTTCACTCCTAACCAGATGGAACTCTTAAAGGGAAAGTTTTCCTTTAAGTTAGTCCAATCTCATAGAAGGTTCAATCAATGCAAATATTCCATTACACCCATAGATCACCTTAAGAATGAAGCTTTTAAGAGACCCTCTGGCTAGTACATCACGAGTTATATGAGTACAAAATTCCCTAATACAGAAGTAGTGTCTGATTTACCCTTTCGGAGCAACTGTAAGCTTGCACAGTTTACTCAGTAGTAAATAATACAAACATGGAAGATAGAAATCCTTTCTAATGGGCATGGGGATGGTAGGTGGGGTTGAGAGTAGGAGACTGCTGATCTTAAAAGCTAACAGTGCTACACCAGGCTTTTCTGTATGGTGGTTATGTACCGGGGCCATGATGTGATCCGGGTGTATCTAAAGTCTGTTAAGAAGAGGGTTGTTTTCTAAGAGGGTTTCACTGCATTTTAAAGTTAGAGAAAGCAAATCTCTCATAAGAGAGAGAAAGCCCTGCAAACAAGAGGACTTAAAAACGAGCATCCCATTTACAAAAAGTCTATTCAAAAATAAAATTCGCACCATTAACTAAAGGGCAAAATATCACGATTATCACTTGGACTTGTTAAAAGCAAACTTGCTCCTTGGTCTTGGGGCCAGTATTACATGTAAACTGAAACCCTCTTCTGAGACGACATCTAGAAGAAACACATTAGCTGTGCTGTGTGTCGTCGATCTGGGAGGTTTTCATTGTTCCTTAAAACCCACATTATTGAATCATTCTGATCAAACTTCACAAAAGCTGCAAAACCAGTTAGGATTTTCCTTCGTAAACCAGCATAGATCCAGGAATTTTACATATTGGAAAACACTGGCTTTAACTTTTTTCCCTGTGTTTAATGCTCTTCGGAATATTATTTTTCAATAGAAAACAAAACATTTCGGGGGCTTGTTTTGTTTTTAATATGTTAACATATGCAATACTGTGTAAGTGTATATTTGGTTTTCCTTAGCCAGAGTGGAATTTGGTTCCACACTACAAACCCATGTATAATTCAGACAATAACTTATTCTGAGTACTTACTGCTTATCTCAGGGCGGGGGAGTAGGGAGAGAGGGTGGGAATTCTGCATTTGTAAGAACTGAATTTCAGACTATTATCAGCCCTGTTATACTAACGTCTGCAACGATCATATGTTAAAAGTATTATTCCCTCCTGGCTTGTCTTCATTCTTATTTTTGCCTTTTAAAAAAAGTGTAAGTTCAGAACTGTGTATTTAATTTTATAAGATGCTTTAGAAGCAAGTTCATGAGGATTGGGGAGACTATTAAATGGGAAATGTAATTATATCTTTCTCTAAGAAGTTTTGGTACTCCAGGCTCTTAAATGTATGAGCACTAAAAAATTAATTAAAAAAGGAAATTCATCTAGCAAATAGAACTCTTGATCTTGGAAACAGTGCTTAGCATTAGTGTCTGGTGCATAAGATGTGCTCACTGCATAATTATTGCATGAAGGAAGGAAAGAAAGAAACACTGGTGTTTATATCACCTGTGTGTTTCCCTGTTGTTTCCCTCTCACCTTTAGAATTCTACAGCTTGGTAGGGCTTTAGAAGACATTTCATCCAGCCCCTTCATTTAACAAATAAAACAACTTCTGGGTGTGCCATGATCTCCAACGTCATAGCCTTCTGGTTTATTTGGGGGCCAGGAATGGGTTGCAGTAAGCACATATTGCCAATCCCTTTATAAGCTTGTAGTGAACTCCCCTCCGAAGATTTCTCAAAACCTAACTTACAACCTACATTTCTGGTTACTGGAGAAAACATAATCTACCTTGTAGCAAATACTTTATGAGATATTTGACACCACATAACAGTGGAAAGATCATAAGCTTTAGAATTAGATTTGAACTCAAGCCCAGGTACTCACATTTACTGGAGCTGAACATTAGACATGTCACAGTTTACATCTCTGAATCACAGTTTTCTCATTTGTGAAATGAAGACCATAATGCCTACATCAAAGGATTAAAGGAGCTAATGTATATGGAAGGTAAGCCTGACAAAAGCTACAGCATTTAGTAGGTAGTCAAATGTAATTTCTTAACTCCCTCCATATTTTAAAATGTTACCCTTAAAAGGAGTACCTCCCAATTTTGTAAGTTTCCAGTCAAAGTACTGAGTGATTTTCTGAGCATTATCTTATTTAAGTAGGGCAGCTATTACTACCCCTGTTTATATGGGCGATTAAGCAATCTGCCCATGTTCTTAAGTGGTGGAACTGAGACCCCATCTGATTTCAAGGCAATAAAGGGTCTGTTCTTCTGGGAGACAGTCCCGTACAAAATGAAGTAGCCATGGGGAAATTTTTTAAAAAACTTCTAGGGTGGAAATCAAATGAGTAGTTAAAAGTAAAATATTTCCAAGTTTCCTATAAAGACATAGACAAGAGCTGAGATTGGGAACCAAGCGCATTAGCCAGTTCTGACTTCTGGGTCAAATTTAGATAGCTATTAATTTTTTGCTATTCTAAATGCTCACATCATACTGTGATAATGCATAAAAACCAGAATGCCCCACTCCAAATCAATCAGTGCATCTGTATACACACACACACAAAAGAGCTAGAAAAAGATTTGGGCTTAGTAGTACCTGGCTTTGTTTTCATGTATCTTTCCATGTATATATATATATGACTAAGACCTGCTGACTTTAGAGCATAGGGAGCCATCGAAAAACAGTGTAGAGTCACATTTTATTTCTTTTAGTAGCTCTTTCAAAAATATAAAGAGTGTAAATCAATGTGCACTGGCATCAAAATCAACTGGACTAATCAGTCACATTAAATGTTAAGTAATTGTCACTTCACCTTTTTGCTCATCTAGTTCTATGGGTTTCCAAACTGTACATGCAACTATTTTTAGTCTTTAAAAGACATTACAAGTTTGCCATCGCTACATATTTTCCAAAAAAGAAATAAAAGTGAATTCTATCATCCATTGTAGTTCATGCTCATTTTCCCCAAGGAAGTCCTTGTTGTCAACTCCCATGTCATTATTTACACATGCCTGTCTTCACCTATACAAACATGAAATTAAAGCCAAGGCCAAAATAACAGGAAAAGTTATTTTCAAAGTTTAGGATTCTCCTCTTTAACTGTTCCTCTCCCTCCTTTGTAATCAGAAAAATCAATAGCAATGATATGAGAGTTCATAAGGGCGACCTTCCGAGCAAACTACTCCCTACATTATCCTGGAGAAAAAAATGGCTGTGACTACTCCTTGCTAAATCATTTAGAAGATGCCATTCAGCGTTGTTCAGTGGATTAAAGCAATATAGAATAATAAAGCAGCAGCCTAAAATGGAATCAGTTCTCCATTCACCTTTTTCTCCTGGTTGGCACTATAAAAATTCAGAGCTAAAAATCTCAGCATCTAGGATATAAAATTCATTGTTCCACCCTTGTGCCAAGCTATATGGTTCCAGAGCAAGCTCTGGAAACTGCAGAAAGTCAGCTAACGAGATAAGATGGGTCTGAATGATTTAACTGACATAAAATGCTCTTCAGCATCCATCTAGTCTCAAAAAAGAACCGAAATGCAACAGAATACCAATCTGTTATGTTCTCTTGAGCAAAATGATCTGTTGAGACCTTGAGATAAAAATGAACCAGAGCTGGAAGTCAGTCAAAGTAATGAGGGGCTTTTGATGAAAAAGTTCAGAAGAATAACTGGCAAAGAATGAGATCTCTGGGTTCCTTGAAGTAAAGTGATTTCAGAAAATAACTCAAATGTATTTGAATCTTCCATATTTGGATCATAATCTATGATGACTCAAAGGCATTGTGAGAGAGAATTTACTGATACATTAAGGCTCGGTCCTCTCTGGCAAAGTTAAGTGAAAAAAAAAAATGAGTCAACTGTTTAGGTAAGACAGCCTAAAATACCAAGATAATGGAGACAACAGTTGGGCTTTACATAATTCCACCTGACTGGATTTATCTGTATGCTTAGATAGAGCCCTGAGTCCCAGTGGAAGTTACTTGCCCATAAAAACACAGAGGAACTCAAAATAACTCGTACTAGTAACATAGACGCCATAGGCTGGAATTGTATGACAACTGCCTATACCATCTTTCCCTGACTTACCTATAACGATGCCTTTGGTTCCCCTCTTCAGCTCGACCTACTATATCCCGTAAAAAATCATGTCCTTGCTCCGCATCTATGCGCTAATATTTAACTGAAATGATGAGGAAAACCCATTCTCTCATCCTAAAATATCTGTGCTTGGTGTTAGTAATCATTTGTGAAAAATCAACCAACCTCCTAGGAACATGATTAGAAAAGGAGCACAAATCTTCCTCTATAGTATCCAATTCGTATCAAGTCTTCTTTGTTTAGGCAAGTGGAAAATATAAATTAGGTGTCTGCCTGAACACATTATTTGAAGTATACTTTACCTAGATGGTATTTTCATTTTGTACTTTGCTCTTTATTTCTCTTCACTACAACCTAAAGTCAAAAGGAAGTTCAAGCAAATCTGTGATATCATGAAGTAGGGCTATCTCACACCTGAGATCTTTTTTATACGCAATTCAACCTATTAAAATTAATTCAATCTCAGAATTTTTTTTTTCCCTAAAAGTACCTGAATGACAATTGGCCTGACTTACAGAAGAATTTGACTTGTGACCTTAAAAACTGGAGAATTAGTGAAAGAAACCCCTCCAGTGTTCTCTCATTAAACAGGCATAACAAAAACCCTAAACTAAACATAAAGGAGATGGTATCTTTCTTCTCTCCAAACATGAGAAATGTGAAAATACAAAGTATTTCCATCCAGCACAAACAGGAGAGGAAAACAAAATAAAACAAAAAGGAAATTAAGAGCCAACTGGTCACAGGTATACCTCAAACTAAGACATAAATAAAAGGGTCAAGACACACACACAGACACACACATACTCACACGAATAAATTATTTATTCAGGAAAACATTAACTTCTGATTTCTTTTATTAAGATAACAATATGAAACTGGTTCAGGGATGAACTTTGAGCATTCAGATTGGTGTTCTTAGGAATAACTAGAATTTCTACATAATGGTTATCCATGGGAATTTGTCATAACGGAATAGAAGCAAAGTGAAGAATAATTATCTTCTCTTCCAAAAGTTCCAGGCATAACAAATTATGTTTTTATAAATGTTTGTTTTATATATTACACAAATCAAGTTTATATTGAATATGACCTGAAATTAAAGTGATTGCTAATTTAGTAGTCCTCCACTTGGTCTTGCAACTTTCCTCATGCATTGTCAAGTGTCACACTGCTAATTTTCCAACAAGCAGTTTTGTTTTCAAATGCCCCAAGGCCAGTTACTGGGTCCAAACACAAACTTTGTAAGTAAAGAAACTCCAAGCAGCAAGAAATTTTAAACATACAACATCATCAGTATCCCAGTGTACACTGTATCTCCTCTAATTTTAGAGTTCTGTTCTCTTATATACTTACCAGGTTTTGTTATATAGTTTCCATTTTGGTGAGTCTCAGTTTGCAGGAGAATTCCCAATTTATTAATCATAGAAGACTTCTCATCTCTACTCTGGTCAGTCTAGCATGTTATGAACAATGTAACTTTTTCTAAAAAAGATAACTTTTCAAAGTCCTAACAAAAATATGTTTTGTTAGAATACAACATATGTTTAATAAACAAATATATGTTTGATAATCATGTTTACATAGGGTAGTAGCAAACTCAATAAATACCAATTCGAAAGTGAAAATACCTTAAGTTTACACATGCCATGAACAATTCATCAGTGTCATTCATTATTTTGCAAAGTGTTATCTTCTCCAGATGAAGCGTAATTTATAAAACTGAAGAAATGTAACAGTCAGGTTCTGAGCAAAAATACGTATCCATTTTTATTAGAAAGGGGACTTTTATAACAGAATTGTGTGAAATAATTTTGTCTGGAAGAATGAAAGATTTCAGAGAAAAATTTCTTTCGGAAAAAGAAAGCCTACTTCTGTTTTGGAAGTTGTAATACTATGTGCATACACATGAAGAATTATCAGAAAGATGAATAGCCTAAGGGTCATTTATAAATGCCTATCACCAAAGTAACTAAAAATAAGTCAAACCTTACTTGGGAAGAAACCAACTTTTTGTTATTTTGCTTTAGGTGGTAAATTAGGCACAAGTCTCAGCTTTCCTTTTGTCAATAAAGATTTTGCTAGTCAGTGGCAAACTTTTCAAACTGAAGAGAAGGTGATGGAAGCACCTTTTTACTCGTTCCAAAAAAAGAGTAATACAGTAAAATATGAGAGGTAATTCATTTTCCCTTTTTTTGTATTGAATTTTAAATAATTTATTTATGATGAGATTTACAGATTTCTTCCTGGGAGATGTTATGATGCATTTTTCAGAGCAATTACATCATAGTTTAAATGTTTGTCAGCTAGCTACCAAGATATTTCTTTGCCATTCCATTAGAGTAAAAGTAAGATAAAATTAACTTAATGCAACAAAAAAAACCCCTATGTTAAATTGGCCCTTTTTTAAAATTGAATAAAGCAGGTAAAAAAACAAATAGTAAGTATTCATATTAGTAATATCAGATTACACAGGCACTTTTAAATGACAAGATAATTTAGAGCTACTTCAATGTTTAGTGATTAAATATGAGTACAATTAAATCTTCACTCTGAGAAGCAGTTCTATTTAAATATATCAGAAATCTGCTCTTTCAACTCTGTTCAAGACTGTTAAAACAAAACAGAGAAGAACTCATAGTTGCTCCCTAAATAACTTTATATGTATCACTGGTTGCTATGGAAGTCTACAACACTGAAAACTATCAAATATAATATGGTAGGTGCTCACACTCACAGAGAAAACCACACAAAACATTAATCCTCAAGAGATGAGCATACAGTCATTTTCAACAAATACTGTACATGGTGTACTCAAATCGACTGTAAAGATTTATCAAAACTTACTTCTGAATTTTGAACCTTTGTTTTTAACGAGCATACAAACCCACAAATAAAATACAGAAACTTTTTTTCCGATTTATTTGTAAAGCTTAAAAAATGTGAATTTTATCTTCACCTTCCCTTCTCTGTCTACGCATTGATCCTGAGATATTTCTTCTTTGTTAGCTCAAATACCACCAAACATGAAGTTTTTAAACTGCAATTTAAAATTTATAAAGAAAAACACTGGAAATTACACTTGGTTGGGTTCTATCCTGCCCCAAAATATACAATAAATGAGTCAAATACTTGTTTAAAAAATTTCTCATTGTCCTATTCAGAACATTTCTCTATCACCTGAGGTGGAAAGCCTTTTGAGAGATTATGATATATTATATTGTAGGTTTATTGTAAACAAACAAGGTACTTTATCAGCACATTTAAAGCAGTAAAATTAGTGAAAATTTTTTTCCAGAATCCCATAATTGGATTTACTTCTAATTATCATCTATTTGGCAAAGTACTTAACTTTAATAGTGGGATTTGGTTTTCCAATAATCATGTAAATAAGCACAAAGTAAATTAATCTTTATTATTTTTTAAGGAAATTGCAAAAACTTCACCACCAGACAAAATCTATAGCTTTGATTTGTTTTTAACTATTTCACAACTGGTGCAAATCTTAATTGTTCATTCTCCACTCCCCCACCTCCCCCTCCCATCTCCGTTTTAAGTTTCTTATTATTTGGTGATTGTTTAAAAACAGCACTGTAAGCATCTTCATGAACTTTTTATACTAAGTATCTGCTTGAAAATCTCACCAATATTAAAGGTAGGAAATGAGTCTTGGGTTACCCACTTGGGAGAAATCCTTAGGTGCGGATCTAGAATGGGAAAATTACAGGGAGGTTCCTCTGGGCGTTGAGAAAATTGGGAGGACGTAAGAAATCTCACCTTTTGAGCTGCTTTGGAGGGACTCTTGTTTTTGCTGCCTTTGGGTCTTCCCCTTGGTCTCTTAGGAGAGGGCTCACCGGTTGGCTCCTAGTTTCGGGGGGAAAAAAAATGCTGCTGTGGCAAGAATGGCTGAAAGAAATTGACCCTGACTCTATAGTTGTATTTTCTGCCTGTGCTGCTCAACAGAACTGTTGGAACACATTCAGTTCAAGCATAAACGGATGATGATGGTACAGAGTTTACAGAAAGGGGAAATAACTATACTTGTAATCCAAGAATTCATAGAGGAAATTCTATTTCGCATATGAAAGCTAGATTCTATTTCAACCCGAAAAAGGTAACAAAGGCTGACTGTTCAAAGGTTGCTTGTTCTAGAAAGAAAGTTATACATTTTAAGGTGTAAAATATGCAAGGCTGTGTATTTGGCAACGCATAGAAATAATAAGCATTTTACACAAATACTACTCTCCACTATACCAGCATTTTAAACAACAGAAATATGAAGCTAACATCAGAAATATTTCAACAATCTCCCATATTGAAAAAGGTGGCTTTTGATCATTCTGTATATCTATATTGTAGGTCAGTTATAACTCAATCAACACACTGAGTGAAATACTGGAGCAATTATCCAAGTTCTTCAACTTAAAATAACTCCATTCCTCCTGAAATTTCCAAATAATTATGGTAAATCTGTCGTGGGAGGCTTTGCTTGAATTATCTAGGTAATTGCTTCAATTCTTCACTGCCAATTGGAGATGTAGGAATGGTCTCCAGTCTAGATTTAAATGTCTTTTGATAAAAATAAATATTTTCTCCAAAACTTTCTTTTGAGAAAACCCTTATGGGGGTGTACCGAAGAAAACTAATAAAAGGGATGGGGGGTGGGTAGTAAGGAGGAATGGGAGTGTCTGGGAAGGAGAAATTGAAACTATCAATAGGTTTAGCAAAACTTTAAACGGCTTCTATGCCAAGTAGTAAATACTCAAGTGGTTAAGAGAATGCGATGATTAATATTCCAGATTCTAAATATTTATCCAGTGAATCATCAATTTACATCTCATTCAGATTCGGTTATTAAATGAGAATTAGCTTAAAATGCATAAAAGTCTTCAATGAAAATTCGCATCCTATTTAGAGATTCTGAGGAAGGTTTCCTGCAAGCTTCTGTGGGACCACTAGCTCCAGTGGGCACATCCGGAGCAAACACATAGGAGACACATTTTTCTTTCTTTGTGAACTCTGCCTTAACTCAAAGGTAAAACCTCCAATCACCTCCAGACCCCACTGCAATTTCTTTTGGATTATTTTTTGGAGGTGGGGGGCAATTAGTAGTTAGAGTGAGCCGGGTGGCGTGTGGGAAACAAGAGCGGGGGGAAGGGCAGTGACTTCCTGGGAGGTGTAAAACAGGATCCTAACGCGATGTAAAGTGTCGCCCGGGCAGAGCGGGAAAACTCAGGGGCCTCTAGATTGGCTTGTTTCCTTTGATGATTTCAAAAAGGTACAGCAGTTTTTCTAAAACGCACTGGCAAGCAAACATTGTTCGCCTTCCCCACCTTGCTCTCAGGCAGCTTTGGGACTCTAGGATTATTTTCTAATAGGCCTATTTGCCATGAAGGAAGCGCTTTAAGGCTAAAGAACGAAGAAGTAGCTTTAAACCCCACGGAAGCGGAGTTTAAATGTTCTCAATAGACAAGTCCCGCTCCATCCTTGCCCGCGGAGGCTTGGAAATTGCTGCGAACAAAACCCCTCCACCCCGGGCGCTGCGCGCAGCTCCGCAAGCGCAGGCTACACGCTTAATTGGTTGCATCCGCAGACAAAACCCTCCACTCCGCGGGGTCCCGGGCGCCCCTCGATCGTCCCCTCCCAACCCCCAGTCACTCGCTCTGGAGAAGGACGTTTCAGGTCTGCAGCTCTGAGGCGCGGCACCCAAGGCAAAAGGGGGACTGGGCGCCTGGCGAGGAAGTGACCCTAGCTACCGTGCACCCTCTCGGACACTGCTTGCCACCGCGCCCTTGGCTGAACTACTTAATCCTATCCCGTGGGGACCCAGGGTCTCCTGTAGCCAGCCCCTTTCCTGGGACACCTCAGCAGCGGCCGCATTTAAAGAGCCCTAGGAGAACCGGGCGGGCCCACGAGTTCTTTGTCGGGAGGGCGCGAGTCTCAGGCCACCGAGAACTTGGGGAGGGCGCCAAGGGGGCGGCTGCGGCGCGCCAGTCCCCGGCCAGCGAGCAGCCCCAGTTGGCGGGAGAAAGAGCCTCCGGCCCCCGAAGCTTCAGCCCCTCCAACCCTGACCCGCCAGAGTACCCTTAACCCCCGGGCCACTGCAAAGCGGCTCGGAAAGTGCCTGGCGAGCCCCGGCTTGTCGGACCCGGCCGCTTCCCGTCACCAGGAGACACCGCGCCACTCGGGCCGGGCACAATAGCGAAAGTCCGAAGACGCGCTTCGCCCGACCCCGCCTCCAGCCCGCACCCGGCCGCCCGCCCGCCGTGGCTCCCACCTCCCGGCCCAGAGGGGCGCGGGCGCCCGGGGCTCTGCCGCGCACTCGCGCCGGGACTCCGTAGCTCGCCCCCGCGGCGGCGTGCGGCGGCCGCGGCGGCTGGACTCCCGCGCTCGGGTGGCCGCGGGGCGCGGGGCCCTCGCGGAGGGAGCGGAGGTGGGCTGCTGCCCGCACCCCGCCCGCGTACTGACTTGCTGCTGCTTCCTGGGTCGGCCGCGTCCTCTCTTCTGAGGCGCCGGGGCGGCAGGTTGTCCCTGGGCTGAAGTGGACGGCTGCCCGGCGCCTTCACCGCGTGCGCTCATCCTGCCTCCCGCCGCCGCTACCGCTGCCGCCGCCGCTCCTACCGCCGCTGCAGCCGCTTCGCCTCTGACGCCCGGAATCTGCCCAGCACCTTTCGGGAGACTGCGAGGTAGGGCTGGAGAACGAGGCGGGTTGGGCGAGAGCTGGCGTGCGGCGAGGGCTGCTGCTGCTTAGGCTGCCGCCGCTGCCACCATCAACACCGGACGTCCAGCGGCTGCCAACAAGAGAGAAGAGGGGAGGAGGAGGAGAGAAGGAGGCGCTGCTGGTGGCGGCGGCAGGGTGGGTGGGTGCCGGAGGTGGAGGTGACGGTGGAGGTAGCGAGAGGAGGCGGAGAGCGAAGGAGAAGGAAAAGAGGGTTTCAAGTTGGGAGGCTACCCTCTCAGTTTGGGATCAGAAGTTGCGGTCACCGGGAGCACTTCGGAAGCGGCTTGGAAAGGGAAGAGACTTGGAGTGAATTGTGTCCCTTGAAACGTTAGGCGGGGAAAGAATTCCTCCTCCTCTTCCCCCTCGCTCCGCGCTCGCAGAGCAAGAAAGAGAAAGAGAGAGAAAACAAATAGCGCCTTGGGCAGTCGGAAAGCAGAGGGAGGATGGGGAGATTCTGCCGGGATCGGGTCGGGCACTGAGCGCGGGCAGGGGACGGAGCGGTGGGTGGCACCGCGCCTCCTCGGGTGGCGGGAGCGGGCGGCAGCGGCACCGGGGAGTCGGAGGGGGACGGGCTGATTGCTCTTGCGTCCTGCACCAAGCGCGCGCTGCCCGGGCTGGAAGTTTTCTGAGTTCCTGCCCCAGGATTCAAGCGGGATGAGAGTGTGTATGTATGTGTGTGTGTGTGCGTGTGCGTGTATGTGTGTGTGTGTGTGTGTGCGCGCGCTTGGGGAGGGGGCGGCGGGATGGGGGGGAGTGCCCACCTCTAATCGTGGGCGGATAAAGGGGAGGGGGCTGCGCCCTAGGAAAAGTAGGAGGAGGAGGGAGGCCAGGCGGACCGCCGAGCCAAGGCGCCTGGCCGTGGGCCAGAGGCAGCGTTCGAAATACAGCTGCCTCCGCGGCGGCGGCGCCCGGGTGCCACCCGGAGCCCCGCTCACGTGCTCTCGCCCGGCGGCGGGGTTAAAGGGACAGGCCGGGGATGCCGGGCCGGCTCGCCGCCGGCCTCGCCCCACCCGCCGCCCGAGGTCGCCCCTGGCCGGCTGTCCTAGGAAGGCGCGGAAATGTGGCTGCCCCCGGAGCCGCGTTTACGGGCTTGGCCTTTACCTGCACCTCCACGATGCGGAGCCAACACTCTGCAGGAAGCGTCTGGCTGCACGCGCGGCAGAGTTCTCGTTTCCTAGGAGTGGGGATCGACTGAAGAGGAGTAGAAGCAGGCCCCCGCCGCCCTGTTCTGCGTTGGAATGCCTTCCTCGCAGATCGCACGACCCGTCGCGCGCGCGCGCGCGCGCACACACACACGCGCGCACACACACACATACACACACACACTCATACACAGACATGCTCGCAGATCCACACACATACGTGCACTTAGACACACGTGCACACTCCCACAGCACATGCAGGCATAAACACACATGTAAACAAACACGCGCGCACTTACATGCACACATGCACGCAGAAACACATGCACTTTCACAGACACAGGCACACGTGCAAACAATATGCACACAGGCACACGGAGCGCGCCAAGCCTCTTTCCTGAGCTTTTTTTCTCCGGGAAAAACTGGAGGCGACGCGAAGTCTCCCTTTGGCTGGCGCTATGCACCCGGGTTCCAACGCTCGCAGGGTAGAGGGGTTGCCCAACGCGGGGACCCCATAGCTTCCTAACTCCACAGTTGAGCCAACTGTCCAACTCTCCCTTCAATTTACCTCGATTTAACCTTCTCCCTAGGAACTCCCTTTCTGCCAAGTCCTAATTTTATAGCCTGGACTGTTTCTGAGTTATGTGAACACCATAATGACCACAGTCCGTTTTAAAAAGGTGGAGTACATTTTAAAATGTACCTCTTTTCATCCTTGAATAACAAAAAGCTCTGAAAAAATTAGGTTGAGATTTTCACACATCACACCCAAAATTATTTTGGACCAATTCCAAAATAAAAACTTTCACCCGAGGAAGAATTTTTTTCCTTCCCCCAAATACAGACCACCGTGGAATAAAAACCGCCTACTTTACAGTCCTAAGTAAGGCGTTCGGCACCGCCAGGTTCCTCTGTGCCTGTGGAGGGAGGAGGCGCGTGTAAACGTCCGCCTCAGGCGCGGCAGCGCTGATTGGTCCGCGTTGCCATTTTAAATCCATTTCCAGTTGCCCTTTGCAGAGCTGGGACACTTAGCTGCGCGTCGAGTGCCCTGCAGAAACCCAGGGTTTCTCCTGGGTCTGGGTAATCCTAACAGTGATGGAGAAGGAAAGCCCCCATCCCTCCGGATGGAGCCCTGCGCTGACTGGGGAGGGAGGGGTCTCACAGGAACCAAAGGTTTTCTGCCAGGACTTGGCTGAAAGATGGTATCTTCATCAAAGAGATTGAAATTTCACGTACTAACGATTGCAGGGATGTTTCCTAACTGCCAAGTTTGCACATGCTTTAATGTGATCACATTCGCACAGTGGTGTGCACATTTTACATACACATACAAAACGGGCTTCTCGTTTGTTTTTGTTTGCTTGTTTTTGCAAGGACTAGAGATAAAATTCTGAGGGTGAATGTAGGAGAAATCACCGAAGATTTCAGCCAGCCAATTAGAAATTGGAGTACCTTATATCCTCGGATTTTTCTAAAATATGCAGAGGCCGGCAAGGAAGGGTTTTCAGAATTTTATTTTTGCATTAATCCTTGACTGGAAGAACAGCACAGAAAAAAATGGGGGTGAGAGCCACTTGTTTTCAGACTACTGTCACTTTGCTATCAGACTCTTCGACCCTTTTTGAATTTATAACCAGAAGGATAGGAAACAAATATTGCAGCAGGTTTTGTCTATATCAGTTTTATATATTTTCATTCCTGGAAGCTATATTTATTTGTTTTCTAGTTACTGTATGTTTTCTGTCCTCATTTCTCAACTGAAAGATCACTATCATCTTTGAGTTCTTCCAGTTCTAATAGACTTTAAAAAATGTATAATATCTTGCTCTCTGTGTCCTGTTTGTATGTAAACTGCATGTAAATTCCATGGAAGCAGGTAGTATTTCTAACACCTCTTTTCTGCACCAGTTGTGTGTAGGTAGTGTTCAGTTCATAATAGATTTTCGGTACTTACTAATTTACTGCTGTGACTGTTACTCTTTTTTTTTTGTTTGTTTTGTTTTGCGGTACACGGGCCTCTCACTGTTGTGGCCTCTCCCATTGCGGAGCACAGGCTCCGGACGCGCAGGCTCAGCGGCCATGGCTCACGGAGGCCCAGCCGCTCCGCGGCATGTGGGATCTTCGCGGACCGGGGCACGAACCCGTGTCCCTTACACCGGCAGGCAGACTCTCAACCACTGCGCCACCAGGGAAGCCCAACTGTTACTCTTAATAAGTTACTATTTTACAAATGTACCACAGGATGAGAAAAGCATTACATATATTAAAATAACTTCAAAATTATTTTGATTAAAAGAAAATGCATCTGTGATGAAAATATTGGGGTTCCCACATTGTACTTTATCATATTTAACCTTTAATATATTCATGAGTTAAAGAATGATTAAAGGAATTTCTCAATTATAACTGATTGAATTAATCATGGATAATTAAACAGAGATTTATTAAAACCAGATACTTTGGAAGTGAATCTATATAGGGTCACAGAAAAAATATAACTAATGTTTATTGAACAGAAATAGCATACACACACACACACACACACACATATATATGTTCAGCATATAGAAGCTTAGTATAGCACAAGGCAAACACATATTTCTGAAAAATACTTCCAGTATTTTAACATGAACTCATTTGTACTGCTCAAACTCACAGTTTTAGTGATTTTGTTTTTTAAAAGATGCTTAGTATTTAACGAAATGCAGGAATGATAATCTCTAGGAGTTTCCCTACGGAATCACCAAGAAAAAATATACAGGGCCAAGTTAACATTTTGGTAGGGGAGGGCGGGATGGTGGTTTTGGACGGGCCTTCTAGTCCCATAGACAAAGGGTCACCAAACAAAATAAATTTGTCCCCTCATTCACTCTACAAACATATGTTGAATTGGTTTTGCAGTAATCTCACCTATTATTCTCTCAGGACTCAGGATTGTAATTCATTCAGAACTGGAGAGAATCTCTTTGGAGACAGCTAGGTGCTCATTTAAAATCTATTTACCTGTTACATTAAGCCTTTCATTTACCCTTACAAACATTGATCCTCTTCCGTCTAATACATAGTGTCTTCAACAAACAGTTATTGAATACCTAAAAGCGCTAGGCTTCACAGAACATTCTTTTTGACAAAAGTCATGGAAGTGGAACAGAAGTGGCATAGTTTCATTTCCATGTCTCATCTGTTGACATTGTACTGTCAGCCCCAAACAATCTTGGTCTAGGTATACAACCCAGCAGCTTTAAAGTCAGATATAGGAATGGTTGCCCTCCTGGTGTACGTGCTGTGCATAATCCCTGGGAATATAATTTGATGGATTTTACTCCAAAGATTAGATTCTATTAGATGGTACAGTTGACCTTAAGATAAGGAAATTATCCTGATGAGCATGACCTCATCATATGTGTGCTTTTAAAGCAGAGCATGTTCTCTAGTTGACTTTAGGGGAGGAAGTTAGAGATTTGGAGCTCAAGAATGATTTGACTGTCCATTGTCTGTTCAAAGATGGAGAGGACACATGGCAAGGGATGTGGGGAGCCTCTAAGAGCTGAAGGCAGCCTCAGGCTAACAGCCAGCCAGGAAACAGGGACCTCCTTTGTAAAACCACCAGGAGCTGAATTCTGCCAACAAGAATGAGCTTGGAAGTGAACCTTCCCCAGAGCCTCCACTGAGAACTCAGCCAGGCCAACACCTTGATTCCATCCTTGTGATGCCCCCAAGCAGATAACCCAGCTATACCTGCCTTCTGACCTACAAAACTGTGAGCTAGTATGTGGGTATTTTAATGGTCTGTTAAGTCATTAAGTTTGTGGTAATCTATTGTGCAGCAATAGAAAACTGATACAAGAGGGATCAGGTCAGGTAAACTTCCCTTCCTCCATTCCATGGATTGCTTCAAAAACACAATTACTCATACAGTTTCTCTGTATGTCCTAAGTGTTTGCACTACACCTACCAAGCCACCCACCTGCTGTATCTTTTTGGGCTGACAGTGAAGTAATGTCCAGCATGGAAACACATCATCTGTGTTGCTTTCCATCCTTTCCTCTTTCCCTCTCTCCACCCCCACTCCATCTCTGTCTCTACCTCTATCTCTGTCTCTTCTCAGTACCTTGAAATTCCTGAAGCCACCATACTGGAGAGACATGGGGAGAGGTCACACATTCAGATAATTCTAGGCCCCCCCCAACCCCTGCCTCTAAGCCACCCCAAACTAATGTGAAGCTGTTCAGAGAGGAGAGACCCCTGCTGAGCACTGCCCCAATTGCATTTTATTAGTATCAAATAAATGTTTTTATTCTTAAACCACTAAATTTTGAGGTGGTTTGTTATATAACCATAGAAACTGGCCCATGATTTTTCCCCTAAAGCTAATTTCTTTTTTATTTACCAATTAATAACTTTAAATGAGTGATTTTCTTAGCTAGAAATCACTGTTAGCTGGGACTCACTTTAAACCCTCCTCTTTGCACATTAAACGATCACCAAGTCCCTCCAGTTCTGCCTTCTAAATGTTCCTTCAATCTGTCTACTCTGTACTTCCACTGTCTCTACCCTAGCTAGAACTTTCTCCATTTCTCATTTGGACAACTCCAATGTCTTTTTTTCTGGTCTACTGACGGTCAGTCTTACATTTAAAAAATCCATTTTCTACAATGCTTCTAGAAGGATCTATTTCTTTTTTGGATCAGTTATATTTATTATATTAGAAAATGGAGGTGACAGAAAAGCAAAGAAAACAAATTGCCAGTTATCCCACAACTCATAGATAACCCTGTAACATTTGAATCCTTCTAGACTTTAAATGAACTACTATAGGTTCATGTTGCACATTCTGTTTCATAACCTATTTTTTATGTAAATAATATATCAAGAATTTTTTTCCATGTCAATGAATGTTCTACAAGACCACTTCTAATGGCTTCACTGTATTCTACTGTATATATATATTAAAATAGAATACCTGGAATTAAGTAAGCACTTGATAAAAATCTTCATGACATCCTTGTGAAAAGATGAAGAAATATGGCTTGGATGTTGTGTATTCCTTTGTGCTGACATCAACTTCCAAGGTAGTCTTTTCTATCAGCATCCTGGCATAATTTACAGATTTTCAGATATCCTAAAGGTAGAAGGGATAGCTAACTCTATTGATGCCCAAATTTAAGATTGAAAAAGGTCTCAACAACCCATACTATAATTTGAGATGATGAATATGAAGTATTCATGAGGGGAATTAGTCTCAAAAGGAGGAAAAATCAGCCATACCAGTATAGGGTGGAAACAGTGATTTAAAAACAATTCCTTGGCTTACACATCAGACTAAGAAACAGATATTGCTAGTTTCCCACCTAATGTTCATTCTGCCCTTCTAATTTGTAAAAGAACACTTACAGTGTTGAGTATGGCAACATGCCCAACCATGAAACTACATTTCCCAGCCTCCCTTCTAGATTGTGGTGCTCAATGAAATATAAGCAGAAGTCTTCAGAAGTACTTCTGGGAAAGCTCTTTAAAGGGGACTGACTCAACTGAGAGGTTTCTCCATTTGGATGTCCAGTTGTTCCAACACCATTTATTGGAAAGAACGGTCTTTGCTCCGTTGTACTTCTTTTTTTTAATTGAAATATAGCTGACGTACAATATTATATCAGTTTCAGGCATACTACACAGTCATTTGACACTTGCATACATTATGAAATGATCACCACGATAACTCTAGTAAACATCTGTCCCCATACAAAGTTATTATAATATTACTGACCATATTCCGTATGCTGTATATTACATCCTGATGGCTTATTTATTTTATAAGTGAAGGTTTGTACTTCTTAAACCCCTTCAGCTATTTTGCATCCCCCACCTCCTCTCTTCTGGCAACCACCCATCTGTTCTCTGTAAGTCTGTTCTTGTTTGTTTTGTTTTGTTTTGTTTTTTAGATCCATTTTATTTTCTTTGCTTCTTTGTCAAAGATCAGTTGACTATATTTGTGTGGATCTATTTCTGTGCTCCCTATTCTGTTCCATTGATCTACTTGTCTTTTGTTTTGTGAACACCATACTGTCTTGATAACTGTAACTTCACAGTAATCTTGAAGTAGAATAGTGTCGGTCCTCTGACTTTGAGTCCTCCTTCAATACTGAGCTGGCTACTCTACATCTTTTTTTTTTTTTTTTTTTTTTTTTTGCGTTACGCGGGCCTCTCACTGTTGTGGCCTCTCCCGTTGCGGAGCACAGGCTCTGGACGCGCAGGCTCAGCAGCCATGGCTCACGGGCCCAGCCGCTCCACGGCATGTGGGATCTTCCCGGACTGGGGCACGAACCCGTGTCCCCTGCATCGGCAGGCGGACTCTCAACCACTGCGCCACCAGGGAAGCCCTACTCTACATCTTTTGACTCTCCATATAAACTTCAGGATCAGCTTGTTGAAGTCCACAAAATAACTTGCTGAGATTTTGATAGGGATTGTGCTGAATCTATAGATCAAGTTACAAAGAACTAACATCTTGACTATATTGAGTCTTCCTAATCATGAACATGGAATATCTCTCCATTTATTTAGTTCTTTCATATCTTTCATAAGAGTTTTGTAGCTTTCCTTATGTAGATTTTGTACATATTTCATTAGATTTATACCAAAGTATTTCATTTTGGGGGGTGCTAATATGAACGGTAAAATGGCTTTAACTTCAAATTCCACTTGTTCACTGCTGGTATATAACAAAGAGATGACTTTTTTTTTTAAATTTATTTATTTTTTTATTTTTGATGGTGTTGGGTCTTCGTTTCTGTGCAAGGGCTTTCTCTAGTTGCAGCGAGCAGGGTCCACTCTTCATTGCGGTGCGCGGGCCTCTCACTATCGTGGCCTCTCTTGTTGCGGAGCACAGGCTCCAGACGCGCAGGCTCAGTAGTTGTGGCTCACGGGCCTAGCTGCTCCGTGGCATGTGGGATCTTCCCAGACCAGGGCTCGAACCCGTGTCCCCTGCATTGGCAGGCAGACTCTCAACCACTGCGCCACCAGGGAAGCCCCAAAGAGATGACTTTTATATATTAACCTTGTTTTTACAACCTTGCCCTAGTCACTTATTAGTTCCTGGAGTTTTTTGGTCAGTTGTTTTGGATTTTCTGCATAATCACATCATCTATGAACAAAAACAGTTTTATTTTTTTCCTTCCCAATCTGTATACTTTAATTTCCTTTTCTTGTCTTATTGTTTCAGCACTTCATCAACTACATTTCAGATTTTCTTACCCCAGTACTGGTTCTGCAGAGGTTTCTGCTCTGGGAAGTTGTCATTCTCTATATTCACCTGTCTCCAGTTTTTGAGGTAGTGATTGCCATGTGATCTTACTGCTCTTATGCATCTAAGAATAATTTTTTCTTAGTTTGTTCAGCTTTTTACTTGTTAGGACAGAATAGCAACTTATAAGCTCCTTACATGCCAGTTCAGAAACCGAGAGTTCCTAAAACTGGCTTTTAAATACTCAGAATAGAGAAGATAATAATATCACTATGTTTTGCCCTTGTCAGTGTACATCAGGAAAATTATATTTAGTTCTAGGCATTGTGTTTTAAGAGCGATTTTGACTAATAACATGTGATCCAGGTAGGTATTCCAAATAAGTCATACAAAGACCATTTGAAGGAAATGGGTTTTTTAGCCTAAAGAAAGACTTGTGGTAAGATGATCACCCTTGTAAAGTACTGCCATTTTGAGGAAGTAACTTTAGATATATTCTTTATTGCTTCAAGCAGAAGAAGGATGGGTCATCAGATTTCAGCCAAATATAAGCTAGATCTTTCCAAATTTAGGGTTGTTTGAATCCACACTGTATTATCTTAATGCACAGTCAGTGAACTCCGAGTTATGGAGATGTTTATACGCAGAGACTTAGCGACTAAACAAAGTACATTGTGGGAATATTTGGAGTAGGAGGTGAGATTAGAGAAATTGTTTTCTCTCCTTTTGAAGACCAGAATCCTTCTTCAAGTGAAAGCCTACTGAAGCCTTCTCAGTATAACCCCACTCCTGGAAAGATTCTCTAGCACTTCCCAGGACACAGCTTTAAAAGACTGGATTAGAAGATAACTCTGTAACTCCAATTCCAACTCATAATGTTAAAAAACCTCAATTACCAATGAATATTTGCCCATACATGATTTTTGTCTTTGATACCCAAGAAAAGTATTGGGAGCAAACCAGATTTATCATCAGAAAACTTTTAAATAAAAATAAAATTCCCTGTCATATATGTATCATAGGTGAATGATTATTGTGCATTTTAAATGTAACAACCACATTACCACCTAAGGGAAATTATAGTCTGTGCCTTCATGTCCATAATTTTTTGTAAAGTGTACATTGTAATAAATTAGTAACTAGTATCTATTATAATAGTAATAAGTAGTAATAAATAGTAATAAAAATGAATGATAGAACACCCATTTGGTACCAAGCTTTGTTTCAGGTGCTTTGGGGGGAGGGAGGCAGAGTTCAAGGAGGAACATTAAGGAGAGAGAGAAAAACAAAAACAATCAGACCTAGGTGTAGGTTCAGACTTCAAAGAATTTACAAACTGGCCAGAGTTACATGTACAAAAATCACTATAATTTAAAGCAGAAAAAAAGATAATCACTTTCAAGTATGTGCTGAGTGAGTTCAAGGAAAGAAGAGATTTCCATGGTATGGGAATTAAGGGAGGCTACATGGGAGCAGTGGTGTTGGAGAGGGCCTGGAAGGACAGCTAGATAGAGATGGGAGGAAAGGGATTTCAAGCAAAGGGAAGATTATGGAAAATATTGCTGAAATGCAAACTGAAGCACTTATACCAAGAGAGGTTTTACTGCATTAGTCAGAGGCCAGCTGGAAACAATTCACTGCAGATGGTTCTTGGGAAGGCACTGGACTGGAAGGACCACATATAGAGATTGGGCAGAGTTATAGGAACGAACAAGGAATGTTGAGGCCCCCAGACACTAGCAATATTGGGGAGCCATTACCACCCTAGGACTGAAGGGTTAAGCAAAGCAAGCAAAGGAAAAAACATTAAGACCCTACTGAACATAGGAGCCCTGGGGGAAGGGCTATCTGGTGGGAGCTGAGGTCGCAGAGGCCCGTGACCCCTGCCAGAGAAGCGGCACCAAAGCAGCGAATAGACGGGAAGAAATACCCTGACCTCTTTCTCCTTCTGCTCTGCTTTCTTATGTCAGTGCTTCCCGTGGCCAAACTCAACAAGAAGCCAACAAGCAAGGGAACTTGGATGACATAAGCCACCAGCATGGACCTCCAGGTAGGTGGGGCACAAGCAAGCCTGAGAAGGACAAAAAATGGAAATTGGGTGGGTGGTTGGTCGAAAGAACAAGGAATAAGCATGACATGAAAGATTAGAAGTTGAGAGAGAATTTTGGAAATCTTACCACTTTAAAAATTTCTAAATTATTTGGTAGTCCATGTAGAGACACTGATGCTTGATCAACAAGAGAATGACATAACAAACATTCCAGAAGTGGGCAGACCAGGCGAGGCGGAACTCTGTGATGGCTATCAGTGTTCCATGTTCCTTCTTCCATTCTGCACCCCGATTCTTAGCATGTGGCTTTCATCTATGGTCACCCTCATGGCTAAAATTTTGCCACTCTGCCTCTAGTCTCACATCCATGTCCTAGACAACAGCAATAAGGAGAAAATGACAACGAAACCAAAGGTTTCCAGAAATCCACAGCAGATTTTCGTCCCAGGATCAACCTCAGCTACAAAATGAGGGAGGCTGTGAAAGAGGCACATTGCTACTCTGAATAAAATCAGTTCTTTTTTTTTAAGAAAGAAGAGAAAATGAAATATTGGGTAGAAGCTAGCAGCGTTTGATATAAAAGAGAAGAAAGCCTGATGAGACGAGGGCACTCTAATTCTTAATTATTTGAGCTTCCAGTAATTCCAAATTTGGGTGTTGTTGCCTAGATGGAGAGGTTGGGAGGAGGAGTTCTTTGGGGGAATGAAAAGGGTTTCTGAGATTTGAAACATACTAAATTTTGAGTGACAGCAACATATAACACATAATGGCTAAGCCATGTTAGAAAAGAAGAAAGGGGAGAGAACTGGAGATAGAGAGTTGAGTGGTAAGGTAGATTGGATTATTGTTCCCAACATTTTACCTCTATACTTAATAAAATTATACATTCATACCCTTTGCCATTGGAAACCAAGTTTACTTATCAGCTGCACTGAAGCTGGGTTTGGTGACATGAATTTTTTCAATGGTGGTTTGAGAGCAGAGGTGACATGTCCCAGTTTTAGGCCATGAGGTATTTCTGTTTTGCTGTTTGAGATTCTCAGCTCCCTCATGAGAAGAGCACTCCCTGGTCCCACGATAAGGACTCACGAAATGGATCAGAACCAATGCCCAGCCAAGCCCAATAGAGCCACAGGCAACGTGTGAACTCATGAGGGAGAAATAGATGCCTGTGGTTAAAACCACTGAAGTTTGAGGTTGTTTTTATTATGAAATGCTATTGTAGCAGAAACCTAATGAATACATGTGGTCATTCTCAAATACACGAGAACATATGGGAACTACTTCTCCCTTACTAGGAAGACCCTGATCAAAAAGACAGGTAAAACGAGTTTGGGCAAGGATATGCTAGTGGGAATGTAAATAGGTACACCCTCTTTGGAAAAGTCTGGTTGTTCCTCAAAATGTTAAAAGTAGAATTATCATATGACACAGCAATTCCACTCCTAGATGTATTACCAAGGGAAATGAAAGCATAGGTCCATAAAAAACTTATGCATGAAGGTGGAGAGCAGCATTATTCACAATAACCAAAAAGTGGGAACAACACAAATCTTCATCATTGGTGACTGAATAAACAAAATGTGGTATATTCACATAAGGGAATATTACTCAGCAATAAAAAGGAATGACATACTGACACATGCTACAGCATGGATGACCCTTGACAACATTATGTTAACTGAAAGAAGCCAGATTCTAACGGTCACATGTTTTATGATTTCATTTATATGAAACTTCCAGAATAGGTAATCTACAGAGACAGAAAATAGACCTGTGGTTTACAGAGGATGGGGAGGGGGATAAGGAATGATTGCTAATGGGTAAGGGGTGTCTTTTGGGGGTTATAAAGATATTCTAAAATCGATTGTGGTGATGGTGCCACAACTCTGTGAGTATACTAGAGTTGTGTACTGTAAATGGATAAATGGTACGGTATGGTTTAAAACAAAGAACAAAGGACAAAGCCACAAACCTGTCAATAAGATACATGCTGTAAGCGGAGGGTAATAAACCAGTCACACTCTCTCACCTGATCTGACTGTGACAATGGCATATGTGGTTGTGAAAGCTGGTCTGGGGTTAGTAGGTGCAGTCTTTGCCAAATGGAGATATTCTGTATGTGGTGCTAACTTGCCTATGTAGGAAAAAGGCAGATAGATATTCGTGGTTTCATTAGCACCATGATGATCTCACCCAGTTGGTTTCAAGCTCTGTAAAAAATATTTCCTTTAATAATGTTCACAAGCTATACTGGAATAAAATCTAAGTGTAGAACATTCAAACAATTCAGAAAAATTTGGAGGAAAATATGAAAGTGTGACAATCTTTCTTTACCAGCCTACCAACGCTACATATTCTCCTCCCAGAGATAATCACTGGAAAAAATTGACATACTATAACCTTCTAGTCCTTTGTTCTAAGCATTTGCTTAAATATATAGGCAAGTATACAGCCTTATTTTTACATAAATTGGACCATACTAAGCACATTGTACTGAAACTTGCTTTTAAAAAACTTAACATGTCTTGAAGATCTTTCCATTCATTTTTATCAGCTGTACAGTGTTTTTCTATAGTATGGTTATATCATAGCTTGATTATCTATTCCCCTATTGAAAAATGTTAGATTGTTCCCAATGTACGGCTATTACAAAGCAATGGTAACAGAGTTCTTGATATATACATCTTTGAGCATGTGTGCGATTTTTTCTGCAGGGTAGTTTTTTTTTTTTTTTTTTTTTGCGGTACGCGGGCCTCTCACTGTTGTGGTCTCTCCCGTTGCGGAGCACAGGCTCTGGACACGCAGGCCCAGCGGCCATGGCTCACAGGCCCAGCCTCTCTGCGGCATGTGGGATCTTCCCAGACCGGGGCACGAACCCGTGACCCTTGCATCGGCAGGCGGACTCTCAACAACTGCACCACCAGGGAAGCCCTGCAGGGTAGTTTTTAAAAGTTACATTTTTGAGTGGAAGAGAATGCACATCTTAAATTTAAAGTCGCTTAAAAAAAAATTAGTAGAAACCTTTTTTCCAAATAAACCTTTACATGGAAGCGGAATATGTAGAAAATTAAGAGAGAAAATGCATTGATCTTGGGCAGGGAAGCAGAGGTCTGAAGCTCTAACCCCTCGGCCTCACTCTCAGCCTCTGGCTTTCATTGCCTTAAGGCACCTTCATGGAACCCTAGGGTTCCACAGAGTACAGATTGGAAACCATTGCTTTAGTCAACTGAATTGACATGTAATATTTCAGACTGTAAGGATGGATTTCAAATGTGGTTTTTATAACAAATTAATTCCAAATCATATAGTTTTAGCAACCTATAAGAGTAGTGTATTATTTTATGTCAACCAACTGGACCATTGTCAACCAGGATGACTTTTGAAAGCAACGGAGTTTCAGAGTTTCTAGAGAGGAGAGACTTAGGGGAGGTAAGCTGATTACAGGAAGGGGCTGGGTACTGCTGCTGCATTCATATGGCAAGCTGCCTGCCTAAGCTGGCTTTGGGGAGCTGAGAGTGAGTGGTAGCATAAAGCACCTCCCTTCAAGCTACCACTGGCTTGACCATATCATAAACGTTTCATAAATCAAAACGAGATGTCAGGAAGACAGAATAATTCAGATGCTAGATTTTATACATCTTTATTACCTATGGTTCTGTGTTAAATGCCAGGCTTAGAAATAGGAGCTTTGAGAATGCTTATATTACCATCAGCTAAAGGAATACATCTGGATAGCAATAAGTCTTTTGCAATCCAACACAAAATGTAAGGTGATGTTACCTAATTCTTATGAAATCTTTAAAAAATGAAGTTCGAGAGTGTAAATACTTCCATAGCAACACCTTTCAAATATACCAACAGCATTTAGATTGGAAATCATCATGAAAACATACAACTTACAGTCCCCAATTCCATTTTATAGGGAAAAAAATAAGTAAAGCTAGCTAAAGACCTCCCTGGTGGCTCCGTGGTTAAGAATCCACCTGCCAATGCAGGGAACGTGGGTTTGAGCCCTGGTCCGGGAAGATGCCACATGCCGCAGAGCAACTGAGCCCACGCGCCGCAACTACTGAAGCCTGCGCGCCTAGAGCCCGCGAACCGCAACTAGTGAGCCCACGCGCCGCAACTACTGAAGCCCATGAGCCTACAGCCCGTGCTCTGCAACAAGAGAAGCCACCACAATGAGAAGCCCGTGCACCACAAGGAAGAGTAGCCCCTGCTCACCGCAACTAGAGAAAGCCCGCATGCAGCAACAAAGACCCAATGCAGCCAAAAATAAATTTTAAAAATTTAAAAAAAAAAGCTAGTTAAAGCTGCGTAGTTGAGACACATTATCTGAAGCTAATGTCTGGCTGATATTTGAGAAAATAAAACAGAATAAAGCCCAAATATTCAAAGACATGTCATTCCCACTCCTTGTCACAGCCGTTCGTTCCCTCATTGAGAGCAGATGCTGTGTCTTTTACCTTTATGTCCCATGGCCTTGCATAAGATTCAGTAAATCTTCAATAAATGAATGAAAAAAAAATGATTGGTTGCCACCAAATCTGAAAGGAGAAAGTACATAATTTAATTAAAACATTCTGGCCTCCTAAAAGCCATTCTTTTTTTTATATAAATTTATTTATTTTATTTATTTACTTTTGGCTGAGTTGGGTCTTCGTTGCTGCTCGTGGGCTTTCTCTAGCTACAGCGAGTGGGGGCTACTCTTCTTTGCGTTGCGTGAGCCTCTCACTGCAGTGGCCTCTCCCGCTGCGGAGCACAGGCTCCAGGCATGCGGGCTTCAGTAAATGTAACTCAGTAGTTGCGGCTCACGGGCTCTAGATCGCAGGCTCAGTAGTTGTGGCGCACGGGTTTAGTTGCTCCGTGGCATGTGGGATCCTCCCGGACCAGGGCTCGAACCCCTGTCCCCTGCATTGGCAGGCGGGCTCTCAACCACTGCGCCACCAGGGAAGCCCAGCCGTTCTTAATAAAGGGACAGATCTTTTAAGAAGCGAACCACTTCTTTAAAATTAAAAAAAAAAAAACAAGCCCCTTATAAAATTCTCAAATACTGCAGAAAGATATAAAATGTTCTAATTTCATTCTCTAGAGGTAATGTCTGTTAATAGTGTCTTGTTAATTCTAAATGTTTTATGCTTTTGTGAGTCTATGTGTAGAGAACACCTCTTACTCTTTTTGGCCACACAAGGTGAGCATCCTCTTCCTGTGCTTTGGGAACTCCCACTTAATACTTAGTGGGGCACATCTTGCCTCTCAATATAGAAGGTAAAAATGCCAGCTATTCCCTTTTCTGGTGTCTCTTGCAGCAGAGGTATAAACACACATTCTAGCCTCCATCACTTAGCCCCCTAGACTTTAGAAGTTAGGAACAGAGCAGGAACCACAAGGAATCCATGCTGATGAGGACGGGGGCAGTGGCTGCAGTCAGCAGTTGGAAGCAGCAGTGGGTTAATGGCAGGGCACCAGCAGCACTCAAGATTTCCCAGGGCAGCTGCACGGTGTGGTCTGCAGCATTGTAACTGGCTGCGTAGCTCAAAGCTGGTTCTGCCAAAGGAGTGCATTGTGTTTGTGCTTTGCCCAGATCTCACTGGATCCCTTTTTACTGTTTTGTGTGCTTCTCCTCCCCAGCATCTTGAGGCTCTTTCACTTCCAAAAAGCAGCACCTACATCTTTTTCTCAAGGGCTGTCCTGCAGCTCCTGGAATTAGCTTTTGCCAGAATGCGTGGAAAGCCAGAAGTCCTGGGAATTTGCCTTCCTGGAACAGCCCTTATCCAGTGACTTAGAGGTGCACAGTTGGAAAGCCCAGCCCTAGGCCTTGGGTTGGGGCCATACTGAGGTGTAACTTCCACTACAGAGTTTCTCTGTGGGATCAGGCTATAGCTACTCTGGGGACCTTTGCTTGAGACTGCACCTTTGCTGGGCTTTCCCCCCTTCCCTATCCTGCTTCCCCAACTCCCAGTGGGCATCTCCTGGCATCACTGAATAAATCACCAGCATACGAATCTTCCAGGGTCCACTTCTCAGCAGTCTGACCCGAGACAACCAACTTCCTGGAGACTCTGAACCAGTCAAAACCCTTTTTAAAGATTCCCCCTTTCTGCCTAAATTAGCCTGTGATGGTTTCTCTTGCTTGCAATTCAGTATAGATAGATACAAGCACATGCATATATACATATGTTAAAATACATGTATACTTTTTTTTAAATACATGTATACTTTTTTTTTTGCGGTACGTGGGCCTCTCACTGTTGTGGCCTCTCCTGTTGCGGAGCACAGGCTCCGGACGCGCCGGCTCAGCAGCCATGGCTCACGGGCCCAGCTGTTCCGCAGCATGTGGGATCTTCCCGGACCAGGGCACGAACCTGTGTCCCTTGCATCGGCAGGCGGACTCCCAACCACTGCGCCACCAGGGAATCCCCATGTATACTTTTAACAAAAATTGAATCATAAAAATATTTTAGATTCTGAGTCTTTGCTTTTTTGAATAGCTACTTATTTATTTTCATGTCCATTTTTACCATCTTTGGAGTCTATCTTTATGAATATTCCTTTCTTGCCCCCTTTCTAATGGTTCCATGAATTTCTCATCAATCTAGTTTGGGTGGAATTGGGCGCACCCAGCTTTCAGGGTTAATCTATACTTGGCTTAAAACAATCAGCACATTCCTCAGAACTGGGTTTGGTTCACGGGATAATCACGAGACCAAATCTGGCGAATCAGGGCAACAAATTATGGGACTTTTGTTCGAACTGTATTGCCCTCACCCAGGACTGAGCAAGAAATATGCACCTAAACTTACAGCTGTAGGCAGCTTTTGGGGTATTAGGAAGGAGCAGCCTGCCAGGGGTTGGGGTCAATGTAGTGGCAGTAGAGCAAAGAAATGGAGAGAGGGACACATTTTTTGAGCCCTGGATAAAGCCTTGCCTGAAGGACCGTTCATTTGTACGACCCAATATATTCCCTGTTTTGTTTGCGATAGTTTAGGTCAGGCTTTCTGTGCTTTTCACCCTGTAGGTCTGTCATGAGGTTAAATGATTTAATATATGTAAAATGCTTAGAACTGTGCTGTACGTGGCATCCACTAGATTATGGCTGCAGAAGTAGTAGGCATAGTCTGTCATACATGATACACAAATCTTCCGTTTATCTTGTTCGTCTCTGGTGATCCCAGCAGCTTTTATTTCATTCCCCGTTTCTGTGTGATTCTAACCACTCTTGAATATCCCCACTTCATCCTCATCCCACTTTCTTCCCATTTTCCTGTCCTCTCCCCCATCATTTCATCTTTCTCACCTTCTCTCCCTTCCTGAAACTTGAAGTGGTTTGTGGATGCAGAGTTTAGAATCAGGGAGAGAAACTCTGGGAGGTGATGAAAGTGCTTTCAGTGCCTTTTTAAGCTGGATCTCTTTTTGTCTTGTACTCAATTTCTCTCTCTTCCTTTTCGGTACTGAGAGTCATGATACCCAAAGCCTTTGTTGTTAATAAGCAAATAAAAATCAAAAGTTAACATCATGTTTTATCACATTATTTGGGAAAGCATGCAAGGGCTCCCATACTCCCTGAAAAGACATCTAGTAGAAAGGCAGATCACTCTTCCTTTTGATTCAGTTATTTACCAAGGACTCTATACTATTTTACACTTTCTTCTATACTTCCCTTTTCCAATAAATCTTTCCATCAAGTGTTTATAATGTGTAAGCATTCCTCTTTGTTCAGATGAGCAACCATGTAGTAGAAGGAAAAAAAATTCATTGAGGTGTTTGGATTGCTTCACAGTATAGACAACTGAATTTTTAGTGGCTTGGCATCAGAACTTTAGGGTAGAATTTCTTTATTTTTTTTTAAATTTATTTATTTATTTTTGGCTGTGCCGGGTCTTAGTTGTGGCACATGGGATCTTTGTGGCAGCCTGCCAGATCTTTAGCTATGGCATGTGGACTCTTAGTTGTGGCATACGTGCGGGATCTAGTTCCCCGACCAGGGATTGAACCTGGGCCCCCTGCATTGGGAGAGCAGAGTCTTACCCACTGGACCACCAGGGAAGTCTCGTAGGATAGAATTTCTTTTGTGGTATAGTCTTAGCCTTAAAATGTACATTTCTCCAAGAGACAGCATAAAATGACATTAATACTGATATAATAAAATATCCTTTTATGAATACAATACAGTCTTGATTATGAATTTGACTTCCCTTGGAACATGTAATGTACACAGACATTTTAAGTGGGAACACTCCAGTTTAAATTTTAACGCAGGATAAAGATGTAGAATGATTCACAGGACAAGTATTTTTCTCACGAAGTACTAACTACTTACGATTCAAATTTACTTTCCCCTGCTTTTGCTTTCCCAAATCATTATTTCAATTATTTAATGTTCATCTTCTGACTTTTAATCTACTCATCATTTATTTGCTTGTGTATGCAGTCAAAAAATAACTGTGGCGTGTCTGCTATGTGCAAAGCAGTGTGCTAGGTGCCGCTAAGGGGGAGAGAAGGGAACAAAAGTGAGTAAGCCCCTTCCCCTAAAGAGCTTACAGTTGATTAGGAGCAGACCCAATGTACAAGTAACTCTAAAATATAATGTAAAGAGACTAAATATGGGGCAGGGAGAGAGAAGAAGCCCAGGCCAAACAAGGAACAGTTAGTCAAAGAGGAAAGTAGGAAAGCCGGGTGCCTATGTGTGACTTGAATTATTCCATCTAGAAGGCTGTAAGGAAAGGAGCAGTGGCAGGTGAGGGCAGAGAGTAGGCTGGGCCATACCTAAGCATTTCACTGTTGACAAAAGCCAAAGGTTATTTATGGGGACTCAAAGGATCAAATCTGGGTTTGGGGGGTTTTAATCTTGCAGATTTGCTCAGAATGGAATACAAATGCTTACAAACCAGAGGCACTATAACTGACGGTGTTATGTCAGATATTTAATTTTCCTTAGATACCTACAGTTTTCACCAACGCTCATGCGCCATTAAATGACATTTTTGCAGGCATAAATATTGGGGCTGTTGGAGAATGAAGAGAGGGAGACTGAAGCCCAAGTTAATAGCCGCAAATCTAGTCATTCTGGGGAACCCAGGGATTCCGAACATTTTGCTGAAAATGTTTCAGATGGCTCACTCTACAAGGAAGAGGGTTTTCACTACTCCTGGGACGTTGTAGATGAAGATGGCAAATTGGATCCACGATTCTTTTCATCCTATCAAGTTGCACCATATGTTTATAAATAGTGTTTTTGTTATGACCCTAATTGAGGGAGATTTAGTGCTGGTCTATTTCTGACTTGCTATTGTCTAAGATCTTGCATTCTTGCAAAAGTTGAAACAGAAAACTAGAGTAAATTACACATATCTGCTGCCTAAAGGATTTATATTTTCCTTTTGTTTGTTCTTAAATACCATCATTCGACTCATCTGCTGACTGTTCAATTGCAGGACATAGTGGCCTAAAGCCAGATATCCTGTCCTGTGGTTCCCCTCCCCCACTCATGAGATTAAGAGGGAAGGGGGCGGGCGGCGTAGAGGGAGAAGAGGAAAAAGGCAGAGGAAGTTCCTCTGTTTTACTAAAGACCTCATCCAAAAATAAAAGAAAAATATGTTAGTGTAAATACCACTACAAGGACAATTTCTGATTAGCCAGAAGCTTGCAGTGTGGTAGCTGGCACTGGTTCACCACTTCTATGCAACGAGAAATATAGACTGCGTGAATTGCAACAGCACGTTGAAGTGCTTTGTGATGGCACTAAATCTCAGCCTAATGTGCTGATGGAAGGGGCCCACCTGCCTTGCTACCCAGGACTGAGTCTGAGTTAAAGTCTGTGATGACTTGCTGCTTCTCTTAAGAGGCTGGGCTGCTGGCCTCCCTCCCAATGCTGTCTTTGGGGCTCCTGTATCTTGCATTGGCCAACTGTGCCAATTCATTTGGCAGTCAACTAAGAAGACAGCAGAGGTTTGGTTTAACAACATATTCAAAGCAATGTGATTTTAATGCTTAATGAGGTATCTTCCACATTCCACATATCAGTAGGACTCTTCCTTTTCCCTCCTTCTCTCCCTCGGATTTTCTTCTTTTTTCTGTGCATTCTTCCCTTCTTCTCCCCCTCCCTCCCTCTTCTCCCTTCTTTCTTTCTTCCTTTCTCTCTTTCCTTCCTTTCAACTTTATTCTTCTTTTCCAGGGGCGGTAAGTCATTTCATAGCGTGCAAGTTAAGAACAATTGAAAGAAGAATTATATTATGCTCGGCAAACAACGTGCTGCCTTCAGGACATGGTAGATGTTGTCATCTGACTTACATTGTCACAGAGAACAAGTGTTTGTCATAAGTCACGTTGGTAACTGTAGTAGTTAGTGTTGGCCTTACCTGGTCAAGGAAATCTGTACTTCGAAGGCATAGGAGAAATCATGCCGTTAGTCCTCAACAATGATATTTTCAGGGAAACCATTGGCTTTTCTTTTTTTTTTTTTACATCTTTATTGGAGTATAATTGCTTTACAATGGTGTGTTAGTTTCTGCTTTATAACAAAGTGAATCAGTTATACATATACATATGTTCCCATATCTCTTCCCTCTTGCGTCTCCTTCCCTCCCACCCTCCCTATCCCACCCCTCTAGGTGGTCACAAAGCACTGAGCTGATCTCCCTGTGCTATGCGGCCGCTTCCCACTAGCTATCTACCTTACGTTTGGTAGTGTATATATATCCATGCCTCTCTCTCGCCTTGTCACAGCTTACCCTTCCCCCTCCCCATATCCTCAAGTCCATTCTCCAGTAGGTCTGTGTCTTTATTCCTGTCTTACCCTTAGGTTCATCATGACATTTTTTTTTCTTAAATTCCATATATATGTGTTAGCATACGGTATTTGTCTTTCTCTTTCTGACTTACTTCACTCTGTATGACAGACTCTAGGTCCATCCACCTCATTACCATTGGCTTTTTATCTGGCTACGTGTTTCCACCAACTGATGCCAACAAATGGTTGTATGGGTACTCACCTCTGTGATAAAGCAGCTGGTGGTGAAGCATCAGTTGTTCTGCCTCCTGTGGCTGTAATTGTTAACATATTCTGACAGCATCTGGAAAGAAAGACCTGTACCAAGATCTGTATAGGCATACACTGTGTGTTAGTTTCCTGGGGCGGCCATAACAAATGAGCACAAACTGGGGGACTTTAAACAACAGAAATTTGTTATCTCACAGCTCTGGAGACCAGAAGTATGAAATCAAGAAATTGGCAGGGAAGGTTTCTTCTGGAGACTCTGGGAGAATCTGTTCTATCCCTCTCTCCTAGTTTCCGGTGACTACTAGCAATCCTTGGCTTTCAGACTCATCATGTCAGTCTTTGCCTCCATCTTCCCCTCTGTGTATCTGTGTCTCAAATCTCCCTCTCCTTTCTCTTATAAAGACAGCCGTCATTGTATTTAGAGCCTACACTGAATGTAGGATGATCTCATCATGAGATCCTTAAATTAATTACATGAGCAGTGACACTATTTCCAGATCAAGTCATATTTACAGGTTCCAGGGGTTAGGACTGGAACATATCTTTTTGGGGACATACAACCCACTACACACTGGTACCTTAAAACAAAAATATCAAAGATTAAAATCTGTAAAGTGACTGCAAACCAAATCAACATTTAAGCCAGTGAGAAAGAAACTTTGAGCTTGTTACTGAACAAAAGAGAAAACATACTTCTTTTGCCACAATCTTTTTGTCTACAAGGATTTCCGTTGAGTTTTGTAAAGGGTGTTCTCCTTAAACACTGATGTCATGTTTACAATCATTTGGAAACCAAATAAAAGAAAACAAGGTTGTTGTGTTGCTTCCAAAAGTTTTACTAAAAAAAAAAAGACTGCACGAGAAAAATCATGTGGGTGGCTTCACTAAAGAGACACCATTCAGAGGAAGGTCAAGAGTAGTAGTGATGAAACCAGTTTAGCAGTTTTAATACACAAAAGTCAAATGGTCAGTTTGGAAAAAAAGAAACCTGTCAACTTCATTGTTTTAATCCTAAACTAAAATCAAATGGTAGGTTTCATTCAATCACCAGAAAGCTTTTGCTAGACCATAACTTTTTCATGCTTCTAATGTTATGATCATGCTATACCCCTGCCTCAGAGTGAAAAGAAAATAAGCCAGTAGCTCTAATAGATTAGCCTTTCTGTGGACAGGCCAGCCAGCACACTCTTATGACTGTGGACGGCTCAGTCTTTGCAGACTCCTGTGTTGTTGACATTTCTATTCAATTACCCAGTGGAACACATTTGCTACTTTCAAGTGAAAACCCACATCTTCCTCCCAATATATTTGTCAACATCTCAGCTGTTGACTTTGTATGCAGTGAAGTCCCAATAGGTCCTTTGAAAAGCAAATACTTAAGAAGATGATTGAGTGAGCATCAGCCTGAAACCTGGGGACATTGGGCAACTACTTCAAGTTCCTGGGGCAAGTAGTATTAATAGGACCTTAACTTGGAATTTGATTCTTAGAGCCCATATTCAAATATGACCACAACAATGCCTGCTGCTGAAGTGGTTTTCCCAATGTCTGTCATTTGGGATGACCTATGCCTCTGCATCCCTCCAACAGAGTGGATCATTAAGAGCTGACTTTACCTCTCTCTGCATTTATCTCTAGGAGCATTTCAACCTACAACCATTAGCCAGAAAATGGTTAAAATTGATGCTGTAATGTTAATTCTTTTTTTTAACTGAAATACAGTTGATTTACAATGTTGTGTTAGTTTCTGGTATACAGCAAAGTCATTCAGTTATACATATATATCTTCTTTTTCATTATAGGTTATTACAAGATAGTGAATATAGTTCCCTGTGCTATACAGTAGGTCCTTGTTTATCCCTCCCCATGCTATCCCCTTTGGTAACCATAGTTTGTTTTCTGTGTCTGTGAGTCTGTTTCTGTTTTGTAAGTAAGTTCACTTGTATCATATTTTAGATTCTACATATAAGTGATATCATATGATATTTGTCTTTCTCTGACTTCACTTAGTGTGATAATCTCTAGGTCCATCCATGTTGCTGCAAATAGCATTATTTTATTCTTTTTTATGGCTGAGTAGTATTCCATTGTATATATGTACCACATGTATATATGTATATATGTACCACATCTTTATCCATTTATCCATTCATCTGCTGATGGACATTTAGGTTGCTTCCGTGTCTTGGCTATTGTAAATAGTGCTGCTGTGAACATTGGGGTGCATGTATCTTTTCGAATTAAGAGTTTTCTCCGGATATATGCCCAGGAGTGGGATTTTTAATGTTAATTCTTATGTAAAGGGACTTTTAAGATGAGGCAGTGCTTAGATTTTTGGACTGGAAAGCTGGCAACAATTTGACAAGAACATTTAGTGGTTTGGCATTATGTTGACATGACTTCAACAAGAAATACTTGTCAATTGTAAGTGCTAGCTATGTACACATTTGGGGTTACATATATGCACTATCAGAAACAGAGAATGGAACCCTCTTTTACAGCCATGTGACTCTTGAGTGTATTTATGGTTGTAGGCATTAACATCTGTGAAATTACATACGAAATATAAACCTTAATTGAAATATGCTCATCGTGCTTAATTGAAACATGTTTCCAGGAAAGCAGAGGAGGTTTTGCCTATGTAAAAAATTGCAGAATAGAAACCAAAGGTAACACAATATTCTTTATTAGTGGAGCTTTTTATTTAATAAAACTGTAAGACAAATATCTCATGTGCTTGGCTCCCTAACAATACTTATTTTTTTCAGAATTAATATTCTTCCATATTTTCTTTGGAAAAAGCAATATTGATGTTTATATAAAATGCAAACAAATGATGCAATGTTTCACATTTTCCTTTTCTTCGCTGTGATATATTTATTCTCTAAAATTTTATGTTAGTGCAACAAAGAAAAGTGCTTCCACAGTTCATTCCAAGATAATATATTGCTCCATTATAGCAAATGCGGTTACAACTTGGGCTTAGGAACTGGAAGCTAAGGCAGTCTTGGTACCTGTGTTCATTATATCTTGAACAAGGCTCTTTTGTAGGTCTTGGACCACAGATGGGTTATTAAAAGACATAATTTCCATGCAAGTGGCAAAATCTTTAAAATACGTGGATGTAAATATCGATGTAGACATAGATATATTTCAATGCACTAACTACTAAAGTATCTTTGAAGAGAACATCCTTTTCAGCAAAGAGAAAATTATAAACATGTAATTCTAAAAAATTAAATGAACGTTAAAAGAAAAAGGCATATTGATTTTGACTTTTTATATTTTAGTTGCTCTGGGAATGATAGCGCTCACTCCCCATAATTATATATCTCTAACCTCCACCTGTTTACTTTGTTACTAGAGCATAGTAATGTGTGCTTTTATATATAATTATATAATATTTCATAAATATTAAACAAATTTTAAAACATAAGCCTAGTTTGAAACCTCTTAATCTGACAACTTCTTGGAAATTTTTGAAAGGAAAAGCTGAGCGTGAGCATAAAATTATAAGTAGTTGGATTGAAACAGACAATACTGGTCTGTAATACATCCTTAAATTTTATTGACTTCTTAGTGTATGCCAAATATACATACATAAGCTCATTAATCCTCATGAAAAGCCTTTGAAATAGGTTCTTCCAAATTTCAAACAAACAACCTGAAACTCAGAGAAGTTAGATCACCCGACATCACATCTTTAGTAAATGGAAGAATCTGCACTCTTAACCACAGCCATCTAAAGACCATTCAAATTACTCATTATGTATTTTCTAAGGAAATCACTTGCATTCTTAAATAGTATGTACTCTATTTTTTATATTTAATTGAACAAAATACCTTTTCTCTTGTTTAAATAGAAAAATGTAGGGAAAGTGAGAATTTTAGGTTGTTAAAATATTTGAACAATGTACACTAAAGCCAAGTGCTAAATAGCTAGGATGACATGACACATATTTTCTTAGGAATAAGATCTTTCTGAGAGATCATAAATATTTAAGCATAAACATACCATAGAGTAGCAACCAGGACAACTCTTGATTTAATGTGGAATTTTTTCAACCTTGAGATTGCTAACTACACAATCTGAATTTCTCATTAATCGACAAATATCCACTTTGCTTTGGAATGTGCAGATCTTTCAGCTAGATCTTAACTTTCAAGATGTTCGACTTCCAAGACCTTTAGAAGACCTTGTGAAAGTAACGGATAAAAGAAAGTAGCCCACAATCATAGATTTTTGTGTTCCTGCTTAATTCAATTCGAATATCTCAGCCTACCACTCCTCCTCATTTTCTGTAATCACTATAACTTTATTATTTTATTTTATCCATTAATCACAGTTTTACCTCAAATAACCATTCTTTCCTTCTTCTCAAAAAGAGAAGTCCTGAGTCTTAGCTAGACATATGTCTTTCCAGAATAAAGGCTACATTCCTTAACTTCCCTTGTAGCCAGGTGTGACCATGTGAGTAAGTTCTAGTCCAAGTGCTGGGAGAAAGGAGCCAATGCATGCCCCTTCTTCATGCTTTCTTCCCACAGACTGAAATGGAAATACAATGTCCGAAGCGTTAGCTGCCATCTTTGAACATGAAGTGATCTTGGAATGGAAGCTTCACACAGCCAGGCAGCCACCTGGAAGGAGGTGGTTCCTGCCACTGGGGAATGCCATTCCAACCAAGATCAATTGCCTTTAGACTTTTTAAACACAAGAGAAATATTTCTAGCTTGTTCAATCAACTTTTTTTTTTTTTTTGGTAATTTGCAGCCAAACCAGTTTATCTAAAGCAATATACAGTTTACAATCCCATTTGATCTGTATTGCTTATAAAGTGCTACAACAATGGCAGCACGGTTTAGTTTTAGAGTTCTGGTAGCAGGCACAAGCAAACAGCTCAGGTGATCAGGAGATTGCTGAGTTTGGATTGTTTATGAATTTGCTGGCTGGTTTACACTTCTTATATTTTACATGCTACAAAGTGATTTTTTAAACTTTGTTCTGAATAATACCTGACAATGTCCAGTTCAACAGATTTTGCAAGTGAAATGCTTTTTGAAATAGCTGCATGTGTGTGCTTACCTTACAAAGTTTTCTGAAACGATACTTGGGAATTCATTTGCATGCAGAGACCTAGCGTCTGCGTTCTCTGGTTAGGGAGGTGGGGTAGAGATGTTTACTTGGTCAATCTGAAGGCCCAGAGGAGACCTTGACATCTGAGTTCCTAAGCAGCTGCTGAGATCACCTTAAAAAAAAAAAAAAAAAACTCTCAATAGAGGCATATTACCAAAGGCACAGAGGCAAATATTGATACTACAGGGATAGATTTGCCAGCTATGTCACAGGCCTTAATGGCATGTGAACAGAGGAAGCTGTGATGCTTTATCTTGACTCCATGACTGGTTATATAGATAAACCACTGTGAATGAAACTTCAGTCAAATGTTTAGTGAAGTTCAATCCAACTGTAGCTCTATAAAACCAGTCCTGCTTTTACTCCAGATTTGAATATAGGAACAATTTACTGAACTTTGTACAATTCTAGATGAATTGTTTTCCTGATTTCTCATGTGACGTAACAAAAAGAATAATCGAGTGCTACCTAATTTTACATGAAATCTTAAATATTTAAAAGTGGGAGTTTTGAGGTATTTATACTTAAAAGCCTTTGAAAAAAGTGGTTGAATAACTATTTCCTTCTTGGATGGAGAAACAAACTTTCCTTTAACTTAAAGAAAAAAATCACATTTGGGAGGCAGCCACCAGGGACAGCTTCACTTGGAAAGAGACTTTTTGAGAAAGTTCCAAGTGACTGAGAAAAGAGAATTATAATGGAATTTGCTCCACAACTTTTATTCTGACAGAGGGGCTATTCATCCTATGGAATTCTTTTAAAATCACTGACCTGAACAATATGCTTCTGAGAATGTTTTCCTGCTTAGCTTATAAAGATATTATTATGTATCTATGATATAATCACTAGAAAATGCTTCCTCTGGGGCATTTGTTGTTTCTCTAGTTATCACAGTTGATCGTAGAACTGATATACCTGATGTGCTTAAAGGTATAATGGGAAAGCAGATACAATCTTTAATGCCAGCTGCACCTTCTGTCTTTATATTGGAGTCTGTGGTTATAGGTAACAATTGAATTAAAAGATGTCCTATAAACAGATGTTTTTATAATTTAAGGGACAAAAATTACTGTAACAAAGTTATAATAGCTCCTATAGTTATTTGTGATTCTGACGTCAAGACAAATCTATTTTCAACTATAAGCTCTGATACAAGCTACTTCTCTGAGCCTCAGTTTCCTTCTTGTAAAACAGAGCTAAAAATATGTCTCATCTCCTAGGACTGTGCTGGGGATAAAGACAGATGATATATGTAAATGGTCTAACACTGTGCTTAACTCATTGCTGTCTATTAGTAGTGCTGTCTTAGAATCCGTACAGTTCTTATTTATTTATTTATCTATTTTTTAAAAATTGAAGTATGGTTGATTACAGTGTTTCAGGTGTACAGCAAAGTGATTCAGTCACATATATATATATATACATATATATATATTCTTTTTCAGATTCATTTCCATTATAGGTTATTACAAGATATTGAATATGTTCCCTGTGCTATACAGTAGGTCCTTGTTGTTCATCTATTTTATATATAGTAGTGTGTATCTGTTAATCCCAAATTCCTAATTTATCCCTCTTCCCTGATAATCCATAAAATTCTAAAGCCCACAACCATAAATAATAGAAATACATATTATATTATACTGTCATTAGTTTCACTGTGGAACTGAAGAAAAGTAGCTCAATAAAGTTAACCAACTATGAAGAAATTGTACCCTTTAACTGTCATTTAGGTCCTCTCAATTATTCAAACTATTTGGGAAGATCAGAGATTAAGTTAATGTAAAACACAAGATCAGAGATTAAGTAGTAAAACTAAAAATTCTTTACGTTTGGCTTTGGGATGTGTTTGGTTCTTACATTTGAACATTGATACGTCTGGTGGTCTAGATATTCACTTCAAAGCCAATGATGAAGACAAATTGAGGAGATGTAGTTCAGGAACAGAGAAAGATGCCCAGTCTCCCCACTCAGCCTCTCTATCCATCTCTTCTCATAATGCAATGGCAGAAAATGTCTGCTTTCCCTTAACTGGTGAAAATCTGTGCTCTCTCAAAACTGCTTTATAAAGGAGGGAGGTGGCTAAGTCTTTGAGCTTCAAAGAGCTTCTCTTCACGCAAAGTAAGTAGAGGAAATTGAAATGTCTAAAAAGCTATAATTAAGCAGTTGCCGCACTGACTGCACTGAACTTGAAAGCAAGCCTATTATAGACAACCTAAAACTGATAAACCACCCAAGGACAATACTGATTAACCTCAGGGTCCTTTGAATATTTATGAGGCGTAGATCTGAACATACTAAAACAAAGCCTGCACCATTGATGTTATTATTTATTTAGAGGTATTAATTTCTTTTTAAGTGAGCATCTAAAAAGCTGATATAGTAATATCATTAAACTGGAAAGATTTTTTTCTTTTGAGAAAGAATCACTTCTAGGAAGTGCTCAAATTCTTTTATTTTAGATAAAATATTTAATACTTGATTTGAATCTGATTGAAAATAATTTAAATAAGGCACATTAAAATGTGCTTCAGTAATAAAATTTGCAATGTATTTTTAAAGCCACACATGAATTTATGGTTAATGCAAGTAAAGTAAACTATTCTTACAAGGAGAAGGTGGCATTTTAGCAAAGCAAAGATGTTAACTCTGATCTTTGAAAAACCTAGAGAGAATAGTATGACAGTGGGTTTTTTTTTTTTAAGTATCAATTGTAGAACAATTTAAAAAGACAAAAAAGTTTATTTCTAAAAGATTTAAAACAAGCTTCAGAGAAACTTGATAGTATGTAATTGTAAAGTGATTTTTAACATTCTAACAAGTGTGTGGGCTGCAGTGTTGATGAGTACTGCATGGAAGAGGGTCCAGGGTCAAACACTGGATTATATACAGTTAAACATGCTTCATTGTGCTTTAATTATCTATTGCTACATAACAAACTTCCCCCAAATTTAGCAACTTCACTGGGTGGTTCTGGGTCAGAGTATCTCATAGGTTGCAGTCAAGATGCAGCCCAGGGCTGCAGTCATCTGAAGGCTTGACTGGGACTGAAGGGTTCACTTCCAATAAGGCTCACTCATGAAGCTGTTGGAGGGAGGCATTCCTTCTTTGCTGCCTGGGCTTTTCTTTGACACACAGCAACTGGCTTCTCCCAGAGTGAGTGATCCAAGCGAGAAAACAAGGAGAAGACTCCACAACCTTTTATGATCTCACCTCATGACAGGGAGCAACACATTGTCACTTCTGCCATAATCTATTCATTAGAATTTGGTCACTAAGTTCAACCTTTATGCAACAGGAGGGGAGATAAACTCTAATTCTTAAAGGGAGAAATATCAAAGAACTTGTGCCTGTCTATTAACACTCCACATCCCTACAGAACTTCTCAGAGCCTTTATTATTCTGATGTGAATCCTATTGTGTGTGTACCATTTCCCAAGCTTATTTGCCCACTGAATTCATTTTTGTGGATTATTTTGCAGGACTGGTGTTTCATTAAAGACCCTTTGGGAGACACTGGTTTAACACTGCCATCACAAGGTAAATGTATTTCTTTGAGTTTGTGATGTATGATATTGTCAGCTTTTAGTGATGACAATTCATTATCTTCCTGGTGCGTGATACAGATTTCTAGGCCTTAGATAAATAGTCACCTGTAGTCAACCAGTGTTTATTGCTGTCTTCTGTGTGCCAGGCGCTGTCTAAGAGTTGTCTACTAAAGGGCAAATAAGAAATGGTCCTGGGCCCCGATGAGCCCACAATCTAGAATAGTTACAGTGAGGTAACAGCAGAGACATAGAGCCTGAGTTATGTGCCTTGTACGGTTCTAAGTGCTTTGTGCCTATACTTCGTTAAACTCCACAATAACCCTATCAGGCAGAGTCCTCTTTTACAGATGAGAAAACGGAGACAGGGAGAGGTTAAATAACTTGCTCAAGGTTACACAGCTACTAAATGTCAGAGCTAGGATTCAAATTGAGGGGGAGTCTGGCTCTCAAGTTTAGCTCTTTGCATTATGAATACGGCCCGCTAAGTACTATACTATCGCTTCTTTTCTTGTAGAAAAGAAGATTGCCAATAGCTCTGGTCTAGGGGACTAGAGGAAAGTGTCACCGTGGAGGTGACATTTGAGCTAGGTCTTAAAGAGTAACCAGTTGGAGAAGGAAGAAAGGCAGTTTCAGCCTTAGGACCTAGTGTGCCTAAAGGCACAGAGTCTTGCCCCTAATTGGGGGTTTAGAGAATGCTGGTGTGAATCGAGAGCACCGCAGGTGATAGAGGGTTCTGGGAAAGGAAGCTAAAAGGTGAATGGCGATTACCTGGGAAGTAAACTTCAGAACCACAGTGTTATTTGGCTCCTATCTGCAAATGTTTCATGTGAATATCCACCTTTGCAAAGAGTGATCCGTTGAGCCAGGAATATCTGTCTAAGATAGTCTCGAATATGGGGTGTGGTGGACACTTTGACGTACCACCCAGAACCCCTTTCAGGGATGAAGGGCTTAACTCTCCCAGATGCTGGGAGTGCTTCCAGCAGAGAGCCCTCAACGGTCAGCCCCCTTTGGGGATTGCATGGGCTGAAGAGAGCTGCCTCACCCAAGGTCAAGGCCCTTTTCCGGGATGCCTGCATGCAATGACTGATCAGTGTTGGGATATAAAGGCTGGCCTCTCCTGTCGACTCAGGACAACATGGAAAGGTCATCCTAGCTTTAGAGAGCCCTGTAGAGTCAGCTGCAGACTTGGTTGCTTGACTTCTCTCCCTGCTCAGTCCTGCTTTCATCTCTCCTCTTCTGCGAGGTGATCCCAAGAGGCTCCATGGTAAAACGCTCGAATTCTAATCTCCGTCTCAGAGTTTGCTTCCTGGAGAACCCAACCATTGCCAGTTCGTACCAGGAACTGTCGGGAGAGCAGAGGCTGGGATGGAATTTTGGAGTGCTTGGCTGGCAATTCGAATTCCATCACCGGGGTAGGTGGTACCCAGGGAACCTCTGGTACGAGGCAGCACTGCAATTGTTAACACCTTTGCCAGTGGTGAACTAGGATGGTAAACTGGTGACTAATTGGTGTGGTGTGGTAGGAGTTTGAGAAATGTGTGAGAAAGGGTAACAATGAGGGTGGTGGAATTGGTTGGCTATACCCAAACTCAACTGACACTCTCGAAAAAAACAATTAGGACAAAACACCAAGAGTGACTGACATTTAAAAGCTGAGAATGAAAGCCAGAGGCAGCTTCCTTGGCAGCATAAAGTGGCTCTCATCTTTTGGAGGGAGGGCAGAGAAAGCTGAGGACCAGAGTACTTAATCATGACAGTAGCAGAGCTCAAAAGGAGGTTAAGCTCCCAAACAAGGCAGATCTGTTATGCCAAGGTCAGGGCCCTGGATAGAGGGGGAAGGAGGGGAGTGACCTTGGCACATGGACAGGACATCTGGATTGATTTGCTTGAGAATCATGAATTCCCAGATTCCCCCGAACCCACTGAGCCTGCACAAGGGGCCCACTCTTCTTATTTAAGGGTAGCCCTTCCCCTGGCTTGCTACGAGGTCAGTAGGTAGAATTCAGTCACAACATAACCCTGCCAAGGGCGTATTGGACCTGATGAGGGAGGAAGGGGACTAGACCCCCAAAGAGCAGGTGAACGGGCTGGGGCCGATAGAGGTGCACGTGCCTGGATGTTGTGAGTGCTTGTTGAAGGGTAGTGGAATGGAAGGTTGAATAAAGGGAGTGTTTACCCAGGATAGAGATTAACACCCTGGCAAGGCCCCCGCGAGATGGCTCCTGGATGCCTCCTGGAAAATGCACTGAAGCACATTAAGTGAGATAGCCGTACCAGAATTGCTGTGATGGGGGAGAAGGAGTTTAAAAGCTCGGGGAAATGGGCGTGCTGCAGCGGGTGTGCTATGTAACACCAGGAAACCACCAGAGGCCTTTGTTCTACAGGAACAAGGGAAGAGCATCATTTGCCAAGCAAGAGGGATATGATGGTGAGAGGGGCACCAGCACCCCTAAGAACTTCAGTGGTGGCTGCCCCCTGTAGGCCAGAACTGATGGTAGGAGAGGCCATCTCTGGTAGCCATGGGTGTGATAGGCCCCCCAAGTAGACACAATTATTGTAATGAGAGGCAAAGTCATAGAGGCAGACAGAGGGGTCTGTGCTGAGTGTATTATGGATACTGTTAGAATACAGTATCTCTGATGGAAAAATAGATGGGCAGCCAAGGAGGGTACAACTCAATCCATAAAGTCAAAAGAAATCCAGGATAGATAATCAGGAAGCTAAGGGCAGTCATCCCAATAAAATGTGTCTGAACCTGAGCCAGTTTTCAAATCTGGAACCCAGTGGCTAAAGAAGAGGCTCGGTCCCCAGGAAGAAAAACCCTACACCACCACAGCAAGTGAACACACTAATGACTCCCCCGTCCTTCCCTAAAGAAATCTGTGGCCAGTTACTACGGAGAAGGGACACTGATACCCAGGGACCAAAGCATTGCCCTTAGCTCCCTTTTAGCATGTGGTCACATGGAGGCCAGGTAAGAAATGGAGTCCTGGCCACCGGTGAGCCCACTGGGACCATGGACCCATCCAGTGGTCATTTCCTGGTCCCCAAATGTAACTGGAATAGATATATACTTGGTAGCTGGCTGATTTCTGCATTGGCCCCTGTGGTCAGAGCTATCAAAGAGTCCAGAGAAAGGCCAAGTAGAAGTCTCTGAAACTGCCCCTCCCCCCAGCCAAAATATTAAATCAAAAGCAATATTGTATCCCAGGGAAATGACAGAAATTAGGGAGGGCAAGAATGTTTGAATTCTTTGTATATTTCCTACTGAGATCAATATACTTCCCAGCTAGCTCACTTCAGCAACTGGACATCAAGTCTAATTCATCTCCAAGGTCTCTAAATTGAAAACAATTATTTCTAGTGATGATTCCATTATAGCCATTAAACCCAATTCCATTATGACTAACTGATTTGAAAAATCCACAAAAACTTTTAAAATGGAATTTTGCCTCTGTATGCTATCTCTATGGGTACTCTTAGAAAACGCATTCAATTAAAGAGTTATAGAGTTGTTTGCTGGGAAACAAAAGCCCTTTATTTAAAAAAAGAAAACTATTTTCATTGTATGTCTCTGGGTGTGTGTTTATTAATTTTTTGACCCATAAGGACCTCAGTTCCTAAAATAGGAAATCTAAGGCTGACTTTACAGAAAATAGTAAAATACATACATTCAGTCTCTGTCCTCCCCTTTCTCCTCTTCACCTCTTCAACTTTTTCTTTTCTCAACCTAACTTGCCTCCGGTAACTTTATGTGCCTGTTTTAAATAATATCTCAGAGAACCCAGAAAAATGAGGCCATATTATAATATTCAGCATTTGCTATATCTTTTTCAAAGAATAATCACTTTTTGTTTTTATGGAAAAAGAGTTTTAAATGGGCAAAATTTAGGGAAAAGGTGACTTAGTGGGACATTTTAATTCCCACTGGATAAAGATTTTTGATATTTCAGTGAAATAGTCTCCATAGATCTTTTCTGTAAGAGTGAACTTGGTTCCTTAGAGTTTTTGCTTCAAACACCAAGACGGCAATACTGCATTGAAAAAGATTCTCAGAAATTACAGATTGTATCTTTCTTATATCTCTATGTACTTCCTACAACTAATGCAGTGTTTGGCAGAAGGTGATGAAAGGCACAGGGTTCTGACAGCTAATAAATAGGTCTGATTTCCACAGTATTTCCATAAGTGTTCACCAGTTCTCCATATTCATCTTATCAGGGTAGACAAGGCCCTGTTTGACCTATTCTCCATTCCAGGTGCCTCCTCAAATGGTTGAGGATATAATGAACAGGGACTGAGGACGGATGTTCAGAATTATTTATGTGTCAACTATTTTTGCTCTTGAAACACACACAAAACAAAGCCATGAAATTTACATTCGACACTTTTGTTGTTAGTGTGGTGCTATATGTTAATTTGAATGAAAAAGATTAAAACATGTGAAGCACAGTTCTAGGCACTAGTAAGCACTATAACAGAATCTGAACAATACCAAATTGTTATGATTAGCATTATTGTTATCTAAAAAATATTTTGATCACATACCACGGATCATAGAGCAGCCATTTTTTTATTCGGTCAACATGGTATCTTCAACTTTTTTTTTTTGATTAATTTATTTATTTGGCTGCGTTGGGTCTTCGTTACTGTGCGCGGTCTTTCTCTAGTTGCGGCAAGCGGGGTCTACTCTTCGTTGTGGTGCGTGGGCTTCTCATTGTGGTGGCTTCTCTTGCTGCAGAGCTCAGGCTCTAGGCGCACGGGCTCAGTAGTTGTGGCTCGTGGGCTCCAGAGGGCAGACTCAGTAGTTGTGGCGCACGGGCTTAGTTGCTCCGCAGCATGTGGGATCTTCCTGGACCGGGGTTCGAACCCATGTCCCCTGCATTGGCAGACGGATTCTTAACCACAGAGACACCAGGAAAGTCCCTCAACTCTTAAAATCAGTTGGTAACATTGAAAAAATCAGGGCATTACAAATCTTGGATTCTCGGCTTCTGGATCCACTTTGTCCTGTGGCTCCGTCACCAAGTGTCCCCTGCCACACGGTCTTCAGTTCCCCACACTCCTCCCTACTTCCTACTGCCCCTGCCACTGAAGCAGAGTGTCAGTTGCAATTCTTTTGCAGCATTTGTACTGTTGTCTTTTCTCATAACTGCCTGCTTGTCTTTCTTTTAATGTTCCTAGCCCATGTGGGCATTTCAGTTTGCATGCCCATCAATTTGCAAATTGAAAGGGACCTCACAGTGTTGTTATATCACTTTTTCTCCTTCCACTTTTGGCTTCTGTCACTACACAGTTGTTACTACCAACCTGCTTCCTTCTTTAGACCACATGGTCTGAGTGAAGGCTTTCACCTGGTAACATACCTCTCCTGGGAAGACCATGTGTGGCCTCTGTGACCAGTAACCTCACAGAATTTTCTGGGCTTAGTCATTGTTGCAAATATAATTTCTACTAGTGAGTGGAACAGACATAAGACTGTTTCATGGAACCTGGGAGTTTTAACATTTGCCCCCAGCCCATACCCCCAAAATAACTCTTTTACCCTAAAATGACATTTACATTCATGAAACTGAGTAAGTAAATGTTGAATTCCTTTCAGCAAGAATTTTATGGCTGTGTATTCTGTAATTCTGTATAGTTCCAAACAAACTGTAATTTAGGGAATTCAGAAGGAATTAGTTACTTAGTGTTCTGTAATTGAAAATAATTATGTATTTTTATTTTCACTTTTTAACTCTTTGTTCTGTAGTGTTTAGACAGTCTATGGAAAATTACATTCACTCTAACTTTTGTAATTCAGTTTATCTTTTCCTATTATCCGCTTGGGACTAAGATTTACAATTAGAATTGAGGATGACAAGTTTGGCACTCATCTTTGTGGAGTACTTCAATATTTAATTCCAAAAGTGACTCTAAGTTTTTATTGTCGTTTGTTCTCAAAAAAGGCTCCATACTGACAAATGTGACTTAACTTATCATCCTTTTAAACAGCAGTTGGTTATAGTATCTAAGATCTTAACATAGTAAATAAAATCTTCAAAAAGATACATTGTAATTGGTTGACAGACTGATGTCACATTACTAGGTTGTAAGGGGACACTAAACCTCTAGCTTTGTTCTTCCACCACTCTTGATATTTAATTTCTGGATTTCTTCCCTCCCTCCACCAGGTAAAATATTGTCTAGCTTTTTCTATTGCTCTTGGATAATAAATGAATAGTGCCTTCATTTTGGCATTTAAAACAATCCCGTCTATAATTAGATGACTATAGTCCAGTGCACTGTAAAAATCATCTTTATCCAAGTTAAAGCTTTTTGTGTAGATTTATTTGGACATGGACATCGCTGTTTTTATCCCCCTTCCTTGCTTTCTTTCTCCTCTCATCTTCCCTCTAGCTGCTGTTTCTGACCCTGGTAGGGTTGGATCAAAGGCTAGAGAAGATGAAAGGAAGAGCTGAGACATGGCATTGGTGGCCCAGGCAAGGCAGGTGCTCAAAACTGATTCTTTCCTCTCAGGCCTGGTTGTTGCTGGCTCCACAGTGATCCTTGACTGGGACCTCTGACTGCCACCACCATGCCATAGTCAGCAGTCTGATTAACACTGCCCCTTGGAGGACATTTGGGCACCTACTCCTCTGTTAGGGCCACATCATCCCTCCAGGTAGCCACTTAGCTATTTGGGGAGGACCCCTTCTAAGGCAACTTGAGGCTGACTCCCTTTTACATGGTCCAGTCTGAGCTCCAGGAAACACTCACTTTTTCCCACCATCACCTGAAGTGAAGTTTGTCCCATTGCAGCCCTCCTTACTCTGCAACCAGACACAGTGGTGTGTCCACCACCACAGCTTTTACACTTACCATTCTTAGTGGGTGTCAGACATCAGTCCTTATGTTTCCAAACTCCAAGGGCGTTTATAAGTTCTCTGAGACATCCCCAGGAAGTCCCTGTTGTTTGTTCTGACACACACAACTTTTCCAAAGAAATTCTCTCCCACTTCTTCCACCCACCTAGAAGGTGTGATGCTGGCAGAGCCAACTTGGGGTCAGCCCCTTTGCAAATCCCACAGGGGTGGTCTAGCACCTCGTATGTTAACAGGGGATCCTTGGATCCTTTTTTCTTGGAGTTTGGTGCTTCTACCAACACTGAAGCAGAATGATGCCAATTTTATCATCCAGTTACATAGTCAATCCTCTTCACTCTGGCTCAGTGGTATGCTGGAGCTGGTTATTAACCATGGCCATTATTAAAATGTGAATGATATAAACTTACAATTAAATAAACTATATATTTTTTAAAAGTAACAAATACTTAAAGATCATCATTTCCTAATAACTTCGCTTCATTTTACTATTATCTCTGCTCTTGAGATTTTTTTTTTTTTTTTTTTGTCTATTGCATCTGTTTGATAAATCTATTATACGATGAGGTGCCACTGCACGTTTCTTCCCAGTGCTGCGTTTAGCAGTCTCACTTTGGCAGGTTGAAATCAGCTATGGTGGGAGTGTTCGCACCAAGGAAATTGGCAAATGTAGCAAATCAGGTGCGCCTTCCCCCACTCCCCATCTTGTTGTTAAACATTTGCCAATACCCCACTGCTCGGGATATACTCTAAAGCTGTTAAGAACTAGTAAGATAGCAGGTGCAGTCCAAGTTAAGGCAGCTCATTTCAATATAAAACGGTTACTTTGTAAGTGTTAACACTTCCCAGGATCAATAGATTCAGCGTGTTCAAACAAAGTGTGTGTCTCTCTCCAGTGCTTTTAGCTCTTGGGAGATCAAATTGGTTCCTCTTCGCAGGTATCCACCCTTAATACTTTTTCAAGTAAAAGGCTGAGATTAGAGAAAGAAGCTCCTGCAGCTGCACATTCCTTGGCAGCCCACATCATAAATGCTTTTGCAAAAATGCCTCACCCAATTTTTTAAACTGTTCTGGGCTGTATTTAATAGATGATGAAAATAATGACTTTTAAATATGCCACTGCACAATTAAGCCACTAAAGCAACTGAGATACTTGGGAAGCTTGAGCGTAGGAAATAAGACAAAAATACCTGCAGGAAAAAAGCAAAGTATCTACAGGGAAAAGGTGGAACTTGGAGGTCAGAATTTTCATCTACCCAGTCAAATTGAATAAATGAATGACACTGTAAAAGAAGCAGCCTCTCATTTCTTGTTCAATAGTATATATTTGAACATTAAATAATCTTTCCGTCTGCTCAAGCAGACTCAGGGAAGAGCTAACGACCCCATCGTTTCTCAGGAGTGGGGCGAGGGTAAGGGATGCTCATTCTCTAATAGTGGAGTCTATTCTAGGAGGAATATGTTGACATGATGGTTGTTGAAAATATGAGAGACTTTACAGAAAATAATGTGAAAGCAAAACTATGAGACATACAGAACAGGAGAATTGCTGAATGGAGGTGTCTCCTTTATGTGCTCAACCTCCCTCCCACACATCAATATCTGAACCTGGAAATACCTTTTCCACCTGCCCTATGAGGTATGTTTCCCAGCATGCACCAGTGTGAGCCTTTTGCTTCTGGCCAGCATCCTCTCTGATTGGTTGCCCTCTGCACTGGACTGGTTGTTAAACATTTCAAATATCACTTTGGGTAGCCCTTTATATCCCACCAAGAACATTAAAGTCCACCATTTCAGAGGACTGAAGGCAAGACATATCAAGGAGGCAAGACAAGTATTACTGGCTCCTCTTTAAAAATCAATTGACGGGCTTCCCTGGTGGTGCAGTGCTTTAGAATCCAATGCAGGGGACACGGGTTCGAGTCCTAGTCCGGGAAGATCCCACATGCTGCAGAGCGACTAAGCCCGTGTGCCACAACTACCGAGCCTGCACTCTAGAGCCCGTGAGCCACAACTACTGAAGCCCGCACGCCTAGAGCCCGTGCTTCACAACGAGAGAAGCTACCGCAATGAGAAGGCCGTGCACCGCAGCGAAGAGTAGCCCCCGCTCTCTGCAACTAGAGAAAGCCTGAGTGCAGCAACAAAGATGCAATGTAGCCAAAAATAAATAAATAAGATAAATTTATTTAATAAAATAAATAAATAAATTGACCTAGCTCTCTGGGCTGCTAGCCAGTGAAGGTGAAGATAGAATCCGAAACTCCCATTTCCTTACTGTGGGTCCAGCAGAGCCTAGTAGAAAGAGTATGTATTGGTTTCCTGTTGCTGTGTAATAAATGCCCACAAACTTAGAGGCTTAAAACAACACCCATTGGTTAACTCAGTTTCTGTTGGTCAGAAGTCCTGACATGGCAAGTCCGGATTCTCTGCTTAGTGTCTCACAAGGTTGAAGTCAAGATGTTGACCATGCTGTGGCTGTCATCTGAATCCTCTTCCCAGCTTCAGATTGTTGGCAAAACTCAGTAACTTGAGGTTGTAGGACTGAGGTCCCTTTTCTTGGTAGGTGTTGGCCAGGGGTAGCCAGCTGAGAGTGCCCTAGAGATTGCCCTCAGGTCTTAGCCATAACATGACAGCCTATTTCTTCAAAGCCAGCAGGAGAATCTCCCTGATTTCTGCCAAGATGGAGTAGTCTTAAACACCATAATGTAATCACAGGACTGACTCTACCCTCATATTCACAGTCCCACCCACACTCAAGAGGATGGGATTATACAGAATGTGGACATCAGAGGAGTAGGAATCTTGGGGGCCATCTCAGAATTCTGCCTACCATAGGGCATAAGCCTCTGACACACAAAGAGGACATTTACTGTCAACTCTGTCCTAACTAGCTTTGTGACTTAACTCCCTGGAGCCTCTTGTTCCTCAAGATGAGGGCAATACTATTCATAGACGGTTGTGAGAAATAAAAGTGCTAACACCTGGACAGTGTTTGACACAAGAAACTCATTCAGTGAACGCTTTGTCCTGCTCCCGCCCCTGCTTGCCAATGCATGCACCACTGCATGCAGGTACACCAGGTCAGCTCAATATTTCTTGCGTTATAATAGTTACAAAGCGGTGTGTTGTAAACTATGATATTCGACATGGTGCATTGACAATGGGACATGGAAAGAATAAAAAGATGTAGCTCATCCTACTTAGCTCATCTTTAATGAGGATCTCCTGTACTTTAGATGCTTCCTATGTTATCTTATTAACCCTAAAAACCCTGCACAGTAGGTATCACCATCCCCATTGAAGAGGCAAGGAAACTAAGGCCCAAGTGCACACAGTGAATAAGTGGCAGAGTTCAAGACTGGAGATCTCAGCCTGTAATAGGGTATCCCACCATAGAGCCACTGAGAAACTATGCCTTGTGTGTGTGTGTGTGTGTGTGTGTGTGTGTGTGTGTGTGTGTGTGATTCATCAGGAAGGAATGCAAAGAATTTCCCCTCCCCTCAGGGAGAAGGCTGGGCCCCTTTACCCTCAACAGAGAGTACACAGATTTTAAAATGTTGCAAAGGGCCATCAATTCCTATTGTGAGAGAAAAGGAGCTGAAAGAATATTTTGTAAATAAGGACTCCAGAGAGAGGGTCTGGAATTAGTGATTGCAGTGTTTCTCCCACTATTTAGGGCTATTTTTAAGGTTCAAAATAATCCATTCGTTTTTGTGGTTATTGTTGCAATGTCATTATTTCTATATCTTAAAAAAAACCTCAAAATATGGAACAAGATCAATGACATTATTAACCCTCAATTAAAAAGAAAAAAATGAAACAACTCCCTACCCAGAGGATTATATACTGAACTAAAATTTCGAATTGAAAAAAAAAAGATACTCATTGAGAGAGATTATTCCAAAGCTCTCAGAAAGGAGCAGAGACTTGATAATTGACCAGGCAAAGTTTATGCTGCAAAAAAAAATTCTTGCTTTAGTTTAAAGGTTTTCTGAAAAGGCGGGGGGCGGGGGGTGTTAAGAACATAGCAGTATTGAGGTGGATGCCAGTAACACTTTAATAGCATTGCCATTTACACTTGGTAAAATGAAAAAAAGGGGAAGATAAACTATAAACTAAAAAAGTTTTCTTTGAAGTAAAAATTGCATCTTCCTAGCAATAAAAAGTCTCTGCAAAAAGAAAAAGCAAAATCGTTCAAAAAGATCTCAGAGTTATGGAATAAGAGATGAAAATCTTTGAAGCTGAGGCATCAGAGAAAAATATTTGGAGATAGATTATTACCATCTCTTCATCATTTCACCAACTGGTATAAAGTCAGAAAGAGCATTTCAGCAGCTGGCTCACTTAACTTTCATTTATAGATGATTTAGCTCTGAAGAATAATGAGTATATTGGATCTAAAAAGATTTTCATAGGCTGAAACGAGCACTTTCTAATAAGATAAGGTTTAGGGTCCTCTGCTTGGGTACAAGTATTTAACTGTAGGTACGAGACAGAGGACAGACACATGACGTAGCAATAATGTGCAGTAGGCAGGGACTGTGTGTGTGTTGCCTAACTATTTCTATTTTCCCTTCCTTAATAATAAAACCTGAATTTTATTTGCAGCAACAAAGTGCCTAGCTAAGACTATATTTTCCAGCTTCCCTCCAAAAAAGTTTTGGACAATGAAATATAAATGGGATTCTTTGTAAATAATTTTTAATATAACTATTTAAAGGGTACTGACTCATGTAGGAGGGATATCTCTTTTGCTTCTTGCCCTACCCTTTCTTCCTGCCTAGAATAGATGTAGTGGCTGGGGCTCTAGCAGCCACATTGTGTGGCTCGTGTCCATCATCACTGATGATGGACACGAGTAAGCCTGTCAGAGAAAAACAACAAGGTAGCACTGGGTCCCTGATGCTGTTATGGACCTCTATACCAGGTCTGAAGTGTACTACCTCTGGACTCCCTTTATATGAAAGAATAAACCCTTAACTAGTTATCCTGCTAGTTGGATATCTGCTACTAGCAGAGAAACTCAATTCCTGATACTGGTCAGCAGTACAATGTGATTATGAAAATGGTCCAGATGATCTGAGACTGCATTAATAAATATTCTGTGCCTGGGTAAGACTACACAAAGCAAGACAACAACAGAACAACAGCAATAAAAATTGGTGCCTAAATTTCCTTCTACCACAAGCCCCCCAAAAGAGGCAAAAATTATTTTCCTTAAGGCCCCTGAGGGGATATGATGCTGGTCTGATCCAGAAGTGAGGAAATCAAAGGATATGCTTGGATAATGAAGGCAGAAATGGATGACTCTGCTAGCTTTGGCCACAGCACTTCGTGAGTGACAAAAGGGAAAAACGGGATGGTATGCTAAATACAGTTGGTTGTCCCCAGTATCCATTAACTCGTTTTCTAAAGCAGCAGTACCTCCAAGGTTTAGCAGGGCATATGGCTCTCTAGAAAATATTCCATTTCCCAATCTCTCTTCCTTAGATGTGCAGGCATGCAACTGAGTTTGGATCAATGAGATATAAGCAGGATTGGCGATTTCTGAACACCTTTCCTAATGGATAGCACACAGGCGCACTTGGGCCTTTCTGCCCCCTTCTGTATCCTGCTGCTTAGAGGTTGGGTGCTATCACTCAGATCTTGAGATGGAAGCTATGTACAAAAAAAGAACAAGCTGGAAGGAGCCTGGGTCTGTGGTGTTGTGCAGGGTCATACTAGTCATATATCACCTCCCTGAAATTTTAGACATAAAAACATACTCACATCTTGTCTAAACCATTATTGGTTAGGTTGTCAGTCACTTGTAGCAAAGCCTAACTAGTACAAAGGCTTGGGGAATTCATAATCATGTCAGGGCATTGAAGGAGCTGGGTCTCCTTAGCCTGGAGGAGAGATCACTCAGAGGGAGAAGGTGGCTGTTTTTAAAAACCTTCAACTTCTTGCAGAAGAGAGATAAGCCTTATTCGGTGTGGCTCCAAGGAAGAAAACTCTAGAAAGACAGATATGGATAAAATATAGGACAAATTATAAGTATCACTTTTAATTCAGGTGAGTGTCTGACCTGGATCCATCATCGGCTGTATTATCTGATATGACTGGTTAATTTAATCAAACATTCCTTGGACTATAAGCTCAGTGAGGGCAGGGACAGCATTGCCCATCCCCAATCCCACTCAGACTGACCACAGTGCCCCCAGCCCCTAGAAGTTGCTGGATAAAGGTCTGCTATGTGGGTGAAAAGACAGCAAAACTGGACTGCGGAGTGAGAGGCCTTTGCAGGACCAGAGGGGTGAGCTTTGAGGACAGTCCCTCCCCCAGTAGCAAGCAGACTTTCATTGCTTTTTAAATTCAATCCTTTTTTTTGTTTGGTAAAGTCTAAGCAAAATCTACTTTAAAAAGGGAATGCTGGCAAGAGTAGCCATTATCACATAACAGAAGAATGTATGGGACAGTAATGATTCTAGGGAAGAGACAGGGAAATTCTCCATTTGCTTTCTCCAATGCGTGTGTACATATGTGGACATATCTAAGGAGAAATATACCAGGAAATACGGTATAAGATCTTCACCACTACCACTTTCAGATATGTAGATATTTACCATATTTCTCTTATTCCCTTCAGCCACATTTCAAGCCATGCCATCTTGATCCCATTCAGAAAATCTGAACTTTGCAAGTAAAACTATATCAGATGTTTTGCTTACAATTTTCTTTGTATTCTTTTTATCCCCAAAGCTAATTCAGGTGTGCCCTGCTTTAAGGAAGTCAAGTACAGGATACTAACACCCAAACTTGACAACATATAAATTAGGGGTTGAGAATTTGCATTACAAAAAGAGTCTGAATGTATCTTCTTGGGAGAATGACAAACATATTATAACTAAAGCCACTTCATTAGAATAAGACTAAAATCTCCCTGAGGTTATAATGCAAACCAAAGGGAAAATACTATTTTAAGGACACGAATTCAACTGAGACATCCTTGTGATTAGGGCATTCACTGTAATAGAAGTGATCAGATATCTTTGGAGTCTGGTAAAAAAACAAAGGTCTATGACACACAGAACTGTTGTACAAAAAGAGTTCTCCCTATGTTATACTGGGAGGGAATTATTATTTTAAATAAAATGGACTTGCAGAAAATAATCACAGTAATGACACTGTGTTTTCCCTGATGCATTTTAGATAGGAGCCCTTTGAATCAGATATTTGGTCCTGGATCATTCATTCATGAATTTAGTAAACATTACTTAAAGTCCACTGCCCCCCACCCTAGGCTAGCTGCTGGGCATTTAAAGAATAAGTCAAAGAGGCATCTATAAGTTGTCCATGCACAGACAAGTAATCATAATAGTTTATGGAGAGTGTAAAAAGGTATTGCCTGTCTGGAAATAAGTTTTCCAAAGAGCAGTTGTGGCATAGGCTACCTCTTGCTCTTTGAGAACACAGTGAGTTGATGTATGGTCCACCACTTCCCACCCGGTTCTGTCAAGGTCAGCAGATGCAGCTTGGAAGAACAATCACAGTCCCTAAAGATTTTCATGGTACTTTATGGCAGCCATGTTGACTGTTGACTTTGAGAGAGTTTTGGCCTTTGGATCATGCTTGGATTCAGTAAAGGATCTGGAAGGGGAAAATGAGGAGTAGCTTTTCTTTTTTAACTTAGGATGCATGATTTCTATAGAGAGGAGAGGATAGACTTATCCAAAAGCTAGATAGACCCAAGGACTACCATAAAACTCTCTGAGAGAAACTTCCCGTACATTAGATTAGAGATAGGAAATGACAACTAGTATTTCTTTTTTTTTAAATTGAAGTATAGTTGATTTATAATAATTTATTAGTTTCAAGTGTACAAAGAAACCAATACTTTCTTTTTTAACATCTTTATTGGAGTATAATTGCTTTACAATGGTGTGTTAGTTTCTGCTTTATAAAAAAGTGAATCAGCTATACATATACATATGTTCCCATATCTTCTCCCTCTTGCATCTCCTTCCCACCCTCCCTATCCCACCCCTCTAGGTGGTCACAAAGTACTGAGCTGATCTCCCTGTGCTATGTGGCTGCTTCCAACTAGCTATCTATTTTACATTTGGTAGTGTATATATGTCCATGCCACTCTCTCACTTCATCCCAGCTTACCCTTCCCCCTCCCCATGTCCTCAAGTCCATTCTCTACGTCTGCGTCTTTATTCCTGTCCTGCCCCTAGGTTCTTCAGAACCTTTTTTTTTTTTAATTCCATATATATGTGTTAGCATACGGTATCTGTTTTTCTCTCTCTGACTTACTTGACTCTGTATGACAGACTCTAGGTCCATCCACCTCACAACAAATAACTCAGTTTCATTCCTTTTTATGGCTGAATAACATTCCATTGTATATATGTGCCACATCTTCTTTATCCACTTATCTGTCCATGAAAACTTAGGTTGCTTCCATGTCCTGGCTATTGTAAATAGAGTTGCAATGAACATTGTGGTACATGACACTTTTTGAATTATGGTTTTCTCTGGGTATATGCCCAGTAGTGGGATTGCTGGGTCATGTGGTAGTTCTATTTGTAGTTTTTTAAGGAACCTCCATACGGTTCTCCATAGTGGCTATATCAATTTACATTCCCACCAACAGTGCAGGAGAGTTCCCTTTTCTCCACACCCTCTCCAGCATTTATTGTTTGCAGATTTTTTGATGCTGGCCATTCTGACTAGCGTGAGGTGATATCTCATTGTAGTTTTGATTTGCATTTCTCTAATGATTAGTGATGTTGAGCATCCTTTCATGTGCTTGTTGGCAATCTATAAATCTTCTTTGGAGAAATGTCTCTTTAGGTCTTTTGCCCATCTTTGGATTGGGTTGTTTGTTTTTTTGATATTGAGCTGCATGAGCTGCTTGTAAATTTTGGAGATGAATCCTTTGTCAGTTGCTTCATTTGCAAATATTTTCTCCCATTCTGAGGGTTGTCTTTTCTTCTTGTTTATGGTTTCCTTTACTGTGCAACAGCTTTTAAGTTTCATTAAGTCCCATTTGTTTATTTTTGTTTTTATTTCTACTTCTCTAGGAGGTGGGTCGAAAAGGATCTTGCTGTGATTTATGTCAAAGAATGTTCTTCCTATGTTTTCCTCTAAGAGTTTGATAGTGTCTGGCCTTACATTTCGGTCTTTAATCCATTTTGAGTTTATTTTTGTGTATGGTGTTAGGGAGTGTTCTAATTTCATTCTCTTACATGTAGCTGTCCATTTTCCCAGCACCACTTGTTGAAGAGGCTGTCTTTTCTCATTGTGTACTTTTGCCTCCTTTATCAAAGATAAGGTGACCGTATGTGTGTGTGTTTATCTCTGGGCTTTCTATCGTGTTACATTGATCTATATTTCTGTTTCGGTGCCAGTACCATACTGTCTTGATTACTGTAGCTTTATAGTCTGAATTCAGGGAGCCTGATTCCTCCAGCTCCTTTTTTTGTTCTCAAGATTGCTTTAGCTATTAGCAGTCTTTTGCATTTCCATACAAATTGTGAAATTTTTTGTTCTGCTTCTGTGAAAAATGCCATTGGTAGTTTGAAAGGGATTGCATTGAATCTGTAGATTGCTTTGGGTAGTATAGTCATTTTCACAATGTTGATTCTTCCAATCAAACAACATGGTATATCTCTCCATCTGTTTCTATCATCTTTAATTTCTTTCATCAGTGTCTTATAGTTTTCTGCATACAGATCTTTTGTCTCCTTGGGTAGGTTTATTCCTAGATATTTTATTCTTTTTGTTGCAGTGGTAAATGGGAGTGTTCCCTTAATTTCTTGTTCAGATTTATCATCGTTAGTGTATAGGAATGCAAGAGATTTATGTGCATTAATTTTGTATCCTGCTACTCTACCAAATTCATTGATTAGCTCTAGTAGTTTTCTGGTAACATCTTTAGGATTCTCTATGTATAGTATTCACCTGCAAACAGTGACAGTTCTACTTCTTCTTTTCCGATTTGGATTCCTTTTATTTTTTTTCTTCTCTGATTGCTGTGGCTAATACTTCCAAAACTATGTTGAATAATAGCGGTGAGAGTGGGCAACCTTGTCTTGTTTCTGATCTTAGAGGAAATGGTTTCAGCTTTTTACCATTGAGAATGATGTTGTCTGTGCGTTTGTCATATATGGCCTTTATTATGTTGAGGTAGTTTCCCTCTATGCCTACTTTCTGGAGAGTTTTATCATAAATGGGTTTTGAATTTTTTCAAAAGCTTTTTCTACATCTTTTGAGATTATCATATGGTTTTCATCCTTCAGTTTGTTAGCATGGTGTATGACATTGATTGATTTGCATATATTGAATACTTGCATTCCTGGGATAAACCCCACTTTATCATGATGTATGATCCTTTTAATGTGCTGTTGGATTCTCTTTGCAGGCATTTTGTTGAGGATTTTTACATCTATGTTCATCAGAGATATTGGCCTGTAGTTTTATTTTTTTGTGACATCTTTGTCTGGTTTTTGTATCAGGGTGATGGTGGCCTCGTAGAATGAGTTTGGGAGTGTTCCTCCTTCTGATAGATTTTGGGAGAGTTTGAGAAGGATAGGTGTTAGCTCTTCTCTAAATGTTTGATAGAATTCACCTGTGAAGCCATCATCTGGTCCTGGGCTTTGGTTTGTTGGAACATTTTAAATCACAGTTTCAATTTCAAAGCTTGTGATTGGTCTGTTTATATTTCCTATTTCTTCTTGGTTCAGTTTTGGGAGGTTGTGCTTTTCTACAAATTTGTCCATTTCTTCCAGGTTGTCCATTTCATTGGCATAGAGTTGCTTGTAGTAATCTCCCATGATCCTTTGTATTTCTGCTGTGTCAGTTGTTAGTTCTCCTTTATCATTTCTAATTCTGTTGATTTGAGTCTTCTTCCTTTTTTTCTTGATGAGTCTGGATAATGGTTTATCAATTTTGTTTATCTTCTCAGAGAACCAGCTTTTAGTTTTATTGATCTTTGCTATTGTTTCCTACATTTCTTTTTCATTTATTTGTGATCTGAACTTTATGATTTCTTTCCTTCTGCTAACTTTGGGTCTTTTTTTTTTGTTCTTGTTCTTCTTTCTCTAATTGCTTTAGGTGCAAGTTTAGTTTGTTTATTTGAGATGTTTCTTGTTTCTTGAGGTAGGATTGTATTGCTATAAACTTGCCTCTTAGAACTGCTTTTGCTGCATCCGATAGGTTTTGGGTTGTCGTGTTTTCATTGTCATTTGTTTCTAGGTATTTTTTGATTTCCTCAGTGATCACTTGGTTATTTAGTAGCGTATTGTTTAGCCTCCATGTGTTTGCATGTTTTACAGTTATTTTCCTGTAATTGATATGTAGTCTCATAGCGTTGTGGTCCAAAAAGATACTTGATACGATTTCAATTTTCTTAAATATAACAAGGCTTGATTTGTGACCCAAGATATGGTCTATCTTGGAGAATGTTCCATGAGCACTTGAGAAGAAAGTGTATTCTGTTGTTTTTGGATGGAATATCCTATAAATATCAATTAAGTCCATCTTGCTTAATGTGTCATTTAAAGCTGTGTTTCCTTATTTAGTTTCATTTTGGTCAGTCCATCTATTGGTGAAAGTGGGGTGTTAAAAGTCACCCACTATTATTGTGTTACTATAGATTTCCCATTTTATGGCTTTTAGCACTTGCCTTACGTATTAAGGTGCTCCTATGTTGGGTGCATAAATATTTACAATTGTTATATCTTCTTCTTGGATTGATCCCTTGATCATTATGTAGTGTCCTTCTTTGTTTCTTGTAGTAGTGTTTAATTTAAAGTCTATTTTGTCTGATATGAGAATTGCTACTCCAGCTTTCTTTTGATTTCCATTTGCATGGAATATCTTTTTCCATCCCCTCACTTTCAGTCTGTACGTGTCCTTTGGTCTGAAGTGGGTCTCTTGTAGACAGCATATGTATGGGTCTTGTTTTTGTATCCATTCATCCAGTCTGTGTCTTTTGGTTGGAGCATTTAATCCATTTACATTTAAGGTAATTATTGATATGTATGTTCCTATTACCATTTTCTTAATTGTTTTGTTTTTGTAGCTCTTTTTCTTCTCTTGTGTTTCGTGCCTAGAGAAATTCCTTTAGCATTTGTTGTAAAGCTGGTTTGGTGGTGCTGAATTCTCTTAACTTTTGCTTATCTGTAAAGGTTTTAATTTCTCCATCAAATCTGAATGAGATCCTCTCTAGGTAGAGTAATCTTGGTTGTATGTTTTTCCCTTTCATCACTTTAAATATGTCCTGCCACTCCCTTCTGCCTTGCAGAGTTTCTGCTGAAAAATCAGCTGTTAACCTTATGTAGAATCCCTTGTATGTTATTTCTTGCTTTTCCCTTGCTGCTTTTAATATTTTTTCCCTTGTATTTAATTTTTGATAGTTTGATTAATATGTGTCTCTGTGTGTTTGTTTCTGGGTTTATCCTGTATGGTACTCTCTGTGCTTCCTGGACTTGATTGAGTATTTCCTTTTCCATGTTAGGGAAGTTTTAGACTCTAATCTCTTCATATATTTTCTCAGACCCTTTCTTTTTCTCTTCTTCTTCTGGGACCCCTATAATTCGAATGTTGGTGTATTTAATTTTGTCCCAGAGGTCTCTGAGACTGTCCTCAATTCTTTTCATTCTCTTTTCTTTTCTGCTCCCTGGCAGTTATTTCCACCATTCTATGTTCCAGGTCACTTATCTGTTCTTCTGCCTCAGTTATTCTGCTATTGACTCCTTCTAGAGTATTTTTAGTTTTGGTAATTGTGTTGTTCATCACTGTTTGTTTGCTCTTTAGTTCTTCTAGATCCTTGTTAAATGTTTCTTGTATTTCCTCCATTCTGTTTCTAAGATTTTGTATCATCTTTACTATCATTACTCTGAATTCTTTTTCAGGAGGGTTGCCTATTTTATCTTCATTTATTTGGTCTTGTAGGTTTTTACCTTGCTCCTTTGTCTGTAACACATTTTTTTGTTGTTTCTTTTTTTTTTTTTTTTTTGATTGGTAGTGCTGTATTCCTGTCTTACTGGTTGTTTGGCCTGAGACGTCCAGCACTGTAGTTTGCAGGCAGTTGGATAGAGCTGGGTCTTGGTGCTGAGATGAGGACCTCTGGGAGGCCTCACTCCAATTGATATTCCCTAGGGTCTGAGGTTCTCTGTTAGTCCAGCAGTTTGGACTTGGAGCTCCCACCACAGGAGTTTGGGCCCGACCTCCAGCCTGGGAACCAAGATCCCGCAAGCTTCATGGTGCAGTAAAAGAAAAAAAAATAAAATAAAGAAAGAAAGAAAGAAAAAAAGGAGCAGTATAATATCAAAGAATAAAAAAAAAATAAAATTAGAAAGGTCAAAAATATATTAGGAAAAATAAAACTATAATGGAAACAACTGCAGCAAGGTAAAATAAAACCATAACAGAAAAGAGAAGAAAAAAGAAAAAACAAGGGCGGGGGTGGGAGGGGTGGTAGAGGGGAACAAGCCAAAAGGAGAGAACAATAACGAAGTATAAAGAATAAAATAAAACTGGAAAAATAAACGATTTATTAGGAGAAATGAAAATATAGAAGAATCAATAGAAATGAATCAACAAGGTAAAACAGAACACCAATCTAAAAGAGGAAAAAAAAGAAAAAAAGCTTTGGCTATGGGTGTGGAGTTTAGGCCTGGGTGGAACTTAGGCAGAGACGAGGTTTAGGGTGGGATGGGACCTAGGCAGGTGGGCAGGGGGACGTTTGAGTGTGGGGCAGGGCCTAAGCTCAGGACCCACATAGCCGGAAAAGGCCCTGGGGGCGGGCCCTAGGTGGGGCGGCGTTCAAGCGTGGGGTGATGTGCAAGCATGGGGTTGGACCTCTGCCTAGGACCTGCCAGACAGGGTGAGGCAGCACGTTGAATGGAGGGCGTCTGGAGTGTGGAGTTAGGGAGTTTGGAGGTAGGGCCCTGAGTGAGGGTGTGTGGGTGGGGTTTAGGTTCAGGGCGTTGGAGGGGACCTCAATGGGGGTCTCCGAGTATCGAGGTAGGGCCCTGGGTGGGGGTGTAGGGGCGAGGCTTGGGCTCTGCGGGGCACGAGGGAGGCCCCGAGGGCCGATGATTAGGCCTGGGAGCCCAACAGCCTACCTGGTGCCTAAGTGGACAGGGAAAGCCCTGGCCCTGTTCCCTTCCATTCCTTCCCGTCCCTCCCCCACTGTCTCCCCCAGGGTCTCCCCTGTCACCGCTCGACCCCTAACTGTGGGTGGGTCCCACTGGGTGTAAGAACTCCTCCCCTCCCCCAGCCACCCCTCTGGGGTGCTGGTCCCAGAGGTCCGGCCTTTACTTTTGCTCTCCCTCCCACTCCCTCAGGACCCACATGGCTGGAGGGGGCCTTGGTGGGCAGAGGATCAGCAGGCTCATGGGGGCCCAAGTGGGCAGGGTCCACCTGGCCACGGTCCCTTTTGATCGTCTGCCCTCCCAATGGTTCCCCAATTTACCCCTTCTGGCGTGGGATCCCTTCCCCTCCACCAGCCACCCCTCAGGGGTGCCAGTCCCCTCCCGCCTCCACTTCTGCTCTCCCTTCACTCCCCCCACACCCCACGTCCTACCTGGTGGCTGGGGGTTCCTCCTGTCCCCTTAGGTGCCCATGGTCCCCCACCAGTGCCTGGTAGGTGCCCTAGTTGTGAGACGAATATTCCATGTGCTCCTAGTATGCCATCTTGACTCTGCCCTCAATAATTTTGTTTTTTGAGAGAAAGTTTTAAGCACTGCTAACCTTCTTCTAAAATAATGAACAAGGAGGAAAAACAGTACCAAAATCGACTTCATTTACAAACAAACAAACATAAAAATATGCTTAATTATCTTCGTGTGGTGGCTATAAGAAAATATATAGGAATAGAGGGAGAAAAAGGAAAAGAGGAAAAAGGAAGTGAAAAACACAGAAAGGAAAAGGAGTAAAGTTTCCTGAAGTACAAAGGGGAGCTGCTATTTCTAACTCTTGCTATGTAACATTTCTAACTCTTGCTATGTAACTCTTGCTATGTAACATCCTTAGTTTGTGATGTGAAATAACAACCCTTTTATTTAGCTCATGGCTCTGTGGGTCAGGAGCTTGGGCTTCCACACAACATGGCAGCCTTAGAGCAATCCAACTTGTCCATGGCTTTCAGGAGGCCAGGATGGAAACCTTCTTAAGGGCTAGGCCTGGAGCTGGTGTATATAGCGTTACTTCTACCAGATTCTGTTGGTCAGGGAAGTTAGAGGCCAGCCAGATCCAAGGGGAGGGGGAATAGACCCCAACGTTCAATGAGAGGGATGTCAAAGAATTTGAAGCCATTTCTTAATATACCACAATATTCAATGAAGAGATAGTCAGATCCCTACCTTTGGCCCATGTGAGGTCCACAGCTGTAATTATACAGCCACATGACAAACAGGATAAGAATCTGGGTCATTCTGGCTTCCAGTCCTGAGTAGGCCCCCTCAGCTACATCACATATATGGTTTATCCTTTTCTATATCTTGAAAAGCCACCCTTAGTAGATAATGTTACAGATTTCCTCTATAATCTTTAGAAAAATACCATCCTGCAAATCTGTTTTTATCTTTTGCTCTTTCTTGGTGATGTGCTACTTTTTTCTTTCCTTTAGTGATAGAGTAAGCTCCTGTGTGTGGCCTTGTAGATAGTAACTTGTCCAAGGTAACAGTTTATTCCAGGAGAGCCTAAGAGAACGTTGATTGTATTTATTTTACTACCTGTGTACTTCCTGAAACGAGGGTGGTTTGCTAAAATATTACTGTGAAGCTGCTCTGTTTTGGGTACTATATGTAAGGCTGCATTAACTAATTCCCACCAGACTTCAGGATTCATGTCATCTGGACTCAATGAGTTGTGTATGATCAGATTTTTCAAGTATTTCTTTACCTGCGTTAACAGAGTATGTATTTGACAGAATAATATTAAAAGATATAAATATATATTAAAATATATAATTTTAATATAATATTAAAAACATAAGGCAGCAGATGGTCAGAGTCTTGACTGGAAAGAGATCTTATTGAAAATGGTTTGTGAATGCAGACCATGCTTTTGTTTATGCAAATGTCCTTTTAAACATTTGGTTTGATCACCAGTGGAGGTCTTGAAAGAGCCCAATGCTTGCAGAAATATGTTAGCTAATATCCTCTACCTGAAGTAATGGCTCCCTTAAAAAAAGAAAAAAAGAAAGGGTGGAGAAGTTTTCTATAACTCCTTGTTGCCCAATGTCTGCCTTGCTACCTAAATCATGGAGGTGATAAAAACCTCTTCCTGATCCCCTAGGCCTGAAGAGAGGCATGGGTTCCATCCAGTGAAAGCAAGAGGAGGTGAAAGAAAAAAGAAATGGAAAGACAAAGACTCATACCAAGAATTTCCAGGGATCTCAAGTTTAGTTCCTTTGTGTTGGGAAGACAGGTTGGTGAGAAATTGGGGCTCTGCAGTGATACCTGGAATAAGAGAGCTAACACTTTTATATGTAAAGAACAGAAAGTTCTATTTAAAACCCTGGACACCTCACACATGTTGCAAAGGGAAACTTGGTAACGTAATATTTGAGTTTTTTTCTACAGACCTTTCTTCCATGGATGCCAGTATCCTATTAACAGAGAAAAGAATGTAGATCAATATTTCAACGGTGACACCTAGTACCTTTCATTATTTGAATAGTCAATTCTGGTACCCTCTCACCATTAGTCTCTGGCTGTCACCACTGAAAACATCAGTGGAGTGGTTTGTGCAGTGTCATTGGAATGTCAGAACCCATGTCCTATCTTAGTTGGACCCATGTCCCATTTCAGTTGCTAAGGTATCAATATATGGACAAGATGAGGTTGACAGAGCAAGCTTGGAAATTGCTTACATCTGTTACTATTTGCTGCTGAGTATTTCAGGAAGGTTGACTATTTGGGGAGGATGAACCTTATCTCTTTAATACACATAACCTTCTTTGTCTCACATTAGGACACACGTCGTGTACGTAAGCACCCACCGAAGTCTAATGGCCCTGTGCTGTTTTATTTCCTCAGGCATATTTCCTCTACTCCTTGCAGGCTTAAGCATTGTTCATTTTTCTACATATATTCTTCTTCTCTCTCCCTTCCAGTCATGCATATCCAAGTTCTCTTCTCTTTCACGTCCTAGCCCATACCTGTACTGGAAGTTGTGGCAAAGCCATTTTTGTGATTAAAATGAAGGCTTCTTTTTTAATGCCATCACATGAAATGTTCAGTAACTAAAAAGATTTCTCATATTCTCCAAAAAGACACTTTAAGAGAATTTTTCTTTTACGTGGAGTGCAACAATTTATTATTCTAAAGCTATATGGCTGGAAAATATGGCAGAAGCTTCCTCCACCTGCTTCTAGATGAGACTGTTTTTGGCACTCCACACAAGTGGGTCTCTCTTGGGAGGCAGAAGATGACTTTATAAGAAGTAGACCAGTGTGCAGAAAATCAACCAAGTAGTAAGTCATTGACTACCAATCCATCAAAGAACTAGTTTGCCAAAAGACCAATTTTTCAACATTATTGATTCACCAAGAACTTGTTGCTTTATAGTTATTAGCATAATTGCTTGAAAAAATTCCAAGCTTAACACTGTTGGGCATCTTCACACTTGTAATCTTCACACTCTCCTTATATCAGTGCATACACCCACTATCACATGCATACAAAGATCCCTCCCCATCCATGTATAAAAACATTTGCAGTGAATTGCTTGTAATCCAACTCCTTCCCCTCTTGGTCAAGAAAGAAAATCTGTAAATCAAGAGCAATAGGAAAAGCTGGGATGAAAACATATTGGAAGATAAAAACTCACCGTACAATTTTAAAATATCATTGAGATTGCTGACAGCATCTTGCCTGATACCAGAATTTTTAAAAACCCGAGAAATTGTCTCTTCCCTAAGTAAGCTGTATATTGAGCAGCCTGACTGAAACACACATTCCTGTTACTTTATTACTTGTTAAAAAGTTATGAATCATTAAGTGGACAAAGTGATCACTGGGCCAATTGATTTCTTGACAAATTGTTATTACGTGAAAGAAATGCTAATGGACTCATCTAGAACATTATATAAATTCTCTTTTAAACAATTCTAGAAGCTATAAATTTTCTCTCCGGAATTTTTTTGCTTATAAGCCTAAGTTCATGCAATTTTTTTTGATTCTCAGTAGATATACCAATGAGCTAATTGAAACAGTGAAGTCATTCATCAATAAATACTTTTTAAGTACCAAACAAAATATTTTATTAGACACTTATAGGTGAAGAAAAGAGAGGAAATCCTAAAGAAACATGTGATGAAAATTCTGTTTCTTACTGACTCACAGACAAAATATTCATATACTGGCTGACTTGAGAACAATTAAAAAACATCCTATCAACAAGTTCACAATGGCACTAAACAAGAGTAATGTGCAGACAGCTCTGTCCTCCTTTTGGGTCATGCCCACAAGGCCCAGTGTCCACACATGAAAGCAAATCTTCTCTCCTCTGGCAGGATGTCTTTTTGTCCATCCAGATCAGACATCTTTCCAATTTTCAAAGCATAAGATATGTTTTCCCCATGAAAATCATTCTCAACCCAATAGGTACTTTTACACTTTCAGTTGTTTTACTCACATAAGTCTGTTTTGATTCTAAATTCAATTGGAAAAAAATTGACTTCAGTCTATATTTCCTAGCATAGACACTTGAAAATATACCGAGATAAGATTTTTTAAAATATTTGTGCGTGATGATTTGAAGCAATACAGCATGGATCAGATGTCTGTAAACATCTACTTTTGACATCATTCTTGTATGCAGAGAAAGTATGGCCCAACTTAAAAGACCAGGTGACTAACCAACGAGCTAAATGATGATCTACAGAGAATGCAGGAGGCTTAAAAAAACTGTAATTTCAAAAGATGAGTTTTCTGATGAAAATGCAGCCAGAGGTCCCAGGGATGCATATAGAAATCTAGTCAGCGTTAGGTCCCAAGGATTTGGGCCTCTGACATTATACATAATTTTTCAGACATGCATCTTAATTACTTGGAAATACCTTAAGAAAAATAAACAAAACCTTATAACAGGTCCTGAGACATAAGAGAGTCCAAGGATTGAGCAGTGCCGTCCTCCAGGGCAGAGACCACATTTCCTCAACTGTTTCATGTAGCAGTGTGCATAAGGTTGCTGGTCAATAAATAAATTAATAAAACATCCCCACAGTTAGAAGCTTCCTTGACTGGAGGGAGTTTTCAAATAATATTACAAATAATATTTTACAAACACCAACAAGCAAAATGATACAATTATGTAGATGGCCTTCTCTCAAATACTTGTTGATGTCAATATAATCAGACATGGCTTACTTTCATGTATCCAGCCTTAAGTGGCTTGAGAGACTATTCAGGATTTAACTAACGTGCTGGGTGCATAGGTCGCTACATTTGATCATCAGCATAGTAAGAATCAGCAAAACAGAAATGCTTGTTGTGAACATGCTTATTGTCCTCCAAGTCTATATCTGCTATCTTGGTCCTGCCTCATATACTTTAGGAGAAAAAAAATTATATATATATATATATATATATATATACACATATATATGTGTATATATATGTATATGTTTGTGTATATATATACATATATATACACACACACATATAGGGCTGAATTTTTTTTTTTTTTTTTTTTTTTGCGGTACGCGGGCCTCTCACTGTTGTGGCCTCTCCCGTTGCGGAGCACAGGCTCCTGACGCGCAGCTCAGCGGCCATGGCTCACGGGCCCAGCCGCTCCGCGGCATGTGGGATCCTCCCGGACTGGGGCACGAACCCGCGTCCCCTGCATTAGCAGGCGGACTCTCAACCGCTGCGCCACCAGAGAAGCCCTGACTGAATTTTTAAATCTTCGAACTGCAGGGTTGGAAGAGTCTTTAAAGATGCTCTAGTCCAGCCATCCAAGTCCAAATTTCTCCACATTCTAGTCTAGACACTGAGATTCCTTGCTGGACTGCAACACCCATACATTTTTGTTCTGCCTAAAGCAGGGGTAGGCAAACTTTCTGTAAAGGGACAGAAAGTAAATATTTTCGGTTTTGTGGGCCACGCAGTCTCTGCTGCAACCACTTCCCCCTGCCTTTGTAGTGCAAAAACAGCCACAGACAATATGTAAGCGAGTGAAAGTGGCTGTGTTCCATTAAAACTCTATTTACAGGGCTTCCCTGGTGGCGCAGTGGTTGAGAGTCCGCCTGCCGATGCAGGGGACAAGGGTTCGTGCCCCGGTCCGGGAGGATCCCACGTGCCGCGGAGCGGCTGGGCCCGTGAGCCATGGCCGCTGAGCCTGCGCGTCCGGAGCCTGTGCTCCGCAACGGGAGAGGCCGCAGCGGTGAGAGACCCGCGTGAGAGGCCCGCGTACGGCAAAAAAAAAACAAACTCTATTTACAAAAACTGGCAGTGGGTCAGATTTGGTCAGGCCCCGGTCTGTTTGCTATGAAGCATGGAGATGGATAAAAAAAAAAAGCCTAAATAACATGAATAAAATACTCATGATGAATACCAACAAAAGCTCTCCCTGACTTCTCAGTCCATATGACTCAAGAGTTTTAAATGAAATTGGCTGCTTCTTACTACGTTTGTTAGGCCCTCTTGAGTAAGGATTACCTCCTCCTACCCCTCCCCTCTGGCCAACCCAAAGTTGAGATAAACAAGAGAATCTAGCAGACATTCGTGCAGTCACCTTCATATATCTTGGATGTTCATTATTTTAAAACAAAATTAGATACACTCTGGTTGATAATGCAAAGATATTATCACTTGTTATCACGGAGTGCAACCGCATGCAGATAAAAGGGGTGATCCAGGAACACAGGATCAGGAAGTGAGCACAGCTCAGCTCTAAATGAAGGATCGTGTAGTGAAGCTGATTTTGAAAATGAGAGCCAACATAGCCTGGTATGAAGCACACGGGCTTTGGAGTCAGAAGCATCTGGATTTGAATTGTTTCTGCAACTTAGTAATTCCGAAACTTTGGACATGTTTCTTTATTTTCTCACGCGTCTAGTGCCTCATCTATAAAATGGGGATAATAATGTTTATTTTTCAGGATAGTTGTAAGGGTTCCATTCGGTAAGGTCTGTGACATTCCAAGCACAGTGCCTGACTCACAAGAAGCACTGATATTTTATGCTGAGAGAATAGTGAATGCTCTGTTGTAAAATTTTACCAACTGATCACAATTTAGAAAAATCTGCCACCTGTGGGACAAAAGCCTAAATTTTAAGGAACTGTTTTGCTTTCATATTTCCAGGGGAAAATGTCAAATTGCTTCCACCATACTAAGTGACAGTTATGATCAAGAAATTTTTGAAAGGCATTGAACTTCACACAGACGTTAACCTGTTTCTCCCAGTTTTATTTTGCCTATAGCTCTGGTTATTGTCAAGCTTGGAGCCAGATTTAATCACTTAGGTTTCTCCTCAGGTGTCAACGGCAGGGACTCAAGAAACAGAGATTCCAGAATACAGTCTAGCTCTATTCTAACCAGGTCCTCAAAGGCTTAGCAAGGAGAGACAATCCAACTTGTTTCCCTTTGAAGGCAGCCCTAAGACCACCCAGGAGCTTGCAATGCTCGAGAAAGTGGTGGCATGTTTATATAGGAATGTGAGCTGTATAGAACATGGAACACCTGTGCTCTGTGGTCTTCACAGACCCCATTAGCTGCTGGAAAGAATTCAGGGTAGAGATCCTTAATGGGATGCCCCAGAAAGTGCCTCAATTCTGAGCACTGAAATAATTTCTTTAGCTCTGCTAGCTCCATGTAAAACATATTCACTAATAACCATTTAGTTACCCAAGTGAGTGCCATAAAAGAATCCTTGACATTCAGAGAAGAGATTCAACTTATAGTCAGAACTTAAAGAGTTGGTACACGAAACTGACTTGGGGCTTAATATGAGAAAAGTCTTTCAAAATCCAGAACCGTTCATATAAGGAATGGGTTGTCCTGTGCGGTAGCAAATCTCTGTGGTTAGAAGGGATGATCTATTAGAGGTGTCGTGGAAAGTATTCCTGTAATGAAAGGAAGGAAGATTAGTCTGAACTGTTTTATTCCTACATTTAAATTTAACTAGCATTTTTGAGCACCTAATACTAACTAGCACTTTTTAAGTTCTGGAACACTGAAAAGGTTAAAAATATAAAGATAGATATGAGGGCATTTTTCAATTGAAGGACAAAGATGGGGGGGTGGGGAGGGAATTCCCTAGTGGTCCAGTGGTTAGGACTCAGTGCTTTCACTGCCATGGCCCGGGTACAATCCCTGGTCGGGGAACTAAGATCCCTCAAGCCATGGAGCACAGCCAAAAAAAGATGAGAAGGGAAGATAGCCAAGTTGCCAATAATTACAATAGAGCACAGTACTACAGTAGAGAAATGTACAAAGGTGGGGCACCTAACTTAGCAGGTAATGATGAGGGAAGGCTTTCTGGAGCAGGTGACACTGAGTCTCAAACGGTTAGTTAACATAAGTTAGTCAGATGGAGGAAAGAGGTAAGAAGCCATTCCAGGGAGGAGGAAAAGTATAAACAAAGGCATGGGGTCATAGAAACAATAATGCTTCAGCTATTCGAGAGGATTTTCCTTAGTGGTGGGTCACAGGGCTCTGTCATCAACCCTATCCCATTCAATGCTGTAATAAATGCTGTGGATGAAGGTTCCCTAATCAAATTTGTGAATAATGTGAGGCTGAGATAATACATAATACATTTGAATAGCAAAATTAAGACCCCAGAAATGACATAGTAGGGATTCAGTAGACAATTGTGAATCAGTAACTCTTGACGATGTGGTTATATGGCTGCAGAAATGTAATATGTAGGAGACCTAGAGAAATAAAGCACACGTAAAGAGGTAAATAAGGCAAGCTAACATCCCTTGATCTTGATGATGAGTTTGTGGGTATCTGCTGTTTTATTTTCTACATCTTTCAATATTTCATAATTTCCAAAAAACATTTAGGATTCTGGTAACTATAATTCAACAATGGGACATAGCTGCCGAAAACTCAAATGCAATTTTTGGCTGGAGTAACAAAAGTCAGCACTGAGGACAGTATGTGTGCCTGTCTCCTCTGTCGTGTGCTGACCTGACTACACATGGACAATCTGAACAATACTGGGAGTTATACTTAAGGACATATGTTCAGATCTGTTCAGAGGAGAAATACAAAGGAGTGAGAGACTCAAAACCACGTTCTGTGAGAAACATTTGCGGGAAGATGATGTTTCATGTAGAGCAGTCTAGAGAGTTCTAATAACTGTCTCCAAAGGCTGTCATTAAACACGTTAGACTTGCCTTATGTAGCCTTAGAAGGCAAGGCTACAATGATGTCATGTCATGTATGTGTTTAAAGGATACAACATTTACATGCGCTCTGCAAAAATATTCACATTTTAAAGGGGATAACAACCTAAATAGTGTGGCTGGCTCCTGCATGTATCCACTTAACGAGTGTATGTATGCCCTCAAATGCGCAGGAGACAAAAGGTTTGAATCCCCCATCTCAGGACTAGTTGGCCTCTCAGAGCATGAGCATTTTCCCTGAGTGTGACTCTAGCCTTGAAAAGTACCTGTTGGTTTTTTTTATTTTTTAATCCATATATCTCCTATATGCAAGCCAACTACTTTCCTTGGTTCTCAACTAAAGACACAGTGCTTCATTCCTACACTGGAGAGAACGCTGGCTAAGGACTCAGACTGATGACTATGGGGGTGCTTTCCTGAAGAACGTTCAAGACCAAGTTTGGCTATGTGCAGTTGTTGCCTTGTGTTTACTTTAGAACCAAACCTCCTGCAAAAGATGCAACTTCATAACAGAACCAAAAGATAAAAGTTGCATGCAGATGATTTCAGCTTAGCCTAAAGAAGAAATCTCTAACAACTGACTGCTTTAGGAAGTTAAGAGGACTCTCCCTGGCATCAAAGATATTTAAGGGGAAACTAGATGATAACTTTTCAAATATGTTGCAGATGGGACTCAGGGATTTGACAAGAGTGGTGAATTAGACCAAGTCTAATTGACCTCATGTAATCTTGAGATTCTGAAATTCTGTGATACAAAGATCAGATTCATCCCAAGTCCATGACTTAACTTGTTGCCTGCTGCTAGCTTATCCATCCTTCTTTCTTCAGAGTCCTCTTTTTCTGACCTTTTGAAACCAACTATCTCTGTCAAGAAGCATTTCTCAGCTCATCTCTGCTCTAGTACAGTGGATGTGAATCATAGGTGCCCAGGAATGGTAACCACTGCTGCATTTTTAGTGACGGCTGCATTTGCTCTTAAACTTCTGTTTCTTAAATGGTGGTGACTCATTTTGCATGGAACTTCCACATTTTCCTGGGGCTAAATCTTAGAAACTCAAGATTCTGGCTTACATGATTTCATTATATGTGGAGATTTATATGTGTGATACTTATAGGACCAACAACAGTGGGAGGGGAAAGTTCAGGGTTGGAGTTATCTATTGGTGCATAAGAAAATACCCCAAACGTAGTGACTTAAAACAACAACAATCTTTGTGATTTGCTCACAGACCTGCAAACTGGGCAGGACTCGGCAAGGACAGCTCCATGAAGTGTGAGCTGCGGTGGCTCAAATTCTGGGGATCACTCCTGGGGGCTGGAGTCATCTGAAGGCTCACTCACACACACGACTGGTAACTGATATCAGCTGACAGGTGGGACCACAGCTGGGTTGTCAGCTCGAGCACGTACGTGTGGCTTCTCTCTGTGGCTGCCTGGCTTCTTCACAGCATGGTGGCAGGGTTCCAAGAGCAAGTGTCTCAAGAGAATTGGATAGAAACTGGATCCCCTTTTATGGCCTAGCCTTAGAAGTCACACAGTGTCACTTCTGTGCTAGTCACAGGCCCTCTCCTGTTTGAGAGGAGTAGACACAAACTCTGCCTCTCTGTCCAAGAAGTGTCCACCTCGGGTTGTTAGAAGCCCATGTGCGATGGGAAATCTTACTGCCACCATCTTGGGAAGTACAGCCTACCAGGAAATGGATGATTTTTTTGGAAACAAGAAGACCTGAAACCTGTTCAGTTTGATTTTTTGCATCCTGTAGTATATTAGGAAAAATTGCACATGCTTCATCTTCACTCGGATGTTACCCTTGAATGCATGGTTTCAAAAATCTAGGCCTCCCTGGTGGCTCAGTGGTTAAGAATCCACCTGCCAATGCAGGGGACATGGATTCGATCCCTGGTCTAGGAAGATCCCACATGCCGTGGAGCAACTAAGCCCATGTACCACAACTACTGAGCCTGCGCTCTAGAGCCCATGCTCTGCAACAAGAGAAGCCACCGCAATGAGAAGCCCGCGCACTGCAATGAAGAGTAGCCCTCACTCACCGCAACTAGAGAAAACCCACACGCAGCAACGAAGACCCAATGCCGCCATAAATAAATAAATAAATAAATAAATCTATTTTTAGGTTGTTTTTGTTTTTGTTTTTTTTGCGGTACGCGGGCCTCTCACTGCTGTGGCCTCTCCTGTTGCGGAGCACAGGCTCCGGACGCGCAGGCTCAACGGCCATGGCTCACGGGCCTACCCGCTCCACGGTATGTGGGATCTTCCCGGACTGGGGCACGAACCCATGTCCCCTGCCTCAGCAGGCGGACCCCAAACCACTGCGCCACCAGGGAAGCCCAATAAATCTATTTTTAAAAAACCTTCTGCCTCCATAGTATGTGAGAACTAAAGTATACTCTATCAAAGGAGGCAGAATCCTCTTTAAAAAAAAAAACACTTTAGGTTTCAAAAAAAATAATTAATTAATTAATTTTTGGCTGCATTGAGTCTTTGCTGTGCGCTGGCTTTCTCTAGTTGTGGTGAGCGGGAGCTACTCTTCGTTGCAGTGTGCGGGCTTCTCATTGCAGTGGCTTCTCTTGTTGTGGAGCAGAGACTCTAGGTGCACGGGCTTCAGTAGTTGCAGCACGTGGGCTCAGTAGTTGTGGCGCACGGGCTCAGTTGCTCCACGGCATGTGGGATCTTCCCGGACCAGGGACTGAACCCGTGTCCCCTGCATTGGCAGGTGGATTCTTAACCACTGTGCCGCCAGGGAAGTCCCAGGGTTTGTTTTTTTTTTTAAGATGACATGGCTACTTTATTAAATAGATGCAAGGAAGGTAATACAGGTGTCTGAATTTGAGGTAAAGCTTTGTGCAGACGTCAGTTTGATGAACAGTTCATTGTGACTACATTAAATGACAACATCACTGTTAACACTAGCCTTGTAGAAAACCTCTTCTCTCTCATGTGTGGAGATAGTTGGGCATAGGCTGGTGCTTTGTACGCGTCCTCAGCAGAGCAAGGAGGCTACAGTCTATTGTGTCAGTTAGCACGGGGGACACAAGAAAAGAAGATTCTGACTAGTTTGTTCCCACTTCTTCTGGTCCCCTAACGCTCCCTTCCAGTCATTGCATTGCTTTCACTGCCGCACCCTAAACTACCCAGGCAACGAAATAAGAAAGCCAGACCAAACCAAGAACTTACCATCTAATTAAAGCATCGAAACACTGTTTTGAATCGCATCATAGTTTTGAACAATGACTGAGCTCATTGCAGCGTGCACGTATGTGTACGTATGAGTGTAAATGGACAATAGTTCCAAAGCTTGGCAAGGATTTGCCAAGGACTAACTATTCTTTTTTACGTTTAGAGGCTGTTAGATGAATGGCTTCCTCTGGTTGACTGGGGTAAGGAAGGGAGAAAGGAGAGGAGGGGAGAACACGGGGATATGGGAGCGGGGGCACTGCCCTAGGTATTTTGACACCGAATTCTCCCTACGTGGACATAGCGCTACTGTTCATTTCTGGTGTTTCTCTGAATAAAAGTCATGAATGTGGTGAATATCATGACATGAATGTAATTCTGCAGCCTCACAATTGGCAACAAAACGAACACATAATATGTTCATTCAACTTTCTCTCTGAAAGCTGTACTGAATTCTTAAAAGCTACAGTGGCCAAGAGTAGCTGTTTTTTTTGTAAGCAAGAAGCACGTAACTCTGACTGCTTCTTCAAAAGCTGTGGAGAAATAAGCCCAATAAATCAGGAGGATAACATTTGCTGCAACCATTTGACCCCAGACACGGTGTTACTTCCAACCCTTCTTTTTTGAGCTTTCCTCAGCCTCCGCGCCACCCATCACCAAAAACCACCACTTTCACATCCCAGGGAGGGACGCAGGGAAAAAAAAAAAGAGGAATAAACCCAGTAAAACTATGACTGCTGGAGCAGCATGGCTAAAGTAAGTTATGCTAGTAGGCTATTCTCAAACTGTTTCTTTCTCTCCCCTCTTTTCCTCAAGAGGACATAACACTTCTCAATGTCCCTGTGTCCCTTAGCCTGTCTTTCAGCCACCACTGCCGGGTGGTTTGCTTTTCTGAGTTCCTGTTACAGCAGATCCCAGGTGGCGGGTTCAGTGGTGATGACAGTGGGACAGAGGAGGCCAGCTCACCTCATCAGTACCTGATTTTAGTATGCCCACTGGTTGAATCACCCAAGTTGAAAGATACTGATTTAAAATTCCCTAATAAGGACTTCCCTGGTGGCGCAGTGGTTGAGAGTCCTCCTGCCGATGCAGGGGACACGGGTTCGTGCCCTGGTCCGGGAAGATCCCACATGCCGCGGAGCGGCTGGACCCGTGAGCCATGGCCGCTGAGCCTGCGCGTCCGGAGCCTGTGCTCCGCAACGGGAGAGGCCACAGCAGTGAGAGGCCTGCGTACCGCAAAAAATAAAATAAAATTCCCTAATAATATAATGCATATCATTCCAAATTTCTAAGAGGGCCTGTCCTCCCTTTCAGGGTTCAAAGGTCCAAGGGAGGTTTGTATATGATAAGACAGTGTTAAGTTTCCTCTCAGAAATGTTTAGGAAGTTAGATAGACTTTTTTTTTCAGGCTCCGTCTGAGGATCAAGAATATGCATACATTCAGTATGAAAAGGGAAGGAGTTTCCCCGCAGGATAGGGTCACGGCTCAGAATCCCAGTGGCCACCTGGAATCAGACCAAACACACACCTTGGGAACTAGGGACATTAATCTGTCTGGCTTGCGGGTGTGAGATGATTCTTTGGAGGCCAAGGGACAATGAGGTAACCAGGAACGAGGAGGCATCAAGGGGGATTTGTGACCAGAGGGAGAATCGATAGAATGAGTAAGAATTATGGGTTTCTGCCTACCGAGAATAAACAAGGGGTTTCTGGTAGATGGATTTAGACACAGAAGAACCTGAAATATCAGGTGACATATAGTGCTAGATAGGGAAGTCTGTACTAACCTGGGGTCTAATGTAAGGATTTATTTTGTTAGGTGCTAGGTCTGATACTGGGGAGTTGGTGGAATTCTCCAAAAGACATTCCAACGTGAGCCGCATCTGTCTAGGGGGATTTGCTATCAGAACCAGCAAGCATCCCCCCAAATAATTATAACCCAGGGTGGTCTCTGGGCACCCATCCCCAACCTCCAGAGAGTTGGGGGCTTCTGATAGCTGGCAGGCCTCCCAGCTAAGAGTCATGTGTCCCTGCCACCCTGGCAAATTTACAAGTGAGCTGCGGCAAATTTACAAATTTACAAGACGGCTGCAGAGCCAGGAAAACACTGGCCTGGTGGGATGGCTGAAAGCTTTCCTGTTTCTTCACGGGAGAGAGCATGTCCTTTCTCTTTAAGAGCATTCACTTATTTTTCAGTTCTGCTCAGCCACTCAGAACAGCCCCTCTCTTCCCCACCCTGATTAAAACTGGCCAGTTTTAGCAAAAACTCATTTTTCAAAATAAAACTATGGTACACATTCAAAAAATGAGCTTCTTCGACAGTTGTTTCTCATTAAAATTCTTACCTTAAGGATTCAAAACATGATTTCACAGCCCAGCCTCTCCCCACCGATCTCAAAATCCACCAAAGGCTCGGATGCCTGACATCATTTTACATAAAGACAAATACGCTGTGTTTTCCACAAGCAGTGAAAGTGAGAAGTATGCCTGTGGTGAGAAGGTGGAGGTTAGGCTCTTCAATAAAGAAAAGGCTGTGCGTGCAGAGTAGGAGAGAAGAGGGGCCATTGCTCCAGTCTGTCTCTGGGAACCTGGCTATTAGGCAGATTCAGGCAGTTACGAAAAGCATGAAGAATTCAGAAGTAAGCAAAACTTTTCATATCGAAATCACAGGGACTGCAACACTGCCCCCCGCCCCCCAAAAGCCGTTTAGATGTCAAGGAGCATCATGTTTTGCAGCAAAACAGAAGTTCCACGCCTACCAGCTTTTAAAGGGAGGCACAATATTGACGTCTCAGATGTTAGTTAGATGGACTGCTGAAGGTTGTTCTGTTTCTCAGTGACTATGCCCGGATGTGTCCCTTTCACCCGTGTTGGGTTCTTTGGCACTGATGACTGAAAGAGTGATACCAGGATTCCTGGGACAGCACTGCTGAGGGAGGCTTCTGTATGAACACTACAGAGAATGTAAGATCGCCAGGTTTCCTAAGTGCTAAGAGAAAGTAGGGGAAGGGAGAGACTTGGGAAATGGTACAGTGCCAAGACCAACCTTGCTCTTTTCAGTGGTGCTCTCCAGAGGATATGATCTCAAAGGCATCATTTAGGCTTTGGGGACCAACCAATCCCAGAGGATGCCTTAGGATTAGAGGAGAACAGTTCTCAAAGCCATGTTTGCCAAGGCATCAACAAACTTAAGTCCTATGACTTAAGGTTTCAGAAAATTTCAGCCTACAATCCAAGAGGAGAATATGTTCAACTGTCTTTTAAAAAATTGAAGTATAGTTGATTCACAATGTTTCAGGTGTACAGCAAAGTGATTCAGTTATAACACATATATATATATACATTCTTTCTCGGATTCTTTTCCATTATAGGTTATTACAAGATATTGAACATAGCTCCCTGTGCTATGCCGTAGGTCCTTGTTTATTATTTTATGTATAGTAGTGTGTATCTGTTAATCCCCAATTCCTATTTTTCCCTCCCCCTCATTTCCCCTTTGGTAACCATAAGTTAGTTTTCTATGTCTGCGAGTCTATGTCTGTTTTGTTCATTTGTATCATTTTTTTTTGGATTCAATATGTAAGTGATATCATATATTTGTCTCTCTCTGTTCGGCTCTTGATAATGTGGAATTTTCTGGTAGTGCTTTTCACCAGAATCTTCTTAGTTTTTTTTTTCTTTTTTCTAGTTCATGTGGATGCTTTTTGGTCAGAATCATTCAGTCTCTGCAGCTTCAGGGCTAACAAAAGCTCATGAAAGTAGCCCCCACCAAGGTCCTTGCATCTGTTGCAAGACCATACTTGTCGGTCGCTTTCTCTCTCCTGTTTCTGATAAAAATTTCACATTGCCACATGGTTCTGGTGGAAGAGGCCTGAGAGGCAATGGTAATAGGCTTCCCTTAGACTGAACTAGCTGTTTTATTTGCACAATGCACCTTGTCTATCTTCAAAGTCTTGTGGAAATAAACGATTTGATTTTGGTTTTGACTAGTATATTTACTCCTTTTGTCTCCAAACATTTCCACAAGTGAGCTGAATTTATGATTCAGTATGAAACTGACCACTTGCTTACCTGGGTCTTAGACATAAGATCAGTTCTCAAAGCCTTGGAATGACTTAAATGCCCATTCAGCTAATAGGATGAGAGTTAAACCTTTAGACCCATGATTTTATATTCACTCCAGACTCCATGGAGTCCCAGAACCTCACATTTTAATTTTCCTTTCATCTTAAGTCAATTCTGGCACTTCCAGGAACTACCACAAGTTCTGATATCTCCCAACTGGTAATTCCTATACAGAATGAAATATGTTAGGGCTTCCCTGGTGGCACAGTGGTTAAGAATCCGCCTGCCAATGCAGGGGACATGGGTTTGAGCCCTGGTCCGGGAAGATCCCACATGCCACAGAGCAACTAAGCCCATGTGCCACAACTACTGAGCCTGTGCTCTAGAGCCTGCGAGCCACAACTACTGAGCCCGTGTGCCACAACTGCTGAAGCCTGTGTGCCTAGAGCCCATGCTCTGCAAGAAGAGAAGCCACTACAATGAGAAGCCTGCACACCGCAACGAAGAGTAGTTGCTCGCTGCAACTAGAGAAAGCCCACACGAAGCAACGAAGACCCGATGCAGCCAAAAATAAATTAAATTTATTAAAAAAAAAAAAAGAAATACGTTAGAAAAATAGGTAAAATCTCTTATAGCTAGACGGATATCAGTTGGCTGGACGTATGGCAGCTCAAAAGTACAAGCTAATCCTTCTATAATGTGGTGGTAACCTGAGAAGTAAGCCCTCTCTCCTGGTTCAAATTTTCATTTGGATGGTGGACTCACTTTAAAGTTTTTATTTGTGAAGGCCTTAAGACTTTACTTCCTTACTTGGAGGGGACTTGGCAGGCGATAAATCTAGGTTTATATAGGTTTTCTTCAAGTGATGTTTAAAAATTATATGACTTGACTCGAGTCAAGTTTAAGGTCTCCTGTCTTTAAAGATTTTCCCTCCGGAGATCAATGTCTTCAGCCTCTCCACCACTGAGATGCCGTTGCTTTGTGTTGCCTTATTTGCACACCCGAAGGCAACTGGTGACTTAACAGGTGACAAGACCATCTCAGATGCAGCTTCCGTTTTTGTGGTTGACTTTTTATAGTTCTTATATCCCAGCTGACTTAAATGTATTTTTGCTTCAGTTAATACCACCAATTCCTCTAGCAAATATATATTGGGAACCCAATTTAGTAAGAACAGCAAACATTACTGAGCATTTACTATATTCCAGGCACTGCTGTAAGAGCTTTACAGATATTTTCTTGCGTTCAATCCTTTTGACATCCCTGTGATATAGTTTTATTATTCATTTATAAGTGAATACATGAAAAAACCCAAGAGGTTAAGTAACTTGCCTCTGCAGGTTGTTAATAAGTGTCAGAGAGAGGATGTGAACCCAGGCAGTCTGACTTCAGAGCCTCGACATTTAATCCCTACCCTATACTACTTGCAGCCCCATACAGACAATCAATAAAGGTATGAAAGAAAATAAAGCATGATCATTGCTGTACTTTTCACTCCCTCCTCCCTGCCCACTACCATCTAGGTCAGATTCCTGAGGGCAGTGCACCCACTCCTACATCTGTGCTCAAACACTGGTCCTGTATGCTGAGTGCCATCTGTATCCAAATCTGACTGCATTCTTCAAGCAGTTTTATCTCTCCTCCCACCCGCCCCTCCCTGCCTTCCGAAGCCATGCTAGCTCACTTCTGTCTCCTCTTTCTTTGACCTTATTACAACTAATCAGACACTACCAGCAACATTGTTAGCTCCTTGAGGGTAGGGTTTCACGCGTGTTACTTCCTTTATATTCTCTAGGTTAGATACAGCAGCCAAGCTGCTTCTACAAAGCACCTTCAAATCCACCTCCAGCACCTAGCAGTTTCTTCTGTTTGGCTACCCTACTGTTTTTCTTTTCTTCCTCTTCCTCATTTGTCTCCTCCTCCCCCCTCAATATTATAAAAGTAATATCCATATACTCATTGTATCTCTTCATTGTTTCTGATGAGAGGTCAGCCTTCATTTGTCTCATCATTCCTCTGAATATGATTTGTTTTCTTTCTCTGGCTGTTTTTTGCTTTGTTTTGGGTTTTCAGCAGTTTGACTATGATGTGCTGAAATGTGGTTTTCCTTGTGCTTATTGGCATTCGCAGAGCTTCTTGGATTTGGAGGTCAATTTTTTTGTTTGTTTATATGGCTTTTTAAAACCAAATTTGGGGAATTTGGGGCTATTACTTCCTCAAATATTTTTTCTACTACATTTTTCTTTATTGGAGTATAGTTGCTTTACAATGTTGTGTTCGTTTCTGCTGTACAGCAAATTGAATCAGCCACACATATACATATATCCCCTCTTCCTTGGATTTCTTTCCCACTTAGGTCACCACAGAGCACTGAGTAGAGGTCCCAGTGCTATACAGTCAGTTCTCATTAGTTATCTATTTTATACATAGTAGTGTATACATGTCAGTCGCAATCTCCCAGTCCATCCCATCACCTCCCCCCTTGGTATCCATGTTTGTTCTCTACATCTGTGTCTCTGTTTCTGCTTTGCAAATAAGTTCATCTATACCATTTTTCTAGATTCTACATATATGTGTTAACATATGATATTTGTTTTTCTCTTTCTGACTCACTTCACTCTGTATAACAGTCTTTAGCCCACGTCTCTGCATATGGCACAATTTCGTTCCTTTTCATGGCTGAGTAATATTCCACTGTATATATGTACCACATCGTCTTTATCCATTCTTCTGCTGATGGACACTTAGGTGGTCTCCATGTCCTCGCTGTTGTAAATAGTGCTGTAATGAACATTGGGGTGCATGTATCAGTTTGAATTATGGATTTCTCTGGGTACATGCCCACGAGTGGGATTGTTGACCCTGAATAGCCAAAGCAATCTTGAGAAAGAAAACGGAGCTGGAGGAATCAGCCTCCCTGACTTCAGACTATACTACAAAGCTACAGTAATCAAGACAGTATGGTACTGGCCCAAAAACAGAAATATAGATCAGTGGTATAGGATAGAAAGCCCAGAGATAAACCCATGCACCTATGGTCACCTAATCTACAGTAAAGGAGGCAAAAATATATAATGAAGAAAAGACATCCTCTTCAATAAGTGGTGTTGGGAAAACTGGACAGCTACATATAAAAGAATGAAATTAGAACACTCCCTCACACCATATACAAAAATAAACTCAAAATGGATTAAAGACCTAAATGTAAGACTAGACACTATCAAACTCTTAGAGGAAAACATAGGAAGAACACTGTTTGACGTGAATCACAGCAAGATCTTTTTTGACCCACCTCCTAGAGTAATGAAAATAAAAACAAAAGTAAACAAATGGGACCTAATGAAACTTAAAAGCTTTTGCACAGCAAAGGAACCATAAACACGATGAAAAGACAAACCTCAGAATGGGAGGAAATATTTGCAAATGAAGCAACTGACAAGTGGTTAATCTCCAAAATATACAAACAGCTCATGCAGCTCAATATAAAAAAAAAACAAACAACCCAATCAAAAAATGGGTGGAAGACCTAAATAGACATTTCTCCAAAGAAGACATAAAGATGGCCAACGAGCGCATGAAAGGATGCTCAACATTACTAATTATTAGAGAAACGCAAATCAAAACTGCAATGAGGTATCACCTCACACCGGTCAGAATGGCCATCATTACAAAATCTACAAACAATAAATGCTGGAGAGGCTGTGGAGAAAAGGGAACCCTCTTACACTGTTGGTGGGAATGTAAATTGATACAGCCACTATGGAGAACAATATGAAGGTTCCTTAAAAAATCTGCTCTGTTCTTTCTCTCCTCTTTCTGAGACTCCAACACATACATTAGGCTGCTTGAAATTTTGCTACCACTCACTTTTTAAAAACTGTTTTTCTCTTTGTTCTATGGATTAAATAATTTCTATTGATCTGTACTTAGGTTCACTGGCCTTTGTTCTACAGACTCCAGTGTCCTGTTAAACCAATTCAACGAGTTTTCCATTATAGATATTATAATTTTCAGTTCTAGAATTTCCATTTATTTCTTTGTTATCACCTCTCTCCTGATAATTCACATCTATTCTGTCACTATGTCTATCATTTCCTAAGTTCTTAGACATATTTATTATCACTGCTTTATAAAGTCCTTGTCACCTAATTCATCATCTGAGGAATCTCAGTATCTATTTCTATTGACTGCTTCTTTTCTTTGACTATGAGTCACATTTTCCGACTTCTTTGCACACTTTGCTCAGTAGATTTTTATTATAATCTGGACAACTTAGATGATCAGTCATAGGGAGAATAGAATAGGTTGTCTTCCTTTAAAAGACATCTATATACTTTTTTAAAAAAGCATGTATTTATTATTTATTTATTTTGGCTGCATTGGGTCTTTGTTGCTGCACACGGGCATTCTCTAGTTGCGGTGAGTGGGGGCTACTCTTCATTGCAGTGCACAGGCTTCTCATTGCGGTGGCTTCTCTTGTTGTGAAGCACAGGCTCTAGGTGTGCAGGCTTCAGTAGTTGTGGCACGTGGGCTCAGTAGTTGTGGCTCGCGGGCTCTAGAGGGCAGGCTCAGTAGTTGTGGTGCACAGGCTCAGTTGCTCCGCAGCATGTGGGATCTCCCCTGACCAGGGATCGAACCCATGTCCCCTGCATTGGCAGGTGGATTTGTATTCACTGCACCACCCGGGAAATCCCAATATACTTATTTAAAAATGCATTTGAAAGTACAGGGGAAAAGAAATTATCAATTTGTTCATAGGCCAATGTAAACATTTTAAAAATAACTATTCATCTAGCAGACAGTGTCTTCCATCATTCTACCATAAGTCACTCTCAAGAGCTGGTTTCTTTATGTTGCTGGAAACATACTCAAATGGAACTGACTCCAAGTTGTTTGTTAAAAAGATAAATGAACAAATGAATTGTAGTTGTAAATTCCAGGGAAAGACTTGAAGAAAGGTTAAAATTTGGAAAAGGTTATGCTAGGCACATGGGGTGTAAATGCATATACTCAACAATAAGTTCCATATCTTCTTGACACTATCAAGAAATAGTGTTCTTATTTCATCCTTTTCCACTACCCTGTTGACAGCATTCAGAAAAGATATAATATGTTCATAGATCTCCCTTTCATGGGTTTCTTGCCGCTTTACTTAGTCTTCTAAACTGCCGTCAACTATTGCCTTATTCCAGGATCTGACCCCAATCCTTTGCTTTCAGGGATCGGGGGCACAGCACTTGAAATAAAGATAGAAAGGTGGTTTACTATGACAGCTACCCTTCAGCTTAATTCCTGTCTTCTTCCTGCCCTGCTTCAGCACTGCTGTCACCCTCCTTGACTTGAGTGGACTGTCTGATGTCTTAAAAAAGTAAATTTCTGAATTTCTAGTTCTGTGAGCAGTGGGTCACCGTGGGAACAGCCTAAAATGGCAGCCCTAGTTTACCGGCAACTTCTTAACTGAGTCCAGTTTTTAAATTCTTCTCCACTAAGCCCATTTTCAGTCCCACGACCCTACCCCATTCCTTGCCCCTGTTTTTCCTTCCTTTTAAGAGCAAACAGAGCCTGCCAGTCAAAAGTCCTGAAGTCCTATACATCTTGGACCCTTCTAAGCCTTCAGGCCTCTATGCCTTCTGGGAGGTGAAATGGGAATAGCTAGAACATGAGATTAGACCAGACATTTGGTTTTAATATTTAAATGCTGGGATCATGTTTTATGGAAGATGCTTAGTTAAGTATCCACTACCCCCCTTTCTTCCTTGCTAACAGAACTCTATTTGCCTTGTGTTGGCAGTGTGTTCAGTCCCAGGCTTTGGCTCATAATTGTGATGGTAATGCTCACCTCCTTTGCAGCTAGTTGTGGTCATTTTCCCAATTCTGACCAGTGAGATGATAGGAAATCTGTTATAGTGGGATGTTGTGGGAAAATGTTTGCTTTTCTCAAAAGAATAGTCATGTGGGCATTGACCCTTCCTTCTTCTACCCTGCATTGAATATGAATGTGCTAGGAGAACGAGCAGCTCTGTGACACTGAGGAAAAGTCAGGGATGAGCAGAGATGCCATAGAATCTGTCCCAGCAGGTATCTCCCTCCAGCTTCTTATCACTTGGAAAAAAATATTTGTTTGAGTTACTGGTCATCAGGTTTTATTTGTTGTTTTATTTTTTATTTATTTATTTTTGCAGTACGCGGGCCTCTCACTGTTGTGGGCTCTCCCGTTGCGGAGCACGGGCTCCGGACGCGCAGGCTCAGCGGCCACGGCTCACGGGCCCAGCCGCTCCGCGGCATGTGGGATCCTCCCGGACCGGGGCACGAACCTGCGTCCCCTGCATCGGCAGGCGGACTCTCAACCACTGCGCCACCAGGGAAGCCCTGTTGTTTTATTTTTGTTTCTTTGTTTTTTGTAGTTGAAGCATTCCAAATTGATAGGTTTGGGGGATTTTTTTCTTTCTTATTCTGATAGGAAAAAACACAAATCCATAGCGGAAATGAAAAGAACAGTGGAAGAAAATACAGATCAGTGTAAGAAGTGCCTGTTTCAAAACGCCTAAAGCCTGTGGTTGATAGAGGGCGCTATGATCTGAATGTTTGTGTCCCCTTAAAATTCATATATTGAAGCCTAATGCCCAGTGTGACAGTATTGGGAGGTGGGAAATTTGAATGATGATTAGGTCATGAAGGTGGAGTCCTAATGAGTTGGATTGGTGCCCTTATAAAAGAAGCTCTAGGCAGCTCTCATGCCCTTTCCACCACATGAGGACATAGCAAAAAGGTACCATCTATGAAGAAATGAGCTCTCACCAGACACCGAATCTGCCAGTGACTTGATCTTGGACTTTTCAGGTTCCAGAACAGGGAGAAATAAATGTTTGTTGTTTATAAACCAGCCAGTCTATGGTGTTTTGTTATAGCAGCCCCAAAGGACTAAGACAGAGAATATTGTTTTAAAGTTACAATACTGTATTTTAGATTTTTCCCCTTCAGGCTATTTTTTTTCCGGAACACTTCATTCATTCGTTCGTTCATTCATGCATTCAGCAAACATTTACTGAGCCCCAGCTATTTGGCTTTCACTAGGATAGGTACTGGGGGTACAAAAATGAGATGAACAACAAAACCTCTTCTGTCCTCACGGAGCTCAGACTAGTAGGGGAGACACAAAAGTAAAGCAGCGTGATTAGTAGGGGAGGGAAGAACAAACATAACAAGCTGAGAGAACTGTACGTACAGAGGTTCAGAGATAAACTGGCCTATGGAATATTAGTGATGAGTGAGAGGTTCTGTGTAGAACTTGCAGGATTGAGCGACTGGAAATAAAGTTGACATACTGAGCGGGGCTAGGTGCAAAACCCTTGATTGCCAAACTTTATAATTTGGTGAAGGCTACGGGCAATAAACTGTAGGTAATCTAAACCTTTTTTAGATTTTGTCATATCTTAAAGTTGTTGGGTTGACATGGTCAGATTTCCTTTGTAGGAAAATTGATGGGAGTTTAGAGGACTAACTAAAGTGAAAAGAAATCTGTGAAAGGGAGTGCCACCATCTGTGTGCTACCATCACAGAAAGTTCTGTTCAACGATGCTGGTTAAATGTTGTAAAAGACTTGAATGAGGAATCAGGGAAATATAAATTTAAATGGCAGTCCATTTCATATCTGTGAGATTAGGGAAAAAATGGAAAAAGCCTGATAATACCAAGTGTTGCTGGGGATGTGGGAAAGGGGGGCGTCTGACACGCTGTTAATAATCAAGTACACGGTTATAAGCACTTTGAAGAACAATTTGGCCCCATCTAGTAAAGATGAAGCTATGTAACCCTACAACCCAGCAAATTAATTTTTAGGGACAAAAGTAAGAGAAACATTCTCAAGCAAACAAGGAGCCCAACCAGTACAAGGACATCGCTACAACAGTCTTTCTAACAGGAAAAAAAAAATATCCTCTAAATACCCAAATTGGAGGATAAGTAAGTAAATTCTGGACTCTTCATTTAATGGAAAACTATGCAGCGGTTAAAATAAAGAGCTCCATGTCTCAAAATGAATATATCTCAAAAGTTTATTGTTGGACTTCCCTGGTGGCGCAGTGGTTAAGAATCCGCCTGCCAATGCAGGGGACACGGGTTCGAGCCCTGGTCCGGGAAGATCCCACATGTTGCGGAGCAACTAAGCAGGTGCGCCACAACTACTGAGCCTGTGCTCTAGAGACGGCGAGCCACAACTAGTGAGCCCATGTGCCGCAACTGCTGAAGCCTGCACGCCTAGAGCCCGTCCTCCGAAATAAGAGAAGCCACCGCAATGAGAAGCCCGCGCACCTCAAGGAAGAGTAGCACCTGCTCGCCGCAACTAGAGAAAGCCCGCGCGCAGCAACGAAGACCGAACACAGCCAAGAAAAAACAAACAAATAAATAAATTTATTTAAAAAAAGAACTTTAGGGCTTCCCTGGTGGCGCAGTGGTTGAGAGTCCGCCTGCCGATGCAGGGGACACGGGTTCGTGACCCGGTCCGGGAAGATCCCACATGCCGCGGAGCAGCTAGGCCCATGAGCCATGGCTGCTGAGTCTGCGCGTGCAGAGCCTGTGCTCCGCAACTGGAGAGGCCACAACAGTGAGAGGCCCACGTACTGCAAAAAAGAAAAAAAAAAAAGAACTTTAAAAATAATTTTTAAAAAAGTCTATTGTTGAATGAAAAATTTTGTCTATATTGTAAACAATATGCAGGGGGGTATACTGTGTTTGTTAATTCCCTGGCATAGGGTTATTCTGCACACTGCCTCCATGCTGCCACCAATTTCTCTAAAAAGCTAATCTGGTTATGTGAACCCTTGCACTTTCTTTAAATGGTTAAAAGCTCTCTCACTGAAAAAAATATACGTTGTCATTTTCCACATTTGAACAATCTCTGTCCAGTTAAGTCTTGTGTTCTCAGCTCAGCATTTATGTAGTTTGAAGGTGGGTCAGAAAAGTAATAAAGACAATGCAAAGTTGGAGAATGTTACATAATAAGGAATGTTGGCATTGTTATCCTGGAAAACAATATGAACTTGAGGTGTTTAATGATGGTTTGAGGGCTTCTGTGTTTTCACTTAGATGTGCAGGATCTGTCTGGTTTAGCCTTGAAGATCTAAGTCTAAACTGTTTCTTTCAGTGGATCTGAAATGATTCTGGGATTCCCTCCCCCACCCTCCTTTTCTTTCTCTCCTTCTCTTTTCTCTTCTTGGAAAGCTTTATATAACAATGTTAGGAAAGCTTCAGGTGAAAAGCTGATTCAGTTGAATTCAACATGATTAAAGGCACAGCTACTATTTATTTACCAAGCCCTGTACTAGGGTCTGGAGACATCGAACTGAGTAACACAAACCTACCCTCAAAAATCTCAGAGTCTAGCTGAATAAAGATCAATATAAACTAGTCATTGTACCCCTGCAAGATTAATGCCAAAATAGACTACTTCAGCGTCTTTATTCTATGCAAAATAGCCTTTATAGAGTCAAGGAGAAGAATGGCTGTAAAGGAATCTCGGTCACTGCGACCACCCAGGTGGTGCCAGAGCTGGAAGTAGCCCTCCTCCCCCAGCACCCGCCAGCAATGCGGCTCAGAACGAATCAGCTTTTCAGGAGCGCAGAGAGCAACGGAAAAGGCGGCCAAATCTTCCAGGCAGAAGCAATTCCGATCCGAGGATTAGAGCCTATCAGTGAGGGGTGACCGAACTGGAGGGAGGATAGAAGGAAGGAAATAGGGCTTAAGCTCCGAGGGAGACTCTCTCAGGAGACAGGGTCAGGCACCAAGCCGCCGCCTTCGTCGGAAAGCTTCCACCCGCGCGGGGCTCTCGCGGCTGGGCTGCGGCCTGGCTGGGACCCCGCGCCCGCCCGGCTCCAGCCCGCGCCCCGACCGCCCGCGATTTGAGTCGCCCAGAGGAGGAACTCCAGCGGCCAGGCCTCCTTTGAAGTCTCGGCGGCCGAAGGGAAGGGAGATGGATGACACGGGGGACAGGGCCGGGGCGGAGGGGCCCTGCCCGGTTCCCACGATCGATCGGCCAGCTCGAGGGGCCAACGCAGGGTGCGGGCTGGTCCTAGCGTAGGACGTGGAGTGGGTGTGCACACGTGTGCGGAGCTGCGCGGGGAGAGGAGCCGGCCGAGCGCACGTGAGAGAGGAGGCCTGGTGGACTCTGGCTAGGGGCTCGGGGTCAGCTACCAGGAGTGTGGGCGGGACCGAAGGCTGGCGGGGAGGCGGCCGAGGAGCCGCGAACACTACGCCCCTCTTTCAGGGTGGCAGGCGGAATCCCTGCCCCTTCCCGGGCGGCCTGGGGCACGTCGGTGGAAGGAGACTCGGCAGGAATGAGGTTCCGTTTAACCTAGCAGCGCAGGAAGAGCTATTAACTTGTCACTGGCATCTGCTCATTCTTAAAAGAAAAAACCCCGCGAGCCAAGGGACCCCCAGGAGGGAGCGCTGGGGGCGTGGCCGTCGCCCCCTCGGCTCTCAGGGGTTGTTTCCAAAGCTCGCCCGGCCCCGCCCATCCGCTCGACCCCGCCCGCTCAGACTGCGCGGCGTCGGCCAGCGAGCCAATGGGAAGCTCTCAACCTCCAGCCCTGGCTGCAAATCACCGCAGGAAGTGTTAGGCTCGCCTCAGCCCCAGACAAAATCGATTACTTTTCTCCCCTCCGTGGTCCGACTGGGAACCCGAGAAGAACTCGGGTGGTTACCTGTCGGTCTGCACTCGGGCCAGGAGAACTAGAGCTGATGGCTCCGGGGGCTCGGGAGGTCTGCTACTTACCTCTTCCTCCAGCCTTGCCGACACGGATAATAACGCGCCCAGTTTGAGGCTCGGAGAGAGGCTCATTAACTAGACACAATAAAGGCTCTCCTGGAGAGGAAGGCGGTCTTCTCAGACCCCGACCCCAGATTATTTCCGATGGGGGTCATCGGATAAATCCACAGGTCACATCTGTTCAAAGGGACCTATTAAAATATTTGTTGACCTAGAGTGAGAGTTACATCTGAGAGGGCGTGTGTGTGTGTGTAAAATTGGAGGATGCACCCCACCCACCTGCTAAAATGCACACAATGAGAGGATATGAAGGGGTCTTAAATAACTACCAGTTCAAATCCCCCTTCTCCCCCAGTCTTTATGTTTGAATAGTCTCCGCGTGCAAGGTAGAACTTTGGGTTGCAAGGTAGTTGGGAATTCCTAAGATTTAGTGGTTAAAAGCTTTGAAATGGGGGAAATATTACACTGAAAAAATTTGAGCAGCGAAACCAAAAGATGGGAGGGAGGGAGATAACAAAATAGATAATAGAAGACGCTTTAAAAAATATCATCTGTATTCTTCAAGCTCAATAGGCATTCCTAGAGACCTCGGCTTTCTGTGGCTGATTCAGAGCTCAAATCTTTGTCCTTAGGGAGCTGCAGATAAGGGTGTTTTTCTTAGCACTTACATTATATATTTATGTGCTCTTTTGGCTTATTATCTGTTTTCCTTGGTACAACATAAACTCCCCAAAGGCAGGCGGCAATTTTGTTTGTTCGGTCATTGCTGAATCCTCAGTGCCTCTGTGTGTGGACATAGTAGGCACTCAGTAAATGTTTTGCGAATGACAGTTCTCCTAACTTGTCTCTCTGACATCTGTCACCCTCCTTCATTCATCCTTTGAGCTGCCATCAGGGTGATTTGCAAATCCAAATCTTCTTCTCTCCTTGCAGGGGCACATCATGAGGTCCAATCTCCTTAGCATGTATTGCTTAACTGTTGCCCAAAGGCCACCCAGCTACCAAGTGGCAGAGCTGAAATTCAAATCTGGCTCTGACTGACTTCAAGCATCCAAACTCTTCAAAAGTGTATTTTTCTTCTTCTTTTTTCCAGAAACATGGGGACTCTTTGGGCTTCCAACACAATGGGCTGTTTCACACTTCTGTGCTTTGACATATGCTGTTCCATCTGCCAGCAATGTTCTTCCACTTCTTCCTTATTCACCTTGTAGCTCCTACTCATCTTTCAAGACCCAACCCAAATGTCACTACCTTTGAACCTTCACTGATCCATCAACCTGAATGAATCGCTCTGTTAGCTGTCCAACCAAAATACTTTACACTGTTTCTGTTTTTGCATTATCGCTCAATGTTGTAATTATTTATTTACTTTTTTTATCCACACAGTGAGTATTCAATCAATGACTATTGAATATTTTAGATACTTAAGAGTCCAGTTTTGATTAACTATACTTGAGATGGATGGATAGCACGTTAAAAATTAGTTTCTTTACCAGCCTAATCTTCAGCTTAGCTGCTCCTAAGTCTCTCTAGACTCATAACTTAATTGGCTAGTTAGAGAATTTAGAAAGTGTAGCATTTAGGAGTTACCTTCAGCTGCTAATGACCGAGACCAGAAATAACATTTGCCAAAACATGACAGAAATTTTTTTTCTCTTGCAGAGACAGTCCAGGGCTAGTATGGTGGCTTCACAGCCATCAGTGACTCTTTTTACATTTTTGTTCAGCAGTGTGAACACACTGATTTGCTTCTGCAACTTTAGTAGAAGGATGATGACAAACTTAGAATTTGTTCAGTTGTTTTCAAAACCCTATGAATCTGTACTCTTTGATCCCAAAGTAATACCAACACTCTGGGCTCTTGCCAGAGAGAAGAATCTTAATTTTAAGTTATTTGGCTCAGCTGAGAGAAGTGATATATGGGGAAGGCTGCCCAGTGGATATGTTATTTAGTGTTTAAAGTGAACCCTCAAATACTGAATTATATTAGCTTAGTCTGCAAAGACTCCCCTTCACTCAAGTCTTGATTTTTATGGAAGGTTATTACAAGAAGGTTATTACAAGCCACGACCATTCATCGTAGGTTGCTTCCATTCCCCAGATTGTTTCATGGTCCATGACGGACACTGGAGCTGTAGCCATCACATCTTTTTTTTAAAGACAGGAAGAAGGAGAAAGGGACATTAGAATCACAGAACAGCTATATAAAGTTCTGTAGATCCTTGCTGCCTCTTGGACTAGATTCTACAAGCTTCTACCACAACACAGCTGGTTAACACTGACTATAATTGGATTAAAGCATTTTGCTACCTGTAGTGGTTATTTTAAAGATGGCTGCAAATCCTTTGCTACTCTTCCCATTGGGTGGTAAAGTGCATGTCCACTTCATGCAAATCTGGGTAACCTTGTTTTTTTGTTTTTTGTTTTTTTTGGGTAACCTTGTTTTGACTAATTAAGTATGGCAGAAGTGATGCTCTGTGACTTTCAAAATTAGATCATAAGAGGCCGTGGAGCATCCCTCTGGCTCTCCCGAGAGGTTTGCTCTAGGTTAAGCCAGTTGCTCTAGAAGAAGTCTGAATATCCTGAGACTGCTATGCTGGAGAGGCCACGTGTAGTCACCACTGGTAGCCCCGGCTGAGCTCTCAACTGAGAAGCAACACCATTGGCCTACCTGTGTTGGATGTCCCAGCTGACATGTCAGTGTGACCACAGGAGAAACCCCAGGGCAGAACCGCCCAGCTGAGCCATGCCCAAATTCCTGACCGACAGAATTGTGAGCCAACTGAAATGGCAGTGCTAAGCTGTTGGGTTTGGGGGTTATGTGTTCACAATAGCGGATAGCTGAAACACGACCACAGACTGTTCCGATGGACGTATGCCAGTCTTTACCAAAGTATTTCCAACAACCCCTCTGGTAGGATCCTGTTTACACTCCTAATGATGTATCAGCAGCTCTTTGTATCTCACCGATTATAAATCCAACCATATTTTTGCATAGTTCCTCCAAAACTTCTTCCAGTTTTCTGTATTTCTGAGGCTCTCAGCCTGACAGTTTACCTAAGGAACAAGTAGGTTACAGATGCAACTACCCTTCCTTAATGTTCAATGGTATATTACCTATCTCCTTTGGGAGAAAGTTGCCTAGAACAATGTAAGATGGTTTACAGGTTTCACCGACTCTTCATTTGGTGGATAAGAACCGGTTATGAGTCACATGGCGTGATTTCAACATAGATTATTAGTTAGTCATGACCTTTTTAAAAAGTTCTCCTTAAAGTCACTATGCTACATAAGTCAGTCACAAAAGGACACATACTGTGTGATTCCATTTATATGAGGAGGTAGAATAGTCAATCATAGAGACAGAAAGTAAAGTGGTGGTTACCAGGGACTGGGGAAGAGAGAAATGGGAAGTTAGTGTTTAATGAAACAGAATTTCAGGTGGAGAAGATGGAAAACTTCTGGCAAATGATGGTGGTGATGGTTGCACAACACTAAACTGTACACTGGACAATGGTTAAATGATAAATTTTATATTATATACATTTTGCCACAATAAAAAAAATTCAAAATAATTCTCCATTCCAACACCCCCTATAAAAACCAAGACAAGCAGTAACAGTCTCCTGACAGATCAGATAACAGTCCTTTGAGGGGTATAAAACAGGATGATCTCCCTTGTCCTTTAAAAGACTCCCTGCCATGGTAAATAGGAAGAGAAACCTTTTCCTCTGGTCTGATGGCATTGTTTTATTATCAAGAACCAAAAGTGGCCTCAAAAAAAAAAAAGTGGTTGCAGTATCTAACACCTGTCAAAAATAACAGCCTAACCAACTATAATAAAATTAAAGTCCTCGTTTGTGGGAGCTATTCTCAACCCATTCAATTTCATTTTGCAATGAACTTATTCTGGGGTCTCATCAGAAATCCTCGTCATTCAGTCAGAGGTACTCTGGGAGTCCTACTGATGTTTTCCTCCAGCCACTGTGGGTGATTAGGAAACACCAGCTTTGAAATTTTTTCCATGCCAAAACAGTATGGAGCTCCAGGGACGCAATTAAACATTTGTTCAAGTGCTGGAGCATGTTCAAAGCAACTTCCTAAGGAAAATTTGGCTCACCCTTGAGGTGCCCCTGCAGCCTACCTCTGAGGAAACCTGGGGTGGTCTTCATCGGTGTGAACACACTGATTTGCTTCTGCAACTTTAGTAGAAGGATGATGACAAACTTAGCATTTGTTCAGTTGTTTTCCAAACCCTATGGATCTGTACTCTATGATCCCAAAGTAATACCAACACTCTGGGCTCTTGCCAGAGAGAAGAATCTTAATTTTAAGTTATTTGGCTCAGCTGAGAGAAGTGATATATGGGGAAGGCTGCCCAGTGGATATGTTATTTAGTGTTTAAAGTGAACCCTCAAATACTGAATTATATTAGCTTAGTCTGCAAAGACTCCCCTTCACTCAAGTCTTGATTTTTATGGCAGGCTATTACAAGAAAGAGGGCTGTGATAGCCTCTTTTCTTTTCTATAAAAGTACTGTTAGGACACTTCCTGTTACGTCCCTTGGTGCCCTTTATGATACTCCACATAGGAAATTTCTTTTAAAATTTAATTTCATTTGAAAATAGGCATTCTTTGCACTTTTCAACAGCAAGATCGGTATCAGGGTTTTTCTCTCTTTACCTTGGCTGCTGAGAAGCTCAGAACCAAATCTGAAGCTTGATTTTAATAATCATGTTCACTCTTAGGGTTGCCTTATTTCAAGTTTCCATTTTTTTCCCTGGTTTTCTATTTTGATTTTACCGATTTATTTGAAATGGGGGTGTTTTCAGTTGTAGACCACCCAGATTCTTTTTGGAAAGAAATAATAAGTAAAACGTACTTAGCTCATAACTCTTAACTCCCTTTGATTGTGTCACCTCAGCTCAGCCTCAATTTACAGGGATTAACCCTCAAAATGAGTGCTTAAGAAACTTAAGGGAAGAAGCTGACGACTTAAGGCTGGTAGGAGGAAACATACCGAAGGTTCTAGAAGAGGCAATCTGTATGCTAAATCCACATCAGAGACTTTCTTAGAGGGAAATGACCTTTAGTGAATTCCTTCACTTACTTGGAGCCCAAGACAGAACTGAAGTTTGGCCAGACTCAGTTTAATAAAGGACTATCCCTCAGCTGGGAGTAATCCTGCCTCTACTGAATTCCCTAGTACTTTATTTGGAGCCTATCTTGAGGCATTTACACTTTCTACCCCTTGTTACTGTCTAAACTTTCTTCCTATCACTAGACTGGATGATCCATGTGGGTAGGAGCCCTGCATTTATTCATATTTTATCCCTTTCCCAATTCTTTCTGAACCCTCCTGCCAGAAGAGGTTTGTCCAAATATTCCTTGAATGAAAAATCACTCACTCACTCATGAAGTGATGTTCTTTCAAAAGTTGCTCTGTGTGTGTTATTCACTCTTGGGAATCTGCTGCACAGGTTTGTCCCTTTCTCTGTAGTGTCAAACACTGGCTCTTTGCCCAGACAGGATACCAAGATCTAAGAAGCATGTGACATTCCTGGCATTGCTTTGCTCTCCAATGATGGTCGGCCATAAGGTTTCTGATAAGTAAATGGATGTCTCAGTCGGTCCTTTCTATTCCTTCCCCAAATTATCCTGATCATTAATTACACTTTCCAAAATTACTAGGCTTATTTGTCTCGAATGATGGCAATTAGACTTTGGAATACATTCCTAGAAGAAGATGCAATTGAAAAACGAATTTGTATGAGTATGCCATTTGTGATTTTCTTACCAGAGATGAGTTTTTTAAAAATACTAAATAGAAATCTGCTCTAAAGAGATGTTAGCCAACTTCTAATCCGAAGTGCAAAAAAAAAAAAAAAAAAAAAATCTAGTGGCTGAATTCTTGCCAGGGAAGGAGGGCAGCGGGATGAATTAATAAAAGAAAGTCTGACAAGCCAACCTGTAAGAAAGCACATAGGCATAATGTTATGTTTGTGGGCGGAGGCTGACGTTCATCACTATTCCTTAGGTATCCTGAATGACCCACGGCTTGGCTTTTGTACTTAGAATAGCTTTTGGGGGACGTCCTCCCCCTCCCGCAGAATCGCAGTTAGCAGCAGCCCGCCGCTGCCCGCTCCCCGCCCCACCGGGTCGCCGGCCAGCCTGCGGCGCCGGTAAAGCCGAGTCCGCGCTCCCCGGGACCGCCCGGCCGCTCGACCGCCCCGACCCCCAGCCGCGCGCGCTCGCGGTCCCCGGCGATCGGGACGCGCCGCCGGAGCCCCTCCGCCAGCTGCCGGCTTCCGGGGGTCTCTGGCCCGCGGACCCGCAGGGACCCCCGCTTCCTGGGACGCGGAAGTCGCGCCCGGGAGCAACCAACGTTTCCATCCCGAGGGCAGTGTTGGGAACCCGCGGACACCTTTTCTGGCCGCAGGGGGACCGGCGTCGAGCACGGGGCGGTTGCTCCCCGAAGATGCGCCCCGGGCGCCCACCTAGGGTGTCCTCGCGGTGACGTCGGCTCCCAGGTCTGCGGCGCGCAAGTGCCCACGACCCGGGCGGAGCGAGGGGTGTTCCATTTCTCCCTCCTCGCGGGCGTCCAGGTCCCGGGGTTCCTCTCAGCCACGCGCCGATGCAGGGCGCTTTGACTTTCACCAATTAGGGGCACGTTTAGAGCCGGCATGAGCGTTTAAAATAATAACAATGATAATAACTATTATATTAATTAATTAGTATAATTAATATATTAATATTAATAATTATTATTTTAAGCGTTTCGAAGAGGGAGGGGCCGGAGTGAAAGTGGAGGGGAGGAGGGGAGAAGTGTTAAAATCTCTACCAGACCACGAGAACTCTTAACTGGTTACGAGTTTGTGACAGTTTATTGGCTTTCCCCAAATATCCTCAGATTAGCCTGACAGCTCCTTCCCTAAAAATACCGAGTAAAAGCCCCCGACTCGGGAGCAGTTAAACGGTGTCACTGAATCCAATCTCAGAGCGATTACAGAGTTAATTCACATAATAAGCAAATCATAGAGTTGACAGATTATTATATGAACACGGACAAATTGTTACATAAAATATTTTAATACTGATTGTTTTATTAGTAATGTTAAGCCTCTTCATGGCTGTTTCTGTTTCTCAGGACTGACATGTTAAACAATGCTCCCTGCTAAATAAATAAATCAAAACGGTGTGAACTGTCTCCGTCATTTAACTGTACACTTTCATTAACATTATTAACAAGATTATTGATAATTCTACTGGATATTTAACCCGTATAAGGTTTTTCAGTAGCAAATGTTACCCACAGAGGGAAAAAAAAATGCCAGCTTGAAGTGGACTTGAATAACATCCAGGTGTGAAACAGATCTTTTTGATGTTTAAAGATAACATTAAGGGTTCTTGTATCCTTAGACTATTATGATTTTCCAGTGCACATGCTCCAGCTCTTAAAATCAATTTCAATTATTAATGACAACAACAACAAAAAAGTACAAGGGGTGTAATCATAAGTCAAAACTTAGAAAAATGTTTTGCCTAGCAAAGAAAGGGGAAATGTAATTTATATTTCATTTTATCAAAGAAAGCTCTGTGCAGTTTACTTAGTGCTGTATAATTATGATTTCTAGTTTTAATAGAGACATGTGCATATAAAATCAAAATGATTAATAGGTATTTTGCTGATAAAAAGAAACACAGCAACTCAATCTTTTACATTTCAAGTAAAGCTTCATTGACAAGGAACATTTTAGCTAATGAAAAGTCTTTAAGAACTTAAGTGGGGTGTTATATATCACAGAAGTAAGTGAAAAGTCAAATTTTAAATTCAGCTGGGGTTATCACTTTCTCTCAGAAACTGGAATCTTACCTATAAAATGAAGTGAACTTGGGGAAGGGGTGAAGAATTTGGAAAGAAGAAGGAGGAAACTAAAGAAATTTTAGTTTATGACCATCATAAATACATCAGTAAATCATATACATCTTTTTCTTGTAAAGAATAAACAAAAGGACAACAGTAAAACTTGTTAAAATTTCCTGCAACACAAAGGAAGTGTTCAGGCAACACCATCTATACTGTCCTATCATTCTCTTTCTGGGCACTAATTTAACCAAAAATATGTTTCCTAGTAAAAGAAGCAAGAAATCCAGAGAGACATCACTGAAAAGTGTTGTTTCTTAGGGGGCAGCTTTGCACATTGCAGTATTAGTAGCCTTGAAGGTACTAACTATGGCATGAGGTGGTCATTAGACCAAAAGTCAAATTTGCCTGTATGTTTTAGACAATGTGAACTGGAAGTATTTCAGAGAAGAGCACCGCCAGGACTAGAAATTTAAGTTACATCAATTGGAAATATTAAAGGAGTTAAGTTTAAACCCCTGGTAAGGGAAGATTTAGGATGACTGATAATCATATTCAGTTATTTAAGTGTTATCCTAAGGGCACTGGAGTTGGGACATACTAAAAATTTTAGTGAGAAGAAATGAGACTTCAGTGGCAATGGGAGAAATGGGTATTAGTATCTGAAGACTTTCCTAATCTTAAAGTTATTGAACAGTAACAAGTCACTAAGCAATGCATTCCTATGGAGCTATAGTTCAACTACCTGTTTAATGTACCTTAACGTTTAGAATCTTCTAGACTAGCTGGTGAAGAAAGCTGAACTTGGGAGGTCCTTCTGGTCGTTCATTGTGAAGTTCTACATACAAATAAAACTTGTGCAAAAATATTTCATTAAAATATTATTTTTTAATGGAGTATATTTGCTTTACAATGTTAGTTTCTACTGTACAGCAAAGTGAATCAGCTATACGTATACATATATCCCCTCTTTTTTGGATTTCTTTCCCAGTTAGGTCATGACAGAACACTGAGTAGAGTTCCCTGTGCTATACAGTAGGTTCTCATTAGTTATCTATTTTATACATAGTATTAATAGTGTATATATGTCAATTCCCATCTCCCAATCCATCCTACCCCCCTCTTCCCCCTTGGTATCCATATGTTTGTTCTCTACGCCTGTGTCTCTATTTCTGCTTTGCAAATAAGATCATCTATACCATCTTTCTAGATTCCACATATATGCGTTATTTTATGATATATTTTTTCTCTTTCTGACTTACTTCACTCTGTATGACAGTCTCTAGGTCCATCCACGTCTCTACAAATGACCCAATTTTGTTCCTAAGTAATATTCCATTGTATATATGTACCACACATTCTTTTTCCGTTCCTCTGTTGATGGACATTTAGGTTGCTTCCATGTCCTGGCTATTGTAAATCGTGTTGCAATGAACATTGGGGTGCATGTGTCTTTTTTTTTTTTTTTTGAGGTACGCGGGCCTCCCACTGTTGTGGCCTCTCCCGCTGCGGAGCACAGGCTCCGGACGCGCAGGCTCAGCGGCCATGGCTCATGGGCCCAGCCGCCCCGCGGCATGTGGGATCTTCCCGGACCGGGGCACGAACCCTTGTCCCCTGCATCGGCAGGCGGACTCTCAACCATTGCGCCACCAGGGAAGCCCACATGTGCCTTTTTGAATTATGGTTTTCTCTGGTATATGCCCAGTAGTGGGATTGCTGGGTCATATGGAATTCTATTTTTAGTTTTTTAAGGAACCTCCATACTGTTCTCCATAGTGGTTGTATAAATTTACATTCCCACCAACAGTGCAAGAGGATTCCCTTTTCTCCACACCCTCTCCAGCATTTATTGTTTATAGATTTTGAAATGATGGCCATTCTTACTGGTGTGAGGTAATACCTCATTGTAGTTTTGGTTTGCATTTCTCTAATAATTATTGTGATAATTAGTTAATAACATTAGTTAATAACATTAGTTAATGTGATAATTAGATAATAATTAGTGATGGTGTGCATCTTTTCATGTGTTTGTTGGTCATCTGTATGTCTTCTTTGGAGAAATGTCTATTTAGGTCTTCCTCCCATTTTTTGATTGGGTTGTTTGTTTTTTGACATTGAGCTGTATGAGCTGCTTGTATATTTTGGAGATTAATCCTTTGTCAGTTGCTTCATTTGCAAATATTTTCTCCCAATCTGAAGGTTGTCTTTTCACCTTGTTTAAGGGTTCCTTTGTTGTGCAAAAGCTTTTAAGTTTCATTAGGTCCCATTTGTTTACTTTTGTTTTTATTTCCATTTCCCTAGGAGGTGGGTCAAAAAAGATCTTGCTGTGATTTATGTCAAAGAGTGTTCTGCCTATGTTTTCCTCTAAGAGTTTGATAGTGTCTGGCCTTACATTTAGGTCTTTAATCCATTTTGAGTTTATTTTTGTGTATGGTGTTAAGGAGTGTTCTAATTTCATTCTTTTACATGTAGCTGTCCAGTTTTCCCAGCACCACTTATTGAAGAGGCTGTCTTTTCTTCATTGTATATTCTTGCCTCCTTTGTCATAGATTAGTTGACCATAGCTTCATATTATTTTTGATGATAGGTTCCTCCTTTGTCATTTTTCCCCCTGTATTCCTACAATTTATTTGAATTTTTATAAGAATAATTATCTACTAGCTTGGACTGACTGCATAAACTCACTGAGTCTCATTTTCTTCCACTATGGTAATAATTCCTATCTCACAAGTTGTCTTGATGATCAAATATGATAATGAAGTAAATTCATGTTTAAAAAGGGTAATTAATATTAAAAGAAACTCCCTACATATTTATATTATGGGTGATGACTTTCTGTATTTTTTTCTTGCTGTATTTGGTTGCCTTTTTCCCAAGTGGTTAAAAGATCAAGAGCACAGTTGTCTTTCCTTGTTAGTTGTTTTAGCTGTAATTACAATTTTTTTTTTTCTTTTGAGAAGTTAAATGAATACCCTAGTGGAGATCTACCTTTATTTAGCATGCCTTAAGGAACAAATTCACCATTAACGGTGAATATCAGAATTCCCTATCGTGGGTCCCAGTGACCTACCCCTGATACAGTGAGTCATGAAGTCCAAGGGTGGGATACAGAAATCCTAGTTTGAAAACGCTCCAAGAAACAAGATGCATGCCCCCGAATCTGAGAACCCCTGTCCCAAGAGTTAAATTCATTGCCTTCTGTCTATAGCCAGATATGCCAGTCATGTTTGTATATTGAGACCACAGAATGATTCTAGCTTATGGCTGTCATCTTCACTCCCTAGCCTTCAGGGAGACTGCAGAGAGCTGATGTCCTCTGTCACTTGTGAGCTAATCTGGCTCACACTCCTTCAAATTCAAAAGGGCTCATAAATGATTGGGTCTCCTAGAGATCTCAGAGCCTAAACTTTAGGATGGGCTTAGAATTTGCATCCATCTCTTTTGACAGTGATCGATGTGTTCTTAATTCTCATGGAATAACAGGTGTCAATTGTGTCTGCCCTGAGCAAACATGGATATAGGGTCAGCCTACCAAACTTAGACCAGACTTTCTGGAATCAGCCTGGAAGCATCAGAAAAATCTCAGCAAACCCTCCGTAACCAAGGGGCATATCCAATCTCCTTCCTTCCCCCACCCCCCGATCCTGACTCAGAGCTGCAAAACAGGACTTAGGATGCTTTGGGGGATCGAGAGTGGCCCTGGAATCCAGTCTGGTAGTCCTAAAAAGAGGAATATCTTCCCTGGGGACTCCCCTTTCATCATTCTGTTGGTTGCCAGACAACCGAGAAATGTCATGAGGGTAAGTGTGTCCTGGGGCTCCTGAGCTTCTAAGTCCATGGCCAGCGTTGTGCACAGCCCCTCCCAGGCAGAGCTCCTCCTGTCGCTGCTGGTGAAATGCAACTTCTCTCTCCATTTGCTGATCACTTCCTCATTTCCGTTTTCCCTGAAAAGCTCAAATGTTTTACAGGCCTAATACAATTAACCTTCCCAGATTCTTTCTCTTTCTCTAGGACTTTGTAGTTATGGAATTGCATTAATCTTTTGTTTCCATTCTTTCCTATCTGTTGACGTTTTCTTCTCTTTACTTTCCTCTTTTCTGTATTATTCTTTCTATCTGGATGCTATGACAGGAAGCCTGACTAGAGGAAGGCCAAAATTAACATATGAGGACCAGATTGAATGACTAAGAGACAAGGAGATGGTTGAAAACCTTAATGGAGTTTAAAAGATCCTTTAGGAATAGGTATTCAGGATAAAAAAGCAGAGGAAGAACATTGGAATCTCAGTGTTACTTTTGAAAATGTAAGGATTTGTGGTGTGTGTATGTGTGTCACCACAGACTTTATCTTTCCTGAATTCTGAGAGCAGCCAGGAGACTGTAAATAAGCAACATCAATCCCAGCACTTATTTTTGATCATTCAGTGTCAGCAGCAGAGGCGAGAAAATACAAAGTCTGTTGTGTTTTGTAATTTTATTTAAGGACCAAATAACAAGAGGGAGAACGTTCAGTGGTCTCTCATTTAATCTTTATAAAATTTGTTGCTGAAGCTGTTTTCTTAGAACTATTTTAACCTTTTCATATGTATATATTTTCAGTTCCCTGCTGCGCTGCTTCTCTATGTCTTATAAGGTAATCCATGAATTTCTCCTCCATTTCTACAGATGAGAAAACTGAACCACCTTTATTTGTAATCCATTTCTGAATTCTCACTAAAGCATGAACCCCTGGACATTATCACAACACTAAACTCCTTGCAAATTACTTCTACCCTTTGACTGAAAAAAGAATGAAAGGAGTCTTAGAAAAATAAGGTTAGCATTTCTAGAAGAACGGCATGAACATTTCATATAATACAATGTGAAGGCAGGAAAGACCACACCACTGTGGACATCACCGCCATACACAAAACGCTTGCCATTTTTATCAAGCTATTCCATAAATTTGGCTTAGTTGGGGGCAAATTCTTGCCCTTTTCAAGGTGAAAGGGAACAATCAAGTTAAAACCATAAAAAATTCCATAGTTTCAGCTTTTGTTTTTAGGATTATTGGAGCTTGAAATAATGAGTTCCAAAATCAAGGGTGCAAATTCTAAGAAAACCAAAACCAAACTAAAAATAATGGAAACAAAGAAGAGGTTCATCGAACACTACAGCAAGCCACTTCTCCAGTTTTGCAGTTTCTCTCCCCTGGAACTTTAAGATTTTACATAGTTATATATCTAGTAAAGGTAAAATCATTCATCTAAGAAAGAATTGTATAATATTAAGAAATGTACAAGAAAACAGTTGACTATCTTACTGAACCAAATGTGAATGTTCAAAGTTTGATCAGATCTCTTACTAAAATTTATTACATTTTTAGAACTCTACATCTATGAAAGCTTTTCCAGGAGAGAAGTTTATATTGTAAAACATTTCATAAAAACAAAGAAACAAACACAACTCTGACCTTTGAAATTACCATGGAAAAGAAATCCAAAATATTGACATAAACTGAGAAGCATACTTGGGAATTTAAAAGTTGTTCCTTCTTTGCTTATCAACTCGTTCCACTTAAATTAACAATGAATGAAATACACTCTGCCTTTTTCCTCAATTAACTTTCCATTCATTTACAAATACAGTGGGCCTGGGCCCTGGAATTAGATCTTTCATTCTTCTTCTTCTTCTTCTTCTTTTTTTTTTTTTTCTCTTAAAACAAAATCATGTAAATTTTATTTGCCAAATAATATGAGTAAAAGTTTTCATGGCTTTAACACAAGCACATATTAACATTGGTAATATTTTTGTGATCTGAGAAAATAAATAAAATAAACAGATATTAGATCTTTCATTCTTACGTCTGTGAAAGTTGTTAAACTAATCAAAGAAACAAAACAAAATGTGAAATAGCTCCAAGGAATTAAGGCTGTTCCCTTAAGGTAGAGATGATGTCTCATCACCTATAGTCCTACAAATCCTTGGCAGTCTCCAAAAAGTGAAGATTCCCAAATTTAATTTCCCTCTTAACTGACAGTTAACAAATACCATAAAAAAAGTTAACTGGTAACCACAGGAGGGAGAGAAGGGACGGAGGGAGGGGGGTGTGCATCAGAGCAACAGATTTGGAAGGAGTTAGAGAGCTTTGCGTCCCCATCTATTTCTTCTGTTTGTAAGGAAGGAACGGTTGTTAATGAAGATCAGACAACGTTAGAAACCAAAATCTCTGTTTGTAGGGTCAAACAACTCATGGGCCTTTTAAATATTTAAAAAACAAAACAAGTTGCACAATCAATGTTATGCTTTAAATAACCTACTTAAATAATCTGAGATGTTTCAGATTTCATTCCACGAAGTAAAATGAAATCCAGAGACACAAGTTTTCATCAAACAATTTGATATGTTTGTAACATATATATACACTCACAAACAATAAGCACATACACAGACGTCTGACTTTCAAGGTTTTAAGATTACATGCACCTGAGTCATTAAATTAGAGGAAGTGCTACAGGTCTGTTTTAATAGAACATGAAATAAGATCTTTATATACTTCAAGGGGTTAGGATTACTAGCATAGAAATGGGTAAATAAAAGTAAATCTCCTCTGATCACACTATGTCATCATTCTAAAGGCTCTACGTGTTTTCCCTGGAGAGTTAGTAGAGTAGACCGTAAGCCCTTCCTGGAACCATGGGTGTCCCAGTATAATAAAGACAGAGGGGCCTGAGGGGAAACCATGCTTGGCTATTGTAACCACGCTATTTATCACAATAATGAAACTCTGTCGAAAGCAGTGGTCGGGATGATGCATTGCATGGCCGAATCATAAAGCATGGTTACCACCAGTACTGAAAAATCTCAAGACTTTGGCCACCTCACAGATTGGCTTGATGTTTGTCCTCTGTGATAGATCCTCTGCACTCCATCAACTGTGTTTACGATATTGCAATTCTCCCTTGTTGTAGATGTCAGGTCAATATACTTGCAATTTTAGGCAATAATTTTTTTTTTTTTTGCGGTACGCGGGGCTCTCACTGTTGTGGCCTCTCCCGTTGCGGAGCACAGGCTCCGGGCGCGCAGACTCAGCGGCCATGGCTCACGGACCCAGCCGCTCCGCGGCATGTGGGATCCTCCCGGACCGGGGCACGAAGCCGTGTCCCCTGCATCGGCAGGCAGATTCTCAACCACTGCGCCACCAGGGAAGCCCTAGGCAATAATTTTTAACTTATGCAGTTGACTTTGCTCAGTTTAGATTTGCTCAGTTTAGATTTGTGGGCTGGACCATAGGACTTTCCAGGTGACTGAGTGCCCTCCCTGTCGCTGACCATAGATGGATTTTAATCATAGATTTCAAATACAGCCAGCGGAATACAGAGGGTGTGAGGCCCAGGACCAGATGCACCTCCTGACTCCATAATACCTGCTACAGTCCTTCCCCTTTGCCTCTCTAAATTATTCTTTACGTCTAGCTTTGCTGTCCCAGAGCTGTGATTTTAAAGATGCTATAGTGTCTTTTCAACTTCCTCCTTTACCTTGTGCCTATCACCTCCACCTTTTTGCCAAGGATTGACATAGGACAGCTTCCTACACTGAAAGAGGGTTTAATGTACAAATAGCTTTCAGTGAGTTAGCATTTAATTGTAATTCACACTATAATGTAAATGACCTGCACAGAATCCTTTCAGTGTCTGAAAAAGAGAAACAGCATAATGTTAATAGGTGTAGGCATTGTCACGAGCATTTCACAAGTCCTTCATTTACAAGGCCATCCCCATTAAACCACAGCTATCCTCATTTTACAGCTGAAGACAGTGAGGTTTAGAGAAGTGTGAGGAAATTGTTTAAGGGTTACTATAGGACAGAGCCAGGCTTCACCCACATCCACCTGATACAAAATTTTAAGCATTCAACTCTACTACCTGAAGGAATTTAGCAGTTTGGCCTAGGTCTTTGTTCTCAGCCTCATCGCAGATTGACCCACAGGCATATCACTATTATGCCAATCCTTTATTTCACCAATATCTCTTTTATTGTTTCCCTAAATGCCACCACCTCCCTTCTCATCCTCTGTCTTGTCTGTGAGAACCACCTGTAAGCTCCATTTAGAATCTCTTTACCCAGACTTGTGGACTTTATTCCAGAAGATTGATTTCTTCCCTTTAATTCAAGGTTCTTTTGTTTTAATTGAAGTAGAGTTGATTTACAATGTTTCAGGTGTATAGCAAAGTGATTCAATTATACGTATATATATTTTTTTCAGATTCTTTTCCATTACAGGTTATTACAAGATATTGAATATAGTTCCCTGTGCTATATGGTAGGTCCTTGCTGTTTACCTATTTTATATACAGTAGTGTGTACCTGTTAATTCTAAATTCCTAATTTAGCCCTCCCCTTCTCTTTCCCCTTTGGTAACCATAAGTTTGTTTGCTATGTCTGTGAGTCTATTTCTGTTTTATAAATAAGCTTATCTGTGTCATTTTTTTAGATTCCACATACAAGTGATACCATATGATATTTGTCTTTCTCTGCCTGACTTATTGCACTTAGTATGATAATCTCTAGGTCCATCCATGTTGCCACAAATGGCATTATTTCATTCTTTTTAATGGCTGAGTAATATTCCATTGTGTGTGTATATATATATATATATATATACATATACATATACTACATCTTCTTTATCCATTCATCTGTCGATGGACATTTAGGTTGTCTCCATGACTTGGCTATTGTGAATAGTGCTGCTTTGTATTTCAGGGTTCTTAACCTAAGAACTAAGAAAAAAACTTCTGGGGGTAAGGGGCATTAGGATAGGCAAAAGCCTTGAAATTGTAATTTTTCATGTATATAAACAAGTACATTTTTTCAGGAAAAGGAGGGTTCATGGTTTTCATCAGGTTCTCAAGGAATCTGTGACCACAAAATATGAAAACCATGGCTTGATTCAATTTCCAGTGTATAGAGGTGAGAGACAATGAATTTGCCTAGAAAGTGGAATCTGGGTGATATCAGAGTAGCACAAGAATAATTTACTTTGAACTTCACAAATATGCCTGAAATGTTCTATATGCTCGGCTGTAAAAGTTTTACCCACTGCCCACTATTTGTTAAGGAACTTAGCTCACCACTCAAAAATCAATCCTCAAGAGAGGCAAATGTTGGTAGAAAGGAAAGTTGCTTTCAATCAGAATGCCAGCAATCTGGGGAGATGGTGGACTCAGTGACCCCTAGAAACCACCTCTGAAGATTCTGCTCGGCCATGAAAGTTTTTAAAGGCGAAAAGAGAAGTAATCTCAGTTAGCCATTGAGATGGGGGTCAGAGTCATTGCCATCCCCCACTGTATGCAGGCGTGTCAACTTCTTGGGATTTTCCTTTAGATGCCATCTTGTTCACACAATTTGTTCCTGAGATTACTGAAGGGGAAGCTAGGGAAGAGATCTGCTCAGCTGTTAATTACTTATTTTTCATTTCTAATTCTTTGGTCTATGGAAAGAACCAACAGGTTAGGCAAGGTATTGTGTGACCAAGAGATTTGAATGGTGCGCTAAGTCCGCAGATGAGTAGAGCATGGGAGTGCCTGGTTTAAGGTTAGTGACAAGACAAAGGGATGCCTCCTGCAGAGAGCTCTTTCCTGCCGGAAGCTGCTTACATATTTAGTTCTGCACGTCTTATATGTGGAGCATGTAGTAGGCATTCTTGATGCACCACATTCCCAGCTGGTCCTTGGTGGAAGGGGTTCTTGGTTTCAGACTTGACTGCTAGAGCGACAGTGCCCCTGAGCTTCTGGGATGCTCAATAAGCATTTGAGGAAAGTGGGAGAGATGGTGACAAGAGTGGTAGAGTGTGTCTGGTAACTATGAACTATGAAACTCCTTGGGTTCCTGGAGACTGTTCAATAGCCTCGCATTTTATGGTGTGGTTTACTGGGTCATGCAAGGTGAAATTATAAACTGCTGTCTGATGAGACCCAACGCTTTTGATCATGATTAAAGTGTTAGGAGAGTTGAATGTAAGTGAGATTTAATGCAATTTAAGGAAGGTATTTAGCGGTGAGTGGATAAATAGAAAAAGTTTAAGAGGAAAAGTGTACTTTTCAAAAGAGAACATACTCAAATGCAAGGAAAGGAAAGACTAATGATGAATGATGACAATCCTAATTACTAATAGTTCTAATTACTATTTGGGTGTTAGTAGTTAAAAAGGTTGTAACCACCCAATAACTATGTTTTCTCATTGATGGAGAACACAATGAAATCTTTCAGGAAAATAATTTCCTTCTGAAAAATCATGGTTGTTGATCTGGAGGTGTAGCAGGGAGATGGAGAGAGGAGAGAATCAGAAATGGTAGTAGCCTTGTTCCTTTTTACTAAAAGTAAACGAACAGGTCCAAAGTGGTTTAACACATGCAAGTAAAGCCTCTAGGAGCTGCACTGAAGATGTCAAGGAGCATTGTGACATCTTGCTGGGGAGGCTTTGGGAAGCAGCTGGGCTGGGTCCAAGCAGACGGTCCCAAGCAGACGAAGGAGAGTCAAATTGGGAGGGACGAGGATGCACCATTAAAAGTCCTAAAAAGGAAAGACAGAGAGGATGCCAGGAGACCACGTGTGGGGCATCTTCTGTGACCCCCTCGGGAGCAGGCAGCACAGAGAAGAAAGCTGGACTCGGAGGTGGGTCTTGATCACAAATAAACTGGAAAGAATCTTCAGGATTAAGTTAAAAGAAGACATTCAGCACATGGAGAGACGAAATGGTTCTTTTAAACCCTGGCTACGGCCACAAGACAACATGAAACTGTAGTATTAGTCCTTAGTTATAGATGGTTTGCATTACCAAATTCTCTGGACACACAAAAGTCATACAAACTCCTTGTAAAATACATTTCACAGTGTGTACAAAACTATACAGAATTATATAAATTCCGGATACAAACTGTAACATAAAAGTCTTTCCTGATCCCATTACTTTTTGCAGAGGCAACCAGTGTTAATAGTTCTATATGCATCAAACACTCACATACACATATGCACACAATTTTTCTGTATATATGCCTGTGTATTCTGTGATTTACTAAACAGTGTACTACAATCTTCTCACCATTTTAGCTCATATAGATCTGCCTCATGCTATTAATGGTTACAGATGATTTTGAAGTATCAAATATTGTAATTTATTTAGCTATGTCCCCTTGCCAATCCCGTCTTTAGCAGAAATCTCTCCAATGCCCTTTCATTCATTTATTCATTCATTCGTTGGATTCTGAACATCCGCAATCAGTATGGCTTCACGTCAAACATATGGTTAGTACAAAGATGTAAAATCCATGATTTTTACACTCAATACTTAAAATCAAGTGGAGGAGATAAGAACCTAGTTGTATTAATCTAGCTGTAAAATATAAGACAGTTTAAAGCCACATTAAATCCTTTCTGCTCTAGGCAAAGTATTATTAGGAAGGGAGTCAACGTAAACAAACAAATAACCAATTTGCCGTACTGTATTCATGCTGCACGGGGAGTATAAACTAAGAGCGTCGGGAGTTCAGAAGAGGGAGAGATGGCTTCCAGCAGGGCTTTCCTGCTCCCGTCCCCTCCATGCAGCCCCGCCAGATGAGTCTTCCCGCAGCAGCACTTCGATCATGCCACTGCTCTTCTCATAAACCTCCCGTGACCCTCCATGGCCTGGCCTTTCTTCCCATTTGCTGCAGAAATTACTTCATCCATGTCACTGTACCATTAGAATGGAGGTCATTGTCATAGGGTTGAAAGCAACCCAGAGTTGTTCCAAGACCTGAGTGTGAAACCTGCTTCTGTCACTTCTCAGCTAGGTGACCTTGGGTAATCCATGCAACTTCCCCGGATTCAGCTTCTTCCTTTGTCGACTGTTGATATGGCCCATCTCATGGGTTTGGTATAAGAATTAAATGAGATAAGGTGGGTGAAAGTTCTTTGTTAACCATTGAGTGTGAGTACAAGATATATACGCATATGTGATATACAGATTTGCAAAAAAAAATCATGTATTTATAAATATGGCTAGTACTTCTGTATGATATGTCTAAAGGAAGCTTTGATATTTGGTTTAGACTCTGAAGGATTGATGGGATTTTGAGGGGAGAATGGGGGAATGGCATGAGAGTATGTAAAGAGGTTGGAAGGCCCACAGTGTGTTCGGGGAACAGCAAGTCATGACCGGCTGAAGTGTGAGGTTTACCCAGAGGAAAGCAGGAGCTCACGTTGGAAAGAACTGGGATCAGCTCCTGTGGAGGCTCCCAAGGGCTGGGCCACGAGAGGTTTCTGAGCAGAGGAGCGATGTGATCAGTGTTCTGCGGGATGGATCGACAGGAGGGTGGTTAGAGGGAGAGAGGATTGCTGAAAGACGATGGTTAGGCCAGGTGGCAAAAAATAAGCTACTGAGCCAGGATTCTGGCAGAGGAAATGGAGAGGAAGAGATAAGTTAGTGAGATTGCTGTGAAATTATTGGCTGGATTCTTCTTGGTCATTGATGGTACTCTGGGGCGGAGGGAGAAAGATGGATGAAGGAGGTTTTAAGCTTGATGGTGATCTGGGGTTGGGAAATGGGGCCGCTGAACAACAGAGAAAATAGAAAATGTAGCCAGCAGTGATAACTGACCTAGCCAGGGAGGCAGCCGCCTAGGGGCTAGGTAATGCCCCCCAGTTTCTCCCAAACCTCACTGATTCAGAAACCCGATTGAAGCATACATTTGCATTCTCCGTGAACACAAAGTGTACCCAGATAATTAATAGTGAAAACTAGACTTGGGGAGACTCTTAAATCTTAAAGGAACAAACAGTTTTCTAGAACCCACTTATTAGAAACAATTGACTTGATGATTATAATTTATTCTCAACTGTCTCTTCTATTCATGAAAGAGTTTCCTTCAAAGGATTTGGCTTAGAAACTTTATTAATCATGTTTCAATGACGGTATATCCTTAAAAGGAATCCAGATGCATTTCTCTACAAATAGTCTTCAATTCAGACATTTTACCAGTTCAAACCCACTTTGATTTCTAATATGTTTGAATAAATAAGCCTATGCTGCAAAGCTAATCTATTTCCTGAGGATTTGAGAAATAACTTGGAAATCAATTGTGAAGCACTGTTTTCTGGGAAAACCCAATACTCTGTAGCCAGATGTCTCCTAAAACACTATAACCAAGAAATATCCTTCATCTGCATTATTCACCAAAGGAAACAGGAATTTCTCCCCATTGTCAAAACTAATAGAAATTTCTCTATTTTATGTGGGTTTACTCCATTTCGTCTTGTGATCTACTGTTATCTATACTGAAAGCAGCAACGAAATATAGTTCACCATAAAAATAAGTCACTGAAGTATAAATGAGGCCTTGTCATGCAAATAGATTTTCACGTTGGGACAGTAACCAACACAGGGAAAATCAATGGTATAATTCCCAGACGTTAAAAAATGCACAACTTCATATTGTCTCATTTATTCCAAAGACCTATATATTTTGAATTTTATTTATTTATTTATTTTTGGCTGCGTTGAGTGTTCATTGCTCCATGCGGGCTTTCTCTAGCTGCAGCGAGCAGGGGCTACTCTTCGTTGTGGTGCGCGGGCTTCTCATTGCGCTGGCTTCTCTTGTTGCAGAGCACGGGCTCTAGGCGCGCGGGCTTCAGTGGTTGTGACTCACTGGCTTAGTTGCTCCGCGGCATGTGGGATCTTCCCAGACCAGGACTCAAACCCATGAACCCCTGCATTGGCAGGCGGACTCTCAACCACTGCGCCACCAGGGAAGCCCTAGAGACCTATATATTTTAAAGAACTGACTAGAATTTTTGGTGGTTTTTATACTTGAAATTATATAATGGGCCTTCTTGAAAAGTTACCAACAGGGAATTCCCTGGCGGTCCAGTGATTAGGACTCTGTGCTTTCACTGCCGAGGGCCGGGTTCGATTCCTGGTCTGGAAACTAAGATCCCACAAGCTGTGCAGCACAGCCAAAAAAAAAAACCCAAAGAAAAAACAACTTATCAACATAATTAGAAATAATACTTTCAGATCTTAAAACACTATATAGTGGGAGGTGGTTATTGGATTCAAAAGTACTTCTGCTGAGGGAAGTAAAAGAAAACACTTTGGAAACAATTGTTCAATGCATGTAATGGAGTGTCAAGAAATTGATAGGCTTTTTGATCAGTTCATTTCTAGCAGCCACTGATGCTAATATCTAGTGTCTTTTTTTTTTTCTTTTTTTTTTTTTTTTGCGGTACGCGGGCCTCTCACTGTTGTGGCCTCTCCCGTTGCGGAGCACAGGTTCCGGACGCGCAGGCTCAGCGGCCATGGCTCACGGGCCTAGCCGCTCCGCGGCATGTGGGATCTTCCCGGACCGGGGCACGAACTCGTGTCCCCTGCATCGGCAGGCGGACTCTCAACCACTGCGCCACCAGGGAAGCCCTTTTTTCTTTTTTTTTTTTTTTTTTTGAGAAAAAGTATTCACTGTAGAAGTCTAGTGAAGGCGGCAGAGGACATAGAAACATTGGAATGAATGTGTGGCCAGTAAGTAAGAGCCATAGAGGTCTCTATCTTTACTCCATATGGTCTGAAGTGAGTCTGATGGGATTTCAGATCATGGCCCGAGATAGCCCAGGATTGTGCAAAGCTGCTGAATGAAAACTCCAAACTTCTGAATCAAAACCTCAGATTCAGGCCAAGCTGGCTGAGAGGTTTGCTGCCTCCAGTCCTAAACTAGATAGGTGCACATTTCAAATGAACCTGAGATGAATTCTGGTTTCAGGTGGAAATCAAGTGAAACTCAGTTTCAGCTGTGCTTCTCTGTAAACTTAGGGTGAGAATCCACATAAGCCAGAAATATGTGCTCTTTCCCAATGTCTTGTGAACCTCACACAACAGAAAACACGAAACCTCCAGCCACTCAAGTTAAAGACGTTTTTGTAAAAGGCATGCTTTTGTCTTGTACAAAAGTATAACCCACAGCCATGTTACTTCAATGGGTTGGGGGCTTCGGGATTCCTGAAACAAAGGATGAAAGTATTAATGTTCTGGACATGTTTCATATGGATACCTGGCATAGATCCCCAACTCATCCTGAAATAATACTTTATGCTGGTAGCTTTGAACCAAAACTAAGTATGCTGGGTAGACAGTCTTCATAATCCTCTGGCTGGCAGGATACATAGTCTCCCATTTCATGGACAGAGAAGTCAAGAGGGCCAAAATTCTGGATTACTGATTTTCAGGCCCAGGATTACATAACCACAAGTCATTTAACACAGAAAATGAAGATGTGCTACCTATTACTTGGCCCTTTCCATACCTGTCCCATCCACACCATCTCTTTAAAAGATGAAGATAGAATTAAATAGAAATGAAGAAAACAATAGCAAAGATCAATAAAACTAAAAGCTGGTTCTTTGAGAAGATAAACAAAATCTATAAACCTTTAGCCAGACTCATCAAGAAAAAAAGGGAGCGGATGCAAATCAGCAAAATTAGAAATGAAAAAGGAGAACTTACAGCTGATACCATAGAAATACAAAGGACCATAAGAGACTACTACAAGCAACTCTATGCCAATTAAATGGACAACCGGGATGAAATGGACAAATTCTTAGAAAAGTACAACCTTTCAAGACTGAACCAAGAAGAAATAGAAAATATGAACAGACCAATCACAAGTAATGCAATTGAAACTGTTATTAAAAATCTTCCAACAAACAAAAGTCCAGGACCAGATGGTTTCACAGGTGAATTCTATCAAACATTTAGAGAAGAGCTAACACCTATCCTTCTCAAACTCTTCCAAAAAATTGCAGAGGGTGGAACACTCCCAAACTCATTCTACGAGGCTACCATTACCCTGATACCAAAACCAGACAAAGATATCACAAAAAAAGAAAATTACAGACCAATATCACTGATGAATATAGATGCAAAAATCCCCAACAAAATACTAGCAAACAGAATCCAACAACACATTAAAAGGATCATACACCATGATCAAGTGGGATTTATCACAGGGATGCAAGGATTCTTCATAAACGCAAATCAATCAGTGTGATACACCATATTAACAAATTGAAGAATAAAAACAATATGATCATCGCAATAGATGCAAGTAAAGTTTTTGACAAAATTCAACACCCATTTATGATAAAAACTCTCCAGAAAATGGGTGAAGAGGGAAACTACGTCAACATAATAAAGGCCATATATGACAAACTCACAGCAAACATTATTCTCAATGGTGAAAAACTGAAAGCATTTCCTCTAAGATCAGGAACAAGACAAGGATGTCCACTCCTGCCACTATTATTCAACATAGTTTTGGACGTCCTAGCCACAGCAATCAGGGAAGAAAAAGAAATAAAAGGAATACAAATCGGAAAAGAAGAAGTAAAACTGTCACTGTTTGCAGATGACACGATTCTATACATAGAAGATCCTAAAGATGTCACCAGAGAACTACTAGAGCTAATCAATGAATTTGGTAAATTTGCAGGATACAAAATTAATACACAGAAATCTCTTGCATTCCTATACACTAACAACGAAAGGGCAGAAACAGAAATTAAGGAAACCATCCCATTTACCACTGCAACGAAAAGAATAAAATACTTAGGAATAAACCTACCTAAGAAGGCAAAATACCTGTACGCAGAAAACTATAAGACACTCTTGAAAGAAAACAAAGATGACACAAACAGATGGAGAGATATACCATGTTCTTGGATTGGAAGAATCAATATTGTGAAAATGATGATACTACCCAAAGCAATCTACAGATTCAGTGCAATCCCTATCAAATTACTAATGGCATTTTTTACAGAACTAGAACAAAAATTTTACAATTTGTATGGAAACACAAAAGACCCTGAATGTCAAACCAATCTTGAGAAAGAGAAAAGGAGCTGGAGGAATCAGGCTCCCTGACTTCAGACTATACTACAAAGTTACAGCAATCAAGACAGTATGGTCCTGGCACAAAAACAGAAATATAGATCAGTGGAGCAAGATAGAAAGCCCAGAGATAAACCCACGCACCTATGGTCAACTAATCTATGATAAAAGGAGGCAAAAATTTACAGGGGAAAAAAGACAGCCTCTTCAATAAGTGGTGCTGGGAAAACTGGACAGCTATATGTAAAAGAATGAAACTAGAACCCTCCCTAACACCATACACAAAAATAAACTCAAAATGGATTAAAGACCTAAATGTAAGGCCAGACACTATCAAACTCTTAGAGGAAAACATAGGCAGAACACTCTTTGACATAAATCGCAGCAAGATCTTTTTTGACCCACCTCCTACAGTAATGAAAATAAAAACAAAAGTAAACAAATGGGACCTAATGAAACTTAAAAACTGTTGCACAACAAAGGAACCCATAGACAAGGTGAAAAGACAACCTTCAGAATGGGAGAAAATATTTGCAAATGAAGCAACTGATGAAGGTTTAATCTCCAAAATATACAAGCAGCTCATATAGCTCAATGTCAAAAAAACAAACAACCCAATCAAAAGTGGGAGGAAGACCTAGACAGAAATAGACATTTCTCCAAAGAAGACATACAGATGGCCAAGAGGCACATGAAAAGATGCTCAGCATCACTAATTATTAGAGAAATGCAAATCAAAACTACAGTGAGGTATCACCTCACACCAGTCTGAATGGCCATCATCAAAAAAATCTACAAACAATAAATGCTGGAGAGGGTGTGGAGAAAAGGGAACCCTCTTGCACTGTTGGTGGGAATGTAAATTGATACAGCCACTATGGAGAACAGTATGGAGGTTCCTTAAAAAACTAAAAGTAGAGCTACCATATGATCATGCAATCCCACTCCTGAGCATACACCCTAAGAAAACCATAATTCAAAGAGACACATGCACCCCAATGTTCATTGCAACACTATTTACAATAGCCAGGTCATGGAAGCAACCAAAACTTCCATCAACAGAGGAATGGATAAAGAAGATGTGGTACATATATACAGTGGAATATTACTCAGCCATAAAAAAATGAAACTGGGTCATTTACAGAGACGTGGATGGACCTAGAGACTGTCATATAGAGTGCAGTAAGTCAGAAAGGGAAAAACATATATCATACATTAATGCATGTATGTGGAATCTAGAAAAATGGTATAGATGATCTTATTTGCAAAGCAGAAATAGAGACATAGATGTAGAGAACAGATGTATAAATATCAAGGGGAAAGGAGTGGGGTGGGAGGAACTGGGAGATGGGGATTGACACATATACATATTGATACTATGTATAAAATAGACAACTGATGGGAACATACTGTATAGCACAGGGAACTCTACCTAATGCACTGTGGTAACCTAAATGGGAGGGAAGTCCAACAGGGAGGGGATATCTGTATGTGTATGGCTGATTCATTTTGTTGTATAGTGGAGGTTAACACAACATTGTAAAGCAACCATATTCCAATAAAAATTAATTTTAAAAATTAAAATAAAAAAGATGAAGATAATATGAGTTTGTAACTTCTAATAACGTTGTGAGTTCCCACCACTCAAGAAGGAGAGACTGAATTGGGGGAAGTAACTGGGAAAATGGCTGTTGGAAACAGAATTTCCCCTGGGGAGGCAAGAGAGGTCTGCTGTGACACAGAAGGGGGAGACAGGCAGAGAAGGGGACAGCCCTCTGGGGCAGGGGAACTTCATTAACGTGAAGTTCAAAAACTTCATCAACAGCACCCTGGATGTCGGCTCAGAATGGCTTACTGAACATCAGCTACTGCATGTGTGTGTGTGTGTGTGTGTGTGTGTACATGCGTTCACGTGTGTATAGAAAAGTTAAAGAGAGGAAAGCAATCACATTGCTGTGACAGAGATGGGAAGAGAATAAACTATAGCAGCTACAATAATTGGATCCTAAGGATAATTCAGGAGTCACTTGAGATGTTGGTGTGGATGGAGAGCAAGTGGGAAAAAGCTGGGGTTCCAACAAAGTTACAAGTGCTGGTCCCAATCAAACAGCAGTTGTCCCAACCTTTAGTTTGTTGCCATTATGATTCATATCCTTTGCTTTTTACCCTCTCAGGCTAAGTGGCCTGGCCAACACCATAGCATGATGTGTATCAATCTCCCCGACCTATCCCACTAGTGTGTCCTTCATTGAAACAGGTTTTGTGAGAATTTGAACAAAGGCAGAGCTAGAGATAAGCTTGTATCATTTAAGAATTGGTGTATAATAAAACTATAGGGAAAAAGCATAAATGTGAGGGAAGTTTTAAGTATTCCAAAAATGCAGACAAATAGCTGACAATGCCATTAAATTCTTTGATATCTATTTGCAACTGTCCGAAGAGTCTTTTTTTTCTAATGATTCATCAGAAAATGCAAAGTTGGACTGAAAATTACCAGCAACAATAATATTATATGAAATGACTACGAAAAAGATAATATGAAATATGAAAATATCGTTTGGTGTTTAAGCAGATAATTTCTTAGAACCAAAGGACAAGATGAAGACCATGTCTCCTACTTGTTTTTCTGGATGACAAAAACATATTCAGAGGTTTTGAACTTGAAATTTTAAATGCAAAACTAAAAATATTTTGGTCGCATTTAAAAATGTTCAATTCTCATTAATAAGATGTATGCAAAGTCTTAATACAAAGTGAAGTTGAGGTAAACAAATAACCAGTGGCTACATTTAATATCTCTTTGGACATCTGTTTGGACCACTTTTGTGCATTTTCCATATTTTTTAGCCAAAAACTTAATGAATTCAGGAAACAAATTATCTACAGATTATTTACAGAAAAATGTAAAGATATGCTCTGAACATGAAGAGGCTAACATTTTTGTTGTTTTTGTTCCTAACATGGGGCTCATCAAGTTGTATTTCAGCTTCCGGGCTTTGGTCAGATTCTCATTCTTGAACTTGGAAATTTTACATAATAAAATTAAACAACAATCGACCAAAATAGGATGTCACATACTTTTGGAAAAAAATTCATTCCAATCTATGGAGAAGACCAGAGTGATATAGTTTTAACATAATGTAGTTTATTCCTAAAAACTAAGAGTCTTGGACTTCCCTGGTGGCACAGTGGTTAAGAGGCTGCCTGCCAATGCGCGGGACATGGGTTCGAGCCCTGGTCTGGGAAGATCCTACATGCCGCAGAGCAACTAAAGCCCATGAGCCACAACTGCTGAGCCTGCGTGCCACAGCTACTGAAGCCCACGCACCTAGAGCCCATGCTCCGCAAAAAGAGAAGCCACCACAATGAGAAGTCCGCACACCGCAACAAAGAGTAGCCGCCCATCGCCGCAACTAGAGAAAGCCCATGCGCAGCAGCGAAGACCCAACGCAGCCAAAAATAAATAAATAAATTTATTTTTAAAAAAAAAGAAAGATTAATGGTCTTTTTTGAATAAAACAGACTTGAGCCAATTCCTAATATTGTGTGTGCTTGAAAGTCATGAAAATGTCTATTGTTCAACCATTTACCTCTTTGGTGACAACTTTTCACTTTCCAATCTCCTCTTCCCTCCTCATCTTATTGCCCTTCCTTTACCTCTGTTGCACACAAATCTATCCAAATGGGGGAGTGGTTTTTTTTTTTTTTTTTAACCATAAAACACTTTGCCTACTACCATCTATTGACTTTTGGTTTTCATTCCACACTCCTGTATGAATAATCAACTAAACAATGCCTCCAATGTAACCTCGATGAAATCGACATACGGATTGGCCTCGCTTCATTTTAAAGGTAGAGGCAGTTTCCCACATATCTATTTTCAGGTAAATGGCTCAGATTCCCTCCTAGGGTTCACAGAAAACTCTTAGCAACATCTGATGTGTTTGAACTTTAGAGTGGCGAGGTAAACAAAGAAACTTGATTCTTCTTAAGGTGGATCTATTTCTATAAAAAGTAACCATTATAAATTAGAAATGTTGGAAATAAAATGAAAACTACATGCTGATTTAATCCTAGGCTCTTGGTACCTGGTCAGCTCCTGAACATCTTTAAACAGTTCCCTTAAAGAGGTTGGGGTCAGCCTACAAACACTGAGCCCTTTATGGGACACCAAAACTCAGACTTGGAGTAAATAATGATCAGAAAACAACTCTCCAACCCTAACCTCTAGCCCTATATCCCTCCCTGCACTGTCCTCCCTATGCAGTGGAAATTGAATACAAAATTTATATCATCAACTCAAGATGAAATCATCCCCTTACCACTTTACTAACTTACTTACATTTTAACATCTTTGACATCTTGCAATCAATGGTCTCATAATCATGTTGGCCAGGTAGAAGTTCTGACATAACCGTCACTGCTTTTGTTCCCATAACCTTGAATTTGGTTGACATTTTGGAAACATGACTGGATAACTGCAACCCTTCAATATTTAAGTCAACAAACTCTTAAAAGATAATTTGAGGAAGAAACATGAATTCTGGCTGTTGTCTGAAAACCTTCCTTTGATCTGGTGAGATCAAGCAATAACCAGCATTTGCAGAAATGGGTGTCTATGACTTGAAGGAAAATCCCATAGAGAATAGTGGAGCACTCTTGTGCAGCAAACACAACATTTTGATAGCACAGAGAGCAACGCTGTGTGTGGAGAAAAATTCTGAATCAAAAAATGATGGAAGGGCTTCCCTGGTGGCACAGTGGTTGAGAGTCCGCCTGCCAATGCGGGGGACACGGGTTCGTGCCCCGGTCCGGGAGGATCCCACATGCCGCGGAGCGGCTGGGCCCGTGAGCCATGGCCGCTGAGCCTGCGCGTCCGGAGCCTGTGCTCTGCAACGGGAGAGGCCACAACAGTGAGAGGCCCGCGTACCACAAAAAAAAAAAAAAAAAAAAAAAAAAAAAAAATTATACCTGAAATGTTGGTTAGTCTTATAATCAGTGTTATCTCAGATTTGATGAAATAGAAACACATTCTATTCTTTGTGGAGGGAAAAGAAAAGAGGGAGGGAGTGGATATAGAGGAAAAGGAGAGATTTCTCGTGACTAGGAGGACCCTTCTATTGCTTCTTGCTATGTAGAGGTACAAAGCTGAAACTAGCCACTGGTTCAGTCTAAAGATAGCAGACTAGAACTTTGCACAGGATTAAAACAAGTGTGCCAAACACCTTCAAAGTAAGAAAATATAAGGAGGAGGCAAACCAGTGTTATTTATTTTACGACCTTTCTGTTGATCATCAACACTTGGTATTCCTGCAACGTGTTTCTTGGCAATTTGCAGCTATAGGCTGATGGACCTTTGATCCTGTGAGGCTGGTAGTTTGTTTTTACTTCCACTTTCCATTTCTACAAAAAATGAAGCCAACCAGTGCCTCCTGTAAGAATTGAGTCAAGCTATCGACTGTTGAGAAAGAACTGTAGTCCTCTGCTTCTGCCACTAGACAGTGTACTCTCTCTATATTCAAGGCACTGACAATGCTGTATTTCCTTAACCCTGAGAAACTGGCTATCTAATAGAAAAGGTAGCCTTATAAATAACTAAACACTAAGTGTAGATGGACTAGCTAATATTTACTACAGATCGTATCTGGGATGTACTCAGTGTCTTAAGTGCTTGTCTCCTCTGGATTTATTCCAAGAGTAAGAGAGAGAAGATTCCCAGGAGGAACATTGCATTCTTTTGGCTCACTATTTTTTCTTGGGAAATGAATGATCTAAATTGCAGATGAATTCATTGACTCTCCAAGCTGTAGGCACTAACTCCCCCACTCACACCACAGGAATCCAAAAGCAGAACTCCCTTGTCTTCTGGAATGTTGGAAAAATAGAAAGAGATATGGAGCTCCTTATAGTTATTTTTGAAGTAAACAATTGACACATATTTATAAATAGAACTACTGAGGTATAATGGAAAGAATAAGGTTTTGATGCCAGATCTGGGTTAGCACCAAAACTGTGTGATCTTGGGCAGATTACCAAACCCCTCTGAGCCTGATTTCATAATCTGCATCATGGGAAGCTTACAGGAGATAAATTAATCACTGGCTTGTAGTAGAAGCTCAATAAATGTTCATTTCTGTGAAAGAGAATGACTACTGGTATCATTACTTTATAAATCACCTCTTCTTAGCATGTGTGTTATTGTAAATAATGCTACAATGAACATTTTTGTGCACAAATCTTTGTCTAATTCTCCAATTTTTTTCTTAAAATATGTTTTGATCAGTGAAATCATGAGATCAAGGGTATAAACATTTTTAAAACAAATTATATCCATGCCTTTTCAGAAAGTTTATGTATTTTTATTTTATTTATTTTTGGCTGTGTTGGGTCTTCGTTGCTGCCTGCAGACTTTCTCTAGTTGCGGCGAGCAGGGGCTACTCTTTGTTGCGGTGCGTGGGCTTCTCATTGCGGTGGCTTCTCTAGTTGCGGATCAACTTCTCTAGGCATGTGGGCTTCAGTAGTTGTGGCTCGCGGGCTCTAGAGCACAGGATCAGTAGTTATGGTGCATGGGCTTATTGCTCTGAGGCATGTGGGATCTTTCCAGACCAGGGCTCGAACCTGTGTCCCCTGCATTGGCAGGCAGATTCTTATCAACTGTGTCACTAGGGCAGCCCAGAAAAGTTATGTTTTTTTTACTGAGTAGGAGAATGCCTTTCTCACCTATACCTCATGGGCATTACATTTAATTTTTCTTGTTTAATGGTATCTTTTACCTTACCTTTGTTTTAGTTAGCATTTTTTGATTACTTATGAAATTGAACTTTATTATTTTTTAATTATTTGTATCAATAACACTTTTTCATGAAATACTGATTTGTGATGATTCATTTCTCATATAAGTTTTCATGCATACTAGAGTCTGATTCTGAATCAGCTATGTCTTCCAGTGCTATGTCTTTCCAATCTTGTAACAATGTCACACTGTTTCAATTATCATAGCTTTACTCCAAATTTGAATATGTTTTGAAAAGCCTTAAGACCACTGAGCTCAAAAATAGCAAGGCATGGTAAGATGCTGGGGAAAAAGCAAAAAGAGAAAAAAGAGACCTAGACAGAGATAAAATGTTGGGAAGCCTCAACAAACTTCCCAAAGACTTGCATAAGGCTTGAAATAAGATTTGGAAAGTCCCTTAAATCCATTAAGGATCACGACAGAGATGAAAAAGATGGATAGGGGGGTAGCTTTTCTCTGTACCCTGATCACAGCCTCAATGACCAGATGATAGGTGAAGAGTGGATCCCTTTGTGTATGCATTCAGTTTTCCAAATTGATTTTTTATTCACCTGCAAATGAGATCACATCACTTTTTTGTTTGGAAATTTCCAATCACCTAACCATCACGTAAGAGTGAAAACTACACTTCCAAGGCATTGAATGGTCTGGTCCTTGCTGTTCTATGCAGCCCTATCTCCCTCAAAGCCTTCCCCCTTCTGATGGCAGGAGAGGATCTGAATTCCCTGGGTAACCATCCCCCTTCCTTCTGTTCTCCTGATTTTTTTCCTCTGACAAATCCCCATAGTCCTTTACATTTCAGTTCAAATAGAATCTCCTTAATCAACTCTTTCCAGCCTCTTTCAGCTGCTCTCTTTTGTACTTTCTTCATCTTTCCATCACAGCAATGACTTTATTTTAAGGATATACACTCCTTGGGGGCAATGACCATGTTGTTTTCATCTTTGAATCCCTGGCATCTAGCATGGTTCCTGGCACAGAATGAGTGACTAATAAAAAGTTCTCAAATAAATGAGACCAGATTGGATCTCGGATGCCATGTAAGAGATACAGCCCCCTTTTTCCCCTCCTGAGAAGTACTCCAGAGTTAGAAATGAAACACAACTCTGTACAAATTTTTTCAATATTAGTCTTTTGAATTTGTTTATTTGCTATTGCCAGAAGGGCATACTTGAAGATTTTTCTCCATCCACCTTATTGAGGGATGTGTAATGATTGTAAAGCTCTTTTTGTAGAGAGGAAGCACGTGGCTGGGATAAATGTGGCTAATCTGAAGAAGAGGAGCGATATCTCTGAAAAAGCACCGCCATCATCCAAAGAAGGGAACTCGCAAATCCGCCCACTCACTCATCAAAAACCAAGTAGGACAAAAACTATCAGCACCTTCTAACCACAAGACTAAATTATAAACTTCCAGCTGCCAAGCCTCGCTTCAGATAATGCTCTTATTTCTGGCTTTTCCAGAATTTTCCAGCTTTGACACACATCTCAATTTTAGTGCTAAACAATAAAGCACATCTTAAGGCCACAACTGAACAAAAACCCCTGCTGGCCTCAAAGTCCAGTGCTTCTGGGGACAATCCCTGGGAAGTGGGCTAGACAGGAAGCAAAGCTACCTCTCACTTTCACAAGTTGTAACAGCCTTCCAGATCGTGTCTGTGGTCAATGACTGGCCAGAACTGGCCAGCCTCCAACAGGCTTGTTTAGACTACTTGATGAGTTGACACAAGCAACTGACTCTTTCCAGTGCTATTAGTGTCTGAACATTAACGAGCAAGTGTTCAGTGAGACTATTAAAGAGAAAGGGCATTTTAATCTTTGTTTTGGAAGTGAGCCCTCCAAGTAAACCCGCGGTGAGGGAACCCTTCTGAGCCAGTGACTGGATGGCAGCAGCGGTTGACAGGAGATGGGCTGAGTCATCGCTGCCCAAGGATCCTCCGCTCAGGGACCAGGAAGAAGGGAGGGGACCGCCCCAGCCCACCACCCTGAGAGAAAGAAAATGCTAAATACACCATATGATGAATTGTCAGCACTCTGTCAGCAATACTATACGTTTAAATTCCAAGCCAATGGTTCACAAAGGAGTCCCTTATCTTTCCTAACTGCAAAATAAACAAACCTCCAGGAGAGAGGGTTTCTCACCTTACAAAGGAACCCTTGCAATTTAGAGACTGCTAGGATGGTATTTAAAATTATGGTTCTGGGAACTGGTGTGGTTCCCAGGTGTGTTACCCTGTCAATGACAATCTCAACTAAAAGTGTAGAGATGGTGGCAAGAATGTGACACACGAGGCTGTATCTGTCTCTAAGAGTGGGCATTCCAAGCCAAAACAAAGGCAAATGTTTCACGTGCGAAGGAGAAACATGTGCTGATCTTTGCTTCTTTTTTTCTTGTTCTTTTGTCAGCAAACACAAAAGCAGAGAATCATAAAACTTAGAGTTTAAAGGGAACTTAGAGGTTTTCTGATCTAAGATCAGTCTGTTTTGCATATTATTAAGCTGGAGAGTTCAGCTAATGAGGGCTCTAATCATACTTTTCATCAAATAGTAATAACCATTTAATTTTCTCCCTGGGGACTTATAAAACTAGAAAGAGAAAAGTTGAATATCTCTGCATCCATAAGTATGAATCAAGAATCATTGGTAGGGGATTCCCTGGTGGCGCAGTGGTTGAGAATCTGCCTGCCGATGCAGGGGACACGGGTTCGAGCCCTAGTCTGGGAAGATCCCACATGCCGCGGAGCAACTAGGCCTGTGAGCCACAACTACTGAGCCTGCGCATCTGAAGCCTGTGCTCCGCAACAAGAGAGGCCGCGATAGTGAGAGGCACGCGCACCGCGATGAAGAGTAGCCCCCGCTTGCCACAACTAGAGAAAGCCCTCGCACAGAAACGAAGACGCAACACAGCAAAAATAAATAAATAAATAAACTCCTACCCCTAACGTCTTCAAAGAAAAAAAAAAAAGAATCATTGGTAGGATCTATGACACTTCTACTCAGTACGCATCGGTGTTTATTTTTAATCATTCTTATGCAGAATTTCCAAGCAGCAAGAAATTACTGACTGTTCCACAAAATCTCTTTTCTTCTAACCATTCGGTTAACTGAGTCCATCATCAATGTGGTTTGTATAACAGGGGCTGAAATGAAAAACAGAGTTTTAACTTCAGACTCTCTCATGTTTAATAAAAGTGTTTGAAAATGGGAAAGAGTGAGAAATAAAACCATCACATAATATTCAAGCTGAAGAGGATGAGAAATCGGACCTGTGTATCCTTTCATCCTCCCCCTCCATCACTGAGGAAACTATAAACACTGGATTGTGAGAGCCCACTCAAATAGTAATCTTGGAGAACAGCAAAAGAAAAGAATGGTTACAGCCTCAATTATGTTAGTGATTACATCAGCACCTGCAAGCCTGCTGCAACTATTTCTATGCTGACAATGTTAGAAATGATGGAAGATTGGTGCCCATTTTCAGGATGAGGTATATATGCTGGTGATGACTTAAGGTTGTCATAGAAAGTAACCACAGCTGTCTTTTGCTTCATTTATCTGTTTCTTTCATGCAAACTATATATTTTAGAAAGTAATTGCCTCTGTCTTATTCCAAATTTGGAAGTAGAACTTTAAACCACCGGCCTCCTATTCAAATATATGTCTTTCACTTTGGTAGGCTGAATAATGGCCCCCCCAAAATACCCAGGTCCTGATTCCTAGAAACTGTAAGAGGTACCTTGTACGATAAAAGGGACTTTGCAGATCTAAGTTCAGGTTCTTGAGATGGGGAGGTGATCTGGGATTATCTTGGTGGGTTCTAAATACAATCACAAGTATACTTATAAGGGGGAGACTTGATTATAAAGAAGAAGGAAAAGGTAATGTGACCACTGAAACAAAAGTCCAGACTGTTGACTTTGAAGATGGAGGAAGGGGTCGTGAGCCAAGGAAAGCAGAGTGCAATTCCAGAAACTGGAAAAAGCAAGGAAACAGATTCTTCCTTAGAGCTTTCAGAGGGCATGAACCCTGCTGACACCTTGGTTTCCACCCAGAAAAACCATTTTGGGCTTCCCAGCTTCCAGAACTGAAAGAGAATAAATTTCTCTTATTTTAGGTCACTGAGTTTGTGGTAATTTGTTACAGCAGCCATAGGAAACTAATACAGTCACCTTTCCTTATTAAACAGGCTTTGTGGGAGTTCCCTGGTGGCACAGTGGTTAAGAATCCACCTGTCAATGCAGGGGACACAGGTTCGAGCCCTGGTCGGTGAAGATCCCACATGCCGCTGAGCAACAAAGCCCGTGTGCCACAACTACTGAGCCTGTGTTCTAGAGCCCCCAAGCCACAACTACTGAGCCCGCGAGCCACAGCTACTGAAGCCCGCGTGCCTAGAGCCCGTGCTCCGCAACAAGAGAAGCCACTGCAATGAGAAGCCCCGTGCACCGCAACGAAGAGTAGCCCCCGCTCGCCGCAACTAGAGAAAGCCCGCGCGCAGCCACAAAGACCCAATGCAGCCAAAAATTTTAAAACGAGACAAAATAAAACAGGCTTTGTAAATCACTCACAAAATCAACATTTTTTTTTTCCTTAGACTTATAGCTGATGTATATGGAAAACCTGGGCTGTTGAAGAAGTTGCACAATGCAGCACGATAAATTGAAATACTCTGCCCCTTTAAAATTGGTCATCTTTGGAAAGACACTTTTGCTCAACTATTTTTTGGCTTGCAACTTATAGCTTGTATAACTCCAAATAAATATTATATATTTCTAAAATTAGAATATTTTTGACATAATTTTATTTAACCCTTCGTTTCTATTACTCAATATTTAAAATTTCCAGTTTGGGCCTATTGTTCCTTTTAAAGCAATTTGCCTTTACAAAACACAGTATTTGCCCCCCCTTCTGAGAAATTAAATGAGAAATGGTGGCAGTCTATGTTGAAACATTTGTCCTTTAAATTATTTAAAAATCTCCGGAATAATCACATTTTAAACATCTGAAATGGCATAGGACCATTAAGGGTATGACTAGTAAGGAAGTGATTCCGGAGAGAGGAATTGTAGAGAGATGACACTGATGATCTACATACTTCATTGTCAAGCCTGTTTTTGAGTATGGACCCTCTCCTTCCTGGCACACTAATATTTAGCTATGACACCTTTATGAAAATACTTTCACTGCTTGTCATACTTTTATCTTATGTGATCTCATTAATTCAATCAACACTTGTTGATTAGTACCAGGCAATGTGCTAGATAACAGGGAGATAGTGTTAAAAGAAGACCCAGGTCCTTGCCCTCATGGAGCTTATATTCTCATCTCAAATCAAGTTTAAATTCTTTATCACCAATCTTTAGCAAATCTCCAATGCTATGAATTTCTCTTTCCTTTCTATCCAAGGACATACCAGCTTCTCAATAAATTGGTAAAAGAAGTAATGCTCTCTACATATGAAAGGTTACAGAATTTATGGAGTTTGGAATCTCATATAGAGAGCATACTCTTTTCCTTCCTTATTGGATTTGCAGTTATTCTCTTAGCCTCTATACCCCACCTGTCTACCAATTCATCCTCACAGTTACGTCCCAAATAATCCTTCACCTGAGTGCACTTTGAAACCCAAGGAGGAGTCAAAAAGAAAAAAGAAAAGGAAAGGAAAAACAAAAGGGGGAAAAAAAGAAAGAAAACATTTGGGAAAAACAAACAAACAAAAAAACAACCCAAAGAGTCAACTCTTGGGAGTGTGAGTGAATGTGTTGGCCAGGAGTTTATGAGGACAAGCCTATGAGATTTCAAGGCAAGGGAGACCAGAAACAGGAGAACCGCACATCTTCTCTCCTATGGTTTGCTACAGAATGCTATGTCATCAGTCAGTGGTAACAAGAGACATTAACTGAACACCTACTTTGCTGTAGGTACTCTGCTCAGCACTGGAGTTGAGGTGAAGATTTCCCATCTTCAAGGAGCTCACAGACCATGAATTTAATGAGTACCTGCACGATAGTATTGTTTCCTCTTAATTACCATAACTCAAGAGGATGATAAAAGAGAAGGTCACATGAATGTGTGAAACGGTAAGAAACTCTTTATGTCTCTTTATGCTTGGTGGATTGTAATAAGGCCCACATTAGCAGGGTCCAAATGTTATCAGCTGGTTATTAATCCCATTGTTATATCATTTGTTGTTTCTTGTCTTGGTGAAAAGTACTGCTCAGAACCAACCATCACCTGTGCTTTTCTGCTATGTTCATTGTGTAGTAATTTTATAAGCGAACATGAAAGGGTGATGGTGGATGGGGAAGCATGGGTATTGGGAGTTGAAGTATCTATGTTACAATCCCAGTTCTGCTATTTGCTAACTCTGTGACTTTATACAGATTTCTTAATTTCTCCCTATCTTCAACTGTAAAGGTAGAGATAATATCTCTTCATAGTGATTTTAAAAAAGGATCAAATTAGATAACAGATAAGGAATATATCAAACCAAACCCAGGCACCATTGCCCTAGGAGGAGAGACAGGACATAATAGTGCCACGTTGGAATTGGGTCACAACCACGAGCTGGGATTTTTTTAGAGAGGGCTGACATTCAGCTGATGGGCACTGGTTCTGCTAGGGTTGTCGCTTATAGCTGGGGTCCATTTTGATCTGTTGGTGTTTGCACTAGACTGGCTATAAAATATTCTCAATTTCACTCTTGCCTTGCAGGAAGCTCTTTCAAGGATAAAACTACTTGTTAGTCTGTTGACTCTAGAGCAGTTGAAAACAACCTTACAGAGGTCAGAGCCCCCTTTTTATAATAATTCCCTTTATTATTCTAAAATAATTTTTTTTATTATTCTGTACAAGAAATATAGAAAAATTAAGGAGGAAAAGTACAAATGGATACTCGAATAAACCTAGTGTTAGGGTGAGTAATAACAGTATATGTGTTTACATATAATAATAAAAAGAAAACTAATCTTAATTTAAGTAAGGGGAAATGTCAAGAAGATATACAGAGTCGAAGTGCAGAAAATGAAGTCCAATACTCTTACAAATGAGCTGGGTTCTGTTTATAAGTATAATATCAAAATGATTCCCAATTTATGACAAGGATTAGGATAATAACACTATCTTACTAGACGTGTATTCAGTCTCTAGGATTTTAAAAATCCTTGGAGGCTGTATTTTGTTCTTTTTTTTTTTTTTTTCCGGTACGCGGGCCTCTCACTGTTGCGGCCTCTCCCATTGCGGAGCACAGGCTCCCGACGCGCAGGCTCAGCGGCCATGGTTCACGGGCCCAGCCGTTCCACGGCATGCGGGATCCTCCCGGACCGGGGCACGAACCCGCGTCCCCTGCATCGGCAGGCGGACTCTCAACCACTGCGCCACCAGGGAAGCCCCGAGGCTGTATTTTTTGATGGATGGTGCAGAATAGAAGGTTTGGGAAAGGGAACTATAGTTCAAGAGGTTGTTGAGAAGTTGTGTGGTGGTACACCTCTGGGGACAAGGTCAGAGTCAGACTGAAAAACATCAAACACCCCCCGCCCAAATTAGCAAGTACTTCCAAAACATAATTTTCACAACATAGACTTCTTATTATATTGCCTCCAAATTTTTGAATATGAAGTATTATAAACCAGCCCTTTTTTTAATGGACCTCAATCTGATCTCTATGTTTTGCGTGTCTCTGCTCGTATAATGTTTGAATGTTAAATTCATTAAAAATACATCTCAGATATCTTTTATTACAATTTTTGGTGACATCTACAGTTGTAGACTGAAACAGGTTTGTTGTATGGGCTGTTGAAGACCTTGAACAGCATTGTGATTGGTGACACGACTTCTCAAAATGACAAACAACACTAACTAACCTTCTGAACCAAACAAAGGACCTTCTTCCTTTGATTTAGATGGTCTGTTGCTTTGCTGGAAAGTCAGTGTCTATTAAAACTGTTCAAAAATTCTCTATATAAAGTAGCATTAGGTTTCAGGCTGAGATAATTATAAACAAATTACTCACTTATTTGACTATTTGCTGGGATATTTAAAAGCTGTACAAAGCTCAGCTTCTTCATTGAGCAGACTGTCCCCTGCCCTGGGAGACCTCTAGCATGCCTGCTTCATCAACTGCTAGAAGTATACCCTAATCATCGTGAAAACAAAAGATACCTCCACAGATTTCCAAAATGCCCTCTAGGGGGAGGTACCACCTCTGTTGAGAATCAATGATCCAGATCTGTGAACTTGCAAGTATGAGGATGGCCGTTCTCACGTAGCCTCTGAACACATACTTTCCCCTTTGTTTCTGTGTTGCATTATCCAGGCAATCCTATGTGATATTTCCAATTTTAATGACAAATGAACTATAGAATAATTAAAATATTTCTTAAGGTAACACTTGGCTAGAAGTCCGATTTGGTTGGACCCTGTTTTTAGTCTTTCTGTATAACACACAGGATGTGGTCCAGTGAGGGAGGTGCTTCACAAGTTATAGATCAGAACATGAGCATTAGTAGAGACGGGTGAGGACAACTAGGACAATGCCTGGCCTGTCACAGCTGCCACTGTTCCTTTCTGTTGGGTCCGTGTTGAACGCGGTATGCTGCCACACCTGTTGCAATGCAACGTAGAGGAAATAGGGACAGTGTCAGAGCTTGGCATCACACTCATCCGTTAGGAAGGATGGTCATTTGTGGAAACTGGTACCTGAGGGGCACACCAGGCTCAGTCTTAATCCTGGAGCTCGTGAGCCCAGGGGATGTGTGAGGTGGGTGGCAAGGGAGAGGAGTGAGAAAGCACAGTTCAAGATGAGGTTCTAAAGGCTGTGGTGTGGGGCAGAGTAACCAAGAGTCTTGGGACAACACCTAGGCAAGCAGGAAAGCTACACTGCTGGTTCACATCCCCAATAGCTGGGCTGAGACCCTGGGCTGAGACTCTTGGTCCTCCTGAGAGGGCCTTCAGGAACACAGTACAGCACAGGGGCTCTGGCGCAGCTTGGAGTTTAGGATCATGTCCCAGGTCTCAGGGAAGTAAGCAGGGCAACCGGCTGGACATTTCAAAACAGAGTCAAAGGAAGAGTCCCAGTTCGATAGCCTGAAGGGGAGCGTGAGATGGCCTGAAGAATTGGGGTGGGATTAGTTGTGCTGGGGGACGTTGTGGACGACCAGGGGCCATGGTCTCAAGTCTCGGGTATGATTGATGGCAAACGTGAGTTTAGGAGCAATGTGGTGGGACAGAGTCTGCCACCGGGCCCTGTGAGTGGAGCAAGGCATGTTGAGATACTTTCCAATGAAAGAGAACCTGAGGGTGTCCTGGAAAGTAGGGTCAGGCTGGTCTCAGCTTGGAAAGACTGGATGAGGCAGAAGGAAGGGAAACTAACTGGGTGGGTGGTAGAAGTGAGGTGAGGTAGGCAGCATCATTTTTCAAGTGTACATTTGAATGAGGTGATGTATTTTGACGTATAATGTACTGTGAGGTGCGTGAATTATGGTTAGTTTTAACTATATAAGTAAATCACAGGAACTTACTAAGAAAGGCTTAATTCTTAGTGCCCCAACCAGAGGGCAAGCAGACCAAAATTTCCAGGTTAATTTTCAGTCACTAAATGTTGGGGAAAGGTCTAAAGTCTTCCAGATGGAATGTAACTTGAAGTGGGAAGCAGGAAGGAGGGAGAAGTGTGTGCCATTTCTCACCTTGACTTTACATCTGTTATTAGTTTCTTATTTCCCTGAGATACTAGCCTTGCCTCCACAAAAAACGATCCCTTCTCCCTTCCCGTAGCAAAAAGAAGGCAGTAATATAAATGTGAGGCTTTTTTGTTTCTAAACCTATCAATAGGATTGATTTTATTTGAGCATCAGTTATCTTCAGTTTCAAGATTGTCTTATCCTGAGCCAAACAGCGACTGCTTATGTAGAAACAAAGATCACATCACCGCTTAATGATGACATTGAACGGGGTGCGATGACAACACATTTCACTCTAAACAGGAATCTCAGCGTTAATAGTTTTCATGTTATTGAAACCTCAAAACTTTTTAGCCACACGGCCTTGTATTATGGATCCTTGGTCCACATTACTCCTGAGCTGGATCCAGTGGGAACGACAAGTAGTTATTTCAACCTAACATTTTGTGTAGATCAAAACAAAGAATCAAAGAGAATCGTTTAAAACAACAGACAGCAAATAAAGTAGAAGAAATTTGAGACAAGATATCTGTCTCAGGGTCTAGTAAGCTGTGCTGATTCAAGAAAAATATCTTCACACCTTTGTTGGTCCATTCGTGGGTCAGATTTAGAAGCAGTAAATTTAAGTTCTGGGGTGTCTGCAAAGCAAAGATGAGATTTCTCACCGTCATCCTTCAGAGTCATCAAATAGCTATGGACAAGGATCTATGACAAGATGCTGGGAACCTAATAAAATAGCTGCTAAGGGCCAGATCACGGCACCTGGATGATAACTAGTGAAACATTGTTGCCACCCTGTAAGTATCAGTCCTTGCTGTTTCCCAAGTCCTTTTTTCGTAATTTTAAAGTTAGGTTAACCTACAGAAGCAAGTAAGCCTTCCCTGCTTAATAAGAACCATGACTGGCCCTACGGTGAAAAGATCCTGACCATGTTGGATAAATTAAGCCTATCATTGCTATTTTGCAAGTAGACGGCATTCTCTTCTCCTTACCTAGAACACCGTCTTCACACCCTCCACTGATCTAAACAGCATGCCTCAGGCCTAGTGAAAGTCATTCATCATCCTAGAGCCTGACACTCACTGAAGCTCCCTACAGTCCTGAGAGTCTCAACTACATAATTCAACCTGTGTTTCTTTGGGGTTTTCTTTCTTTCTTTCTTTTTCTTGATGCATGGTATTGCTTCCAGTGTTAATCTTGCCTCTTCCACCAGAGCACTTCACTTATTCCCTTAAGGCAAGTTTCATGTGGTAAGCATCTTTTGCCTTCCACTGGTACAGAAATGAGTTACTATTTTTGGCAAAACGAGTTTAAGACTTACAAAGCACTTTCCTGTATATTTTTCTTTAATCCTTTTAATCCCTGATAATTAAATTCAGTGAGATGATAATTCAGTGAGATGATACTATCATTATCATCATTTTATAGACGAGGAAACAGACGCACACAGGTCAAATTACTGGCCTGGGATCACACCCTTAGGGAATGGTGAGACTAGAATTGAACTCAGTACTCTGGATTCTAAATCGTTGGCAATTTCCACTCTGTAGATGGCCCCTTCCTAACAGGGTGCTCAGTGGACCTAGAATTTTCTTATAGAATAATTCTGTTATACAAGGGTGGGCAGGGGCCTGCTTATGATTCTTGTGGTTTACAAGATGGAATTTAGTTTGTGAATATTCAAACATTTTAAAGGTTCATGCTTGTAAGAACTTTAAATGCATCGATACTGTGGGAAGAGATTGATGTGAATTTCACTTCCATAACTGCCTGGAGCCATGTAGCTTTATACCTATATATAGATATGTACTGTATATGTTCAGTTCTTCTTCTCTTTTTTTTTTTTTTACTAATTAAATAACTTAATTTTGAAATTAAAAATTTCATATGGTTGATCACCTTCACTCATTTAACCCATCCCCAAACCCCCTTATCCTCTGGTAACCTCCAATATGTTCTCTGTATCTATAAGTTTGTTTTTGTTTTATTTATTTTTTGTTTTGTTGTTTAGATTCCACATATGAGTGAAATCACGTGGTATTTTTTTCTGTCTCCACCTGACTTAGTTCACTTAGCATAATACCTTCAAGGTTCATCCATGTTGTCACAAACGGCAGGATTTCATTCTTTTTTTATGGCTGAGCAGCATTCCATTGAATATCTTTATCCATTCATCCATCGATGGACACACAGGTTGTTTCCATATCTTGGCTACTATAAATATGCCACAGTGAACATAGGAGTGCACATATCTTTTTGAATTAAGTATTTTTGTGTTCTTCGGATAGATACTAAGAAGTGTAATAGCTGGGTCATATGGTAGTTCTATTCTTAAATTTTTGAGGAATCATCATACTGTTTTTCCATAGTGACTAAACAAATTTATGGTCCCACCAACAGAGTACAAGGGCTCCCTTTTCTCCACATCTGCCCCAACATTTGTTATTCCTTGTCTTTTCATAATAACCATTCTAACAATTGTCAGGGGATATGTCTTTTGATTTGCATTTCCCTAATAATTAGTGATGTTGAGCATATTTTCTTGTGCCTATTGACCATCTGTATGTCTTCTTTGGAAAATTATCTATTTAGATCCTCTGCCCATTTTTAAATCGGGTTATTTTATTGTTGTTGAGTTGTATGAGCTCTTGGTATATTTTGGGTATTAACACTTTATCAGATATATGATTTGTAAATATCTTTTCCCATTCAGTAGGTTGCCTTTTTGTTTTGATGATGGTTTGTTTCACCGTGTAGAAGTTTTTAGTTTAAGTCCTGTTTGTTTATTTTTGCTTTTGTTTCCCTTTGGAGTCAGATCCTCAAAACTATCACTAACACCAATGTCAATGAGATTACCACCTCTGTGTTCTTCTAGGAATTTTATGGTTTCAGGTCTTACAGTCAAGTCTTTAATCCATTTTGAGTTAATTTTTGTGTATGATGTAAGATAGTAGTCTAGTTTCATTCTTCTGCATGTGGCTGTCCAGTTTCCCCAGTGCTATTTATTGAAGAGATTATCCTTTCTCCATTGTGTATTTGTTGCCCCTTTATTGTAAATTAATTGTCCATATGTTTGTGGGTTTATTTCAGGGCTCTCAATTCTGCTCCATTGATCTGTGGGTCTGTTTTTGTGCTAACAGCATACCGTTTGGATTACTATAGCTTTGTGTAGTATAGTTTGAAATCAGGGAGCATGAGACCTCCAGCTTTGTTTTCCTTTTTCAAGATTGTTTTGGCTATTCAAGATCTTTTGTGGTTCTATACAAATTTTAGAATTATTTTTTCTAGTTCTTTGAAATATGCCATTCAAATTTTGACAGGGTTTGCATTAAGTCTGTAGGTTGTTTTGGGCAATATAAACATTTTAACAATATTAATTATTCCAAACCAGGAACAAGGAATAGCTTTCCATTTATTTGTGTCTTTTTCAATTTCAAGTTTAGTTCTTTATTCCACATTAAATTTCTTTTTTAAGTATGGTGTGAGGCAAAAAAATGTCATTTTTCCATTTGGAAGGCCAGTTGTTCCAACACTATTTGATGAGTAATCCATCACTTTCATTGATCATCAGTACCATTTCTACACTCATCAAGTTTCCATGTAGGTTCTTGATTATGGACTTCTTATTTTGATCCATTAGTTTGTCTATCCCTGTGCTAATAACTTTATAGCTCCTTAATATTTTAGGGAAAATTCCTTAGTCTTAAAAATCATTGTGACTCTTCTTGGCTTTTTGTGCTTCTAGGCTCTTAACCAGTTTGTTAAGTTTCACAAAAAATCCTTTTGGATGTTGATTATAATCACATTGAATTTATATATGTACTATACCCATAGTAGAGAAAATTCAAAAGCAGAAAGAACAAAGTCTCACAATATTAGCACCCTAACACTATCACTCATGGATACATATATATTCATACATGTGCTTATTGTGTATTTCCCACTAGAATGTTTCCTCCCTGAGAACCAGGACTTTGCATGGCTTGTATTGCAGCAATACTGTTGCCTGGAAAAGTGCCCAGCACATAGTAGATACTCACTCATTTGTAGAATAAATAAATAAATAAATAAATGTAGGTGCATTTTCTTATCATCTTTTTTTTCATTACTGCATCTTTAAGTAGTTTTACAACCTTTAACAGAGGAATTCGATTTTTTTTTCCATGTAGATTTGTGAAGAATAAGACATTATTCTAAGAAGACATATTTCCCATAATGTGTTGCACAGACATTAGACCAGCAGGATGCTGTGGGAAAAGAGAGCTCAGCGGGCAAACATGTTTGAGAAATGCCTCGTGCAATACTTGTCTCTTAGAGTCACCATGTATATCAGAATATTAAAGGTTCTAAGAAGTTCTGTAGTCATAAAGCTAGTTCAATTATTTTCCAGAAATGATCTGCCCCCCTCCCATCTTTTAAAAATGCCAAACCCCTTATTATGTCAAACGCAAATGCTGTTCTAAAAAGCAAATCTACTGTATCTGGGAAAGCGTAGAACTGGAAAATATTAGAAAATGTAAAATGATTTAAATATCTTCTCCTATACAATTGAACACTTACTACAGTAATGCTATACGGCATAGAAAAGATGAGTGGACGGGACTGGCGCATCCCTTGAGAAGACTTCAACTTTAATAACTTTTCCCCTGCAAGTATTAGATAAAGTGGAAATGATTAGTTGCCATAAACTTCCAAATTTTTGCTAGTTCATAGAAGTAAAATGTAGTCAGGGAAATACATTTACAAATGTCAATTTCATTAATTTTATGACTGAAGGAGAATAAACTTGCAAACACTGTCCTGTATTTGTGTGTCTATGCTATTATACTAGTGCTGGCATGGCAGCCAAGCTACCTCTGTGCTACAGCCCTTTTTAGTCACTCTTTGATTCTTTGGCTCCCAGAGGAGGAAAATTACTTAAATAATTGAATATTATATACTGTGACAACTGTATTTTCCAGATTTTAGTGACAGGTGGTATTTCCTGTCCCGGACCAAACACTAGATTTATAAAATTTCTTCACTATAACCATTCTGCAATTGATTTTACATCGAATAACTGTAGTTTACTAGGACTTTTTTTTTTTTTTTTTTGCGGTACACGTGCCCCTCACTGTTGTGGCCTCTCCCGCCGCGGAGCACAGGCTCCGGACGTGCAGGCTCGGCGGCCATGGCTCACGGGCCCAGCCGCTCCGCGGCACGTGGGACACCCCCGGACCGGGGCATGAACCTGCGTTCCCTGCATCGGCAGGCGGACTCTCAACCACTGCGCCACCAGGGAAGCCCAAGACTTTCTTGAGAGTCAGCGTGGGCACTGTTCTTACATCAGGAGAGTAGACATAAACTGGGACTGTCCCCCGCAAGTCAGGCATGCAGTCGTCCTAATTAAATAAGACTCATTTCAAATGACTCCTTTAGTGTAGGATGACTGACTGTAACTATCCTACTTTTGAGGGCTTTAAAGCCTATATTTTTATTATAATTGATGCAGTCATTTAAAAAATTACCCACGGGCTTCCCTGGTGGCGCAGTGGTTGACAGTCTGCCTGCCGATGCAGGGAACGCGGGTTCGTGCCCCGGTCTGGGAAGATCCCACATGCTGCGGAGCGGCTGGGCCCGTAAGCCACGGCCGCTGAGCCTGCGCGTCCGGAGCCTGTGCTCCGCAACGGGAGAGGCCACAGCAGTGAGAGGCCCGCGTACCGCAAAAAAAAAAAAAAAAAAATTACCCACAATTTTATGATTCCATCATAAAATCAAGAGTGTGAGGGAGTTGTAAGTGATAAATATCAGTCTTACCAGGCATCAGAAAATGCAGGATCTCTTTTTATAAAGCATCATAACACTGTACTTTAAAAAGAACTGTAGGACCCTGAATATAGACAAAGCCAGTGTGTTTCTTTTTGTTTGCAACTCTTTTAAAATAAAATTTATGTATCATAGCTTTGAAAAAATGCCATGGATATGTCAGCTACCCTGGAGGTGACTGCACTGGCATTGGTAACACATCTTCAATTTCTGTTTGGGGAGCGGGGGTGGCTCTTTCCAAGGGGAAACCTTAAGGATAAAGCAGTGGTGATATTTTTACATTTTTTCAAATAATAAAGTATGATTTTGTATGCTATTTAGAATTAATAATTTATCTTTTGGGAACCTCTTTTCGACATCTCGTTAGAAGATAGTAACAAAATAATCCCCGCAATTGGTGTTTTATGAGTAGAGTCATCTTCTTGCTGTAGATATTTGATCCAGTTGGTCTGTAAAGGTATAACCTGGGAGTGCTTAAACTGAAGTCTTATGTATACATAACACAATTATAAGCATAGCCAGATACAGATACAGATACACATGATATAGATACACAGTTATATATTCTACTTCTGAGGAGTTTCTCAGGAAGACAGTTTGCTTCTTTCAGAAATAAGCTAATCAGCTGTGAGGCCTTAGTAGTAAAATAATTAGGTCACATAGCCAGGAGCACATTGATAGATGATAGATAGGTAGATAGATGGATAGATAGATGCAGGTATGGGTATAACCAGAGTATATAGCATATTTCAAATGTAAATAGAGATATAGATGATACAAATATAGGTATATGCAAGTAGAGACATAGACACAAATATAAGTTATATAGCTTATTCTTTCCTATTTGAATGAATGTAATTTAACAAATGCACATTAATAACAGCAAATCCTTACTTTCATCTTGATTTATTTTTCCAAAATATATTTTGGCTGTTATATAAATGAAACTGAAGGAATGGCTAAGATTCACATTAAGATTACAGACTTCTTCCCTTACATGCTAATTTGAGTTGTAAGTTTAGAGAATAACTGATTTGGAAGACTACTCAATGGCTTGTGCCCTGCTGGCTCCCCAGCCTGGAGTGTTCTTGCCACAAATTTCCAAGGCACAATGTTAGTCTCATCTACTCAGAGAGGCCTTCTTGAGCACTCTGACCAGGAGAGTGGACCAACCCCGAACTCTCTCTAATACTCTGCTTTGTTTTATTCTCTTACATTTGTCATTTCTCCTCCCTTCCTTCCTTCCTTCTTTCCTTCCTTCCTTCTTTCCTTTCCTCCTTCCTTCCCTCTTTCTTCTTTTTCCACTGTCTTTGTCTCTAAGGGGCTGGAACTTCATTTACATTATAGTGTTTTCAGTGCCTAGAATATTGCCTGGCACAGAGTAGGTATTCAGAATATCTTTGTTACAAGGGTAAATGGATAAATGAATTAAAGTTCACCTAGTTTAACTCACCAGATAATGAGAATTTTGTGATCCTCCAATACGAAGAGGAAACCACAGTTTTTTGAACTCCAACCATATTGCAGGCACTGTGCTGGGAACTGCTGGAATATCATTCAACAAAATCATACGTGTGAAATGGAACTGTTCTCATGTTTCTTTAACTGAATTTAATTTCTATCTGGGGCCCTTATTTTGTTGGGCAGCGGGAACTTTACCTTCATCTATTTGGAATTCCATGCCCCTTTCTTTGGGGTTGTGCCTACATTTCCAAGATTGACATGTGTGAGTGCGGAAACCAGGTTCTGGTGTTATCAGCTCTCCGTGCTGGGATCTGACGAAGCATCCTATTTTCTGTGTGGTCCTTGTCTTTTGTCCAGCCAGGTCCGTTCAGGTGTGACCCTCTCAGCTAATTCCTGACAATCTGAGCACGTGGCCAGGCTGAGATGTGGGAAACTCTGCTTCCTTGCTTCTTTCAGCTACCTGAGACCACTGTCCTTCATCTGAGAAGAGAAGGACGATGCAGATGGCACTCAAGGGAACGTTTAGGAAACAAGCAGAGGAAAAGGTGCTCCATTAGATCCTTAGAAATGATCAAGAGATATGAGGACAGAATGGCATCATGGGAACCAAAGAAAGAGAGGATTTTTGTAAAAGTGAAAGTGGTCAACAGCATCAGACACCAAGAAAAATCAGTTGAAACGGTGAAAAAGAGGCCCTAGGATCATGTCTATGCGGTGCCCAAACAATGATTGAAAAAAAGAGAGAGAGTGAAAAGAAACATTAGCTAATATATGGTAAAACACGGACAAAACATTTGTTTGGACTCTTTTTCCTTATGGAAAAGTTTTGCCGTTATTCTATACAAATACAATGAATGAATGCTGGCCAAAGGTGACTTTTCAGTCGTAAGATCGCTGACTACGGTGATGTTCACTGGCTCTGTCTCCTCAGCCTTTAATTTAACTAACTTGGCATACTTGAAAAATATTTTGTATTCCATCCTTAGATTTGTGACCTTTTGATATGGTCAGTTGCTCATTTTCTTTCCGCCCGCCCCCCAAAGAGAAAGGTTTTGTAGAGGCATTATACAGAACAGCTGCTTGAAACATGCATAGGCCAGTTTACATTAGGCTGTTTTTTCTAGAGAAAGTCATAGTTTAAACAAATGGTTGTGTCTATTTTAATCATTTTTGTCCTCTTTTGAAGTGTTTTTTCAAGCGTAAGTTTTTTTTTTTAGAATAGAGTTTTGCATTATAAATTAGTCTGCTCTGTCATGTCCCTTTTAAACACAGCTGTTACTACAATGTAAACAGAGTTTTTAAAATGTAGATAAACAGTTATAAGAGGAGGAGTTTCAGGTGTTTTTAACACATGGTCAGTTTTTGCTTACTTGAATTCTGTGGTTTGAAAGTTGAATTCAAAATACACTTTTGATTTCACAGATGTCAGGCTATTCAATACAGCTGTTCACGGATGCCCTAAAAGGCATCTTAATTTCACAGTCATTACAATTTGATAGTATCATATTTTTGAAGTCATACTGGTAGTAAACGTAAGATGAATATGGAAATTTTATAATGGTACACTACATAGTACCCTTTTGAGGCATAAAAGTGGAATGGAAAAAATATCTAGTGGTCCAAAGCTAAAACATGAAAGGATTTTGTGTGACCAACCCAACAATGTGAAATATATAGTAAATTTTAGTATCTTGGAAGGAATGATAGTCTTAGTAAAAGAGTCCTTATTCTTCAGTGGAATGATCTTATACCTATAGTCTAAGAATTTGTGCGTAAGCCTACACCTTGAAATGTGAAAAATTAGGCACTGTTTGAACATAAAGCTGATCTAAGTTTATTATTTAACAAATTTCAAAAAAATGGACCTGGGTAAGCAATGAGTCTAATATTTCGCGAACACCAAACTAGGTCTTCTAGGTACACAAGAAACACAAGCATTTGAAACTGAGAGAGTATTAGAACTAGAACATTTCAATGATTTTTGGTGGTATGGTGACAATATATTTGAAATCAATACTTCCATGAAATATCTGGAAATCTACTATCAAAATATTCTAATGGATGTTTATGGATATCATTGTATAACTTATTATCCCAAACTCCTCGATTCATTGTTTATCTGTAATAACATGATATATTACTTGAGTGATAAATTTAGGGACCACAATATTTTAGATGATTATTTGGAAAATGTTCTCCCAGGCAATGTCACATAAAGTAAAAATTAGAGTAAATTAAATTATATCTAAAATGTAGTCTAGTTAGAAAGTGGCATTCATTTGAACGTCCAAGAAAAACATACACAATTTCTACCCATATTGTTCCCAAACCACCATGTCTGAGTTATGGCTCTTAGGGAGGAAGCCATGTTACTAAACCTAATTACTCTGTGTTTGCTTGGAAAAATAGTTAAGTGATTATTTCGCTATATCACACAACCCAACATGACCTCATTTTCAACCAAAAAACATCTGATTTGATCCACAGCCTTCTGCAGTACTGCATAATTAGACACCTTATCCATCAAGGTGCAAGGAAACCTTGGTAAAGAGTAAAACAAGAATTTTCATGTGTTAAGTTATACAGTAGAGGGAGTCCCGTGAATATAATACATACATACTGATATTGCCAAAGAAAAGTCAATTAAAAATTATATGCACTCTAAGAGTTACAAAACTCGAAACGTGCTGTGTAATTCAGGTCAAATAGCCCTTGAGTACAGGTATTCATGAAAATTAGGCTTCATTTATTAGAGTTTTCATCTCTAAGAGCTTTTAAGACTTTTCCTAAGTGAATTTTGGAACTGATCTAAAAAGTATAAACAACAATTTTTCTTCATCAGAATGTTCAGAACATGTTTGTATGTATGAACACACATATTGTGTATTTATAAGTAGTGCCATTTTGGAATCTTAAATTTTCCCCTAAAATTTGATCAAATACCTGATCCTTTAATGTTTTTACCTCCAGTGTACATAATCGTGTTTCAAGGTAAATTGAATTGACTCCCTTAAATAAGAGAGAACTTGGATTTCTTCCAAAACGCCACCTCTTATTTTTATTCTCTGTGATGGCTGTCCCTTATACCTCCCTAGTCATATAAGTGAAGGTTAAGACCAAGATGTTTTGCCAAATCTTTTCCCTTTATTTCTCTGTTTTGTTCAGCCTCACACTGTACAATTGACATGGAGAATCTTGCCAAATACAAGTAACAGTAACTCTATAGACTACATTAATTATGGTCCCTAAAGAACTTTGAATAGTGCTTAGAAACTTGTGATCAAGGAAAGCTGTTCATATCTTCATAGGCTCTTCATTTACTTGTTTATATTTTAAAAAACATGCTCCTCTGGGGTTTATTTTGCCTATTACTATAGCCCATTGATATAATTAGTATAAAATATGTAGTCAAATGTTATTTTATAAGCATAATACAAAAGGACCCACCCAACATATAAGTCACTTCTTTACTAGTTAAGAAGAAAGAACTAGTGAGATGTTGAAAAATTTAGGCAAGGTGTTAAATCGCTGCTGAAAATGTAGACTCTTCTGAGTGGATAGTTAACTATTCTACTGGAGAAGCTATCTTACTGGTGGACTTTCCTGTTTCTTTTAAATATTCTTAATATGACCCTGGAAAGGGCTCTCCTTAGGTCAAACGTTGAAATGTAAAGTGATGAAGAGATGATTGAGTTGACTATTATGAAACCTTCACTCTTCATTACTTTAGCATAACACAGCCTAATGCCAATATAATCTTTCCTACCAGATATGAAGGGTACGTACGGAATGATGAAAAGAAAATGATTTCGTTTACTATCTTAATCATATTTTCTTTTTCGATTTCTTTATTGTTAATTTCCTTTATTCCAACAACAACAAAAAAAGTCTGTACGAAGTAGAGAGGAGTAATTTATAAGTATGGTGCTAGCCATTGCCACTTTTGTAAAGGAAGCCCAAGGAACTCTAGGGAATGTAATCCGGTAAGTGTTTTATACCTTATCACTTCCCTACATTTTTGACCAGCTTCCTCTTGCCCTGGTCCCTTTCCTAAATGCCCCATGGTCCTCCCTTTTCACTTTCTCCAGTAGCTTTGTCCAAGATTACCTAGTGACCTTGCTAGCCTTTCCTCTAATTCTTTTTTGCTCCTCAGTCAATACATTTCTTGGAGATTTATCAGATAGTCCTATCCCCTTGAGGGAAAATGCTGGGTTCCCACTGGAGGCTTTGTGGCACTGAATAAATTCCATGACAGTGGCAGTGTCCTGGTCAAAGGATGAAATAATTTACACGCTCACCAAATAAAGCACAAATGTCCCTTGGGTACAACCCCAGCTCAAAAAGTTTTCCTGCCCCATGCACCACACCATTTCCATTGAGCAGCCAAGTATTTAAAATTATATATATATATATATATATGTTTTATTAAAGTTTCTAACCATCAGTTGTGGTTTTAAGTGACAGAAAAATCAAATTCAATCTTGCATGCACGATAAGAGAAATTTATTGGTTCAGGTAATTGAAAAGCCTGGGAGTAGGTCTGGCTTCAAGTGTGACCTGATTTAGTGACTGAAATGATGTCATTGGGATCTTTGAGTCTTAGTTTTGCCTTTTCTCTGTTAGCTTCAGGCTCCAGAGCTTCAAGCTCCATATTCACTGATACAAATTGAGAGGAAAACTCAGTACTTCCTTGCGGTTCCCACTGAAATCCCAGAATTCATTGTTATTAGATCAATTTGAGACAAATCTGTGAACCCATAGCTGTAGTTAGGGAGAAGCAGTTCCATTGATAGACAATGCCTGGGTCACAAGTTCCAGTCCTGGGGTGGGGAATAGAGACCATCCAATCACATCGTCTGAGAGTAGAAGACAGGTGGTTCCCCAAAGCAAGTTCTGGTACTGTTTCCAAGAAAGAGAGATGAAAAAAAAAAAAAAGAAAAGAAAAGAAAGGGAGATGAACACTGGGCAGTATTATCTTCTCAACTCTAGGCAAAGACACAGACTGTCCTAACCTGTTCTCAAGGTGGGCTTTCATTTGGCTCCAGGAAAAATGAGGCCATGTTCAAGGAACATAAAAATCAGGTGTGAACATCCAAATGGACACTAAAATATCTAATTCAATAGCAGGTTATTTTAAATATTTAAGCAATATTTGTGTCCTAGATCAGTTCCTTCTCTTTAATTTCCCATTTTTGTAAGGAAAACCACCTCCTCGTAGTGTTCCAGGCCCAAATGGTCCAGGGCTGGGACCAGGGTGGGTGAGGAGAGTGAAGGGAGGCACTTGCCCGAGATGCCAAATTTAAAGAGTCCTAGGGGGCTTCCCTGGTGGCGCAGTGGTTAAGAATCCACCTGTCAATGCGGGGGACACGGGTTCGAGCCCTGGTCCAGGAAGATCCCACATGCTGCAGGGCAACTAAGCCCATGCGCCACAACTACTGAACCTGCGCTCTAGGGCCCGTGTGCCACAACTACTGAGCCCACGCACTGCAACTACTCAAGCCTGCACGCCTAGAGCCCATGCTCCACAACAAGAGAAGGCACCACAATGAGAAAACGCACAGACCCCAACGAAGAGTAGCCCCCGCTCCCCACAACTAGAGAAAGCTAGTGTGCAGAACGAAGACCCGACGCAGCCAAAAATAAATAAATTAGTAAACAGATGTAAGAAAACTCAGTGTAGTAGGCTAAAAATTAGCCCCCCTGCCCTGCCCCCACCAAATCCACATCTAATCTCTGGAACCTATGAATGGCAAAGACTTTGCAGATATGATTAAGTTAAGGATCATGAGATGGGGATATTATCTGGGGTTATCTGGGTGAGCCCTAAATGTAATTAATTATAGATGTCCTTACAAGAGAGAGGCAGAGGGAGATTTTACACAGGAAGAAGAAGTGAGGGTAGTGTGACTACATGGTAGAGATGGAAGTGATGCAGCCACAAACCAAGGAATGCTCACAGCCACCAGAAGCTGGAAGAGGCAAGGAATGGATTATCCCCTAGAGCCTCCGGAGGGATGTGGTCCTGCAGACACCTTGACTTCAGACTTCCGGCCTCCACAATTGTGATAGAATAAATGTCTGTTGTTTTAAGCCACTAAATGTATAGTACTTCGTTACAGCAGCCACAAGAAAGTAATGCACTCTGTGATCGAGATAAATATTTTAATGAAATATTTCTTTTTAAACATCAAAATTAATGCCAAAAAATCCATGGTAAACAAAATATGAAAACTTTAAACAAATATGGGCTATCTTTGGAGTAATCCTTACTTCTCTTGCTCCCTTACTCCCTACAGCCAATCATTTGATTACTCCTGTGGTCTGTGCCACTGTAATTTCTCTTGACTTGCTGTTTTGCTCATCTTTCCATGGAGGCCACTTTTCCGGCTCAAATGCCCATGATATCTCACTGTCATGATGTCAACAAACAGCAATCTGCTTTGCCTGTCTCTGCTTTCTCCTCCTTTCTAATCCGTCCTCATTCCAGATAGATTTTTCCTAAAACATATATTTGGTCATGTCCTTCTATTTTTAAAAAATCTTTAACGGGTTATCAAAGCCCTTGGAAACCAGCTTTCCAGTCTCATCTAACACGTTTCCTTTCCACATAGCCTTAGTTACCCAAATACACCCTGCTCTTTTCTAGCCGGCTATCTTTGTTCATGCACTTTCCTTATATTTCTCATCTATTTATGTTTTATAGACACTGTGGCGTAAGCCTTAAAATTAAGGTCCAATATTATGTGCTGTCTTGACATTTGGCAAAATTGGAAGGACTTCAAATGGTCCAACTGCAAATTCCCTTTCCCACCCTGCTTCTGCAGCTAAGGTCTCATAGGCGAACAACCCTCCTCATTAGGGGGATCAAGTATAGCTCCTGTTTATCCCCAAGTAGCAGTTTTGAGATCCCTACCAGCCTGCAGGATTATTCAAACAAGCCAATTGTATTCTCCTGTGGAATAGGGGATACCCCACCCTCTTGATACTACAAAGACTGCTTCCCACAGGCTCTGCTTTTCTCTGTTTCTAAATGCAACCCCTGGCATGCAGTGTCCCCCTCCCCCAGGTGGTGAGTAGCTGTGATTAATGAACTGCTATCCATGTCATCTGTCCAGTGTTGGGTGTTGTGTGTTCAGCCATCCCCATAACCCTAGGGCAGGCATCCCTCCCTCACCAATGAGGTGAATTGGAGGGGATTAAAACAGAGATTCCTGTCCAGATCCCAATATACCATTTACTATCTTTGTGACTTAAGGAAAATGAAAAGAACGGGAGAATCATTTTAAAATTTAACAAATTATGAGCATTACTACCTCATTTTAAAGTTTAAAAAAAGGCTGCCAAGGACCAGCTTCAAGGTTCAAAGTACTGGGACTTTGTCACCCCATAGCGGGGTGACATAACGGTCAGAAGTTCAGGCTCTGGAGTCAATTTTCCTGGGTTCAAATTGTGGCTCTACCTCTTACTAGCTGTGCAATCCTGGTCAGGTTTCTTAATCTTCCTAAGCTCTAGTTTCCTCAAGAATCGGGACAATGATTATATCTACTTTCAGTGTTGTTGTATTGTCCGCATAAAGGAGATAATCTATGGAAAAGCCCTGTCACAGTCCCTAGCACATAAGTGCTTAGTAGATATTAGTTTTTATTATTGTTCATATTATAGCATGAGCCAGGGCAATAGATGTACGTTTGGCTCTGCTACTGAGATCATAATTTAGTTTCAAACAATGAAGCCTCAAGAGGCTCCTGGAGTCCTTGATCCTACAGTTTCATGTCTGCCATTTTATATGTTGTCTTTGGAACAAAAGTGACTTTTCTAAGAATTCTATCACACAGACTGCAGGGTTCAGGTTGCCCTGGATAGAATGCCACCCTATTGATTGAGCCCTCACCTTTCACGCTCTTTGATGCTATTGGAAGAGACTATCCTCAAGTTAATCCTAAGGATTATCCAGGTGATCATTCCAGCCCTTTTATCGGGGCTCCCTGCTTGACACCTTGCAAATGTATTTGGGCAAGTGATGTGCAGGGGTGAGGGGCGGGGAACAGTTTACATTCACACAGCAGCATATGTCTTTCTCCCACATGATTTTCTCCCATACAGGGAGTAGAATAGAGACATCTTTACATACTAGTCAGATTTCTGTGTGTTGTATTTTGCCAAGTGCCAGACACTCTAGGTAAATGAGATTATATTCCGTGTTTTGCAAAGTCATTTCAAATTAAACAACTTTGATTCGGATTTCTCAGACTGCATCCCAGAACACTGTCTGGTTAAACATGTTTTTGTTTCCTTTTAGTCTCTGGGTGTCGTTCCATAAATATTGCTTTTTAACTAATCTTTCTTCAGGATTCTATTACTGTCCCCAACAGCACTGGGGTTTACAACAGCCTTGGAGTTCATCTCACCTTATAGCCTAGGGTAAATAAAACTTCTGAAAAAACAAGTAGAAAGATGGTTGATATCATCCATTCATCATGAAGGAGGGAACATTGCCTGAGAGCTTCCATCTCCCAGATTTAGTTTCAGATCCTGGTGTTGCTAGTGATCTGTTTGGTTTTGGTTCTTTTGAACTTTTGTTTTGTTTTGTTTTGTTTTGTTTGCGGTACGCGGGCCTCTCCCTGCTGTGGCCTCTCCCGTCGTGGAGCACAGGCTCCGGACGCGCAGGCTCAGCGGCCATGGCTCATGGGCCCAGCCGCTCCGCGGCATGTGGGATCTTCCCGGACTGGGGCACGAACCCATGTCCCCTGCATCGGCAGGCAGACTCTCAACCACTGCGCCACCAGGGAAGCCCTCTTTTGAACTTTTAATTTCTGCTTTGGCAAACCCTCCATGGCACTTCTGGCTTCCTCTCTTTTTCTTTCCTCCATTAAAAAAAAAAATCCCAAAGAAACAGACTTGGATGGTGGATGACCCAGGTATTGTATGGATGGTTGTTAGTTGTGGTGGGGCAAGGAAGGGGCAGAAAGGGAAGAAAAGTGTTGTCAGGAATAAGGAAAATATAATGGGTGTAATTGTTCCCTTCCTATTTCACTTCTGTGTAATCTTTTGAATTTTTATTTTTAAATTTAAAACAATTTTAATTTAAAAAATTTAAAATTTTCAATTAAATAATTTTAATTAAAAATTTCTAATTAAATTTATTTATTGAAGTATATTTGATTTACAATGTTGTGTTAGTATACAGCAGAGTGATACGGTTATATGCAGTATATATACATATATATTTTTTCATATTTTTTCACTGTGATTTATTACATGATATTGAATATAGTTCCCTGTGCTATACAGTAGGACCTTGTTGGCTATCAATTTTATATATAGTAGTTTGTATCTGCTAATCCCAAATCCTTTTTTCTGAAATTAATTAATTAATTAATTTATTTATTTTTGGCTGCATTTGGTCTTTGTAGCTGTGTGCCGGCTTTCTCTAGTTGCAGCGAGTGGGGGCTACTCTTTGCTGTGGTGCGCGGGCTTCTCATTGCAGTGGCTTCTCTTGTTGCGGAGCACAGGCTCTAGGCATGTGGGCTTCAGTAGTTGTGGCCCGTGGGCTTTAAAGCACAGGCTCAGCAGTTGTGGCGCATGGGGTTAGTTGCTCCACGGCATGTGGGATCTTCCTGGACCAGGGCTCGAACCCGTGTCCCCTGCATGGCAGGCAGATTCTTAACCACTGTGCCACCAGGGAAGCCCCAAACCCTTTTTTTAAGTTAATTATTCTTTATACAGCAGGTTCTTATTACTTATCTATTTTATACATATTAGTGTATATATGTCCAACCCCATCTCCCAATACATCCCACCACCATCACCCCCCGCCCCCCTGCTTTCCCTCTTTGGTGCCCATATATCTGTTCTCTACACCTGTGTCTCTACTTCTGCCTTGCAAACGGGTTCATCTGTACCATTTTTCTAGATTCCATATATATGCGTTAATATACGATATTTGTTTTTCTCTTTCTGACTTACTTCACTCTGTATGACAGTCTCTTGGTCCATTCACATCGCTACAAATGACCCAATTTTGTTCCTTTTTATGGCTGAGTAATATTCCATTGTATATATGTACCACATCTTCTTTATCCATTTGTCTGTCGATGGGCATTTAGGTTGCTTCCAGGACATGGCTATTGTAAATGGTGCTGCAATGAACGTTGAGGTGATTGTGTCTTTTTGAATTATGGTTTTCTGTGGGTATATGCCCAGTAGTGGGATTGCTGGGTCATATGGCAATTCTATTTTTAGTTTTTCAAGGAACCTCCATACTGTTCTCCATAATGGCTGTATCAATTTACATTCTCACCAACACGGCAAGAGGGTTCCCTTTTCTCCATACCCTCTCCAGCATTTATTGTTTGCAGATTTTCTGATGATGCCCATTCTAACTGGTGTGAGGTGATACACACTTTGCAGTTTTGATTTGCGTTTCTGTAATGATTAGTGATGTTGAGCATCTTTTCATGTGCCTCTTGGCCATCTGTATGTCTTCTTTAGAGAAATGTCAATTTAGGTCTTCTGCCCAATTTTGAATTGGATTGTTTGTTTTTTTAATATTGAGCTGCATGAGCTGTTTATATATTTTGAAGATTAATCCTTTGTCTGTTGATTTGCTTGCAAATATTTTCTCCCATTCTGAGGGTTGTCTTTTTGCCTTGTTTATCATTTCCTTTGCTGTGCAAAAGCTTTGAAGTATCATTAAGTCCCATTTGTTTATTTTTCTTTTTATTTCCACTATGCTAGGTGGTGGGTCAAAAAAAGATCTTGCTGTGATTTATGTCAAAGAGTGTTCTTCCTATGTTTTCCACTAAGATTTTATAGTGTCCAGTCTTACATTTAGGTCTTTAATCCACTTTGAGTTTATTTTTGTGTATGGTCTTAGGGAGTGTTCTAATTTCATTCCTTTATGTGTAGCTGTCCAGTTTTCCCAGCACCACTTATTGAAGAGACTGTATTTTCTCCATTGTATACCTTGCCTCCATTGTCATAGATTAGTTGACCATAGGTGCGTGGGTTTATCTCTGGGCTTTCTATCCATTGATCTATCTTTCTGTTTTTGTGCCAGTACCATATTGTCTTGATTACTGTAGCTTTGTAGTATAGTCTGAAGTCAGGGAGCCTGATTCCTACAGCTCCATTTTTTCCCCTCAAGATTGCTTTGGCTATTCTGGGTCTTTTGTGTCTCCATACAAATTTTAAGATTTTTGTGTTCTAGTTCTGTAAAAAATGCCACTAATGATTTGATAGGGATTGCATTGAATCTGTAGATTGCTTTGGGTAGTATAGTCATTTTCACAATATTGATCCTACCAAGCCAAGAACATGGTATACCTCTCCATCTGTTTGTGCCATCTTTGATTTCTTTCATCAGTATCTTATAGTTTTCTGAGTACACGTCTTTTACCTCCTTAGGTAGGTTTATTCCTAGGTATTTTATTCTTTTTGTTGCACTGGTGAATGAGATTGTTTCCTTAATTTCTCTTTCAGATTTTTCATCGTTAGTGTATAGCAATGCAAGGGATTTCTGTGCATTAGTTTTGTATCCTGCAACTTTACCAAATTCATTGATAGCTCTAGTAGTTTTCTGGTGGCATTCTTAGGATTATCTCTGTATAGTATCATGTCATCTGCAAACAGTGACAGTTTTACTTCTTCTTTTCCAAATTGTATTCCTTTTAATTCTTTTAGAATTCTTTCTAGGACTTCCAAAACTATGTTGAATAATAGTGGCAAGAGAGGACATCCTTGTCTTGTTCCTGATCTTAGAGGAAATGCTTTCAGTTTTTCACCATTGAGAATGATGTTTGCTGTGGGTTGGTCGTATATGGCCTTTATATTTCATTGAGGTAGGTTCCCTCTATGCCCACTTTCTGGAGAGTTTTTATCCTAAATCGGTGTTGAATGTTGTCAAAAGTTTTTTCTGCGTCTATTGAGATGATCATATGGTTTTTATTCTTCAATTTGTTAATATGGTGTATCATATTGATTGATTTATGTATATTGAAGAATCTTTGCATCCCTCTGATAAAACCCACTTGATCATGGTGTATGATCCTTTTAATGTGTTGTTGGATTCTGTTTGCTAGTATTTTGTTGAGGATTTTTTGTATCTATATTCATCAGTGATATTGGTCTGTAATTTACTTCTTTTTTTGGTAGTATCTTAGTCTGGTTTTGGTATCAGGGTGATGGTGACCTTGTAGAATGAGCTTGGGAGTGTTCATTCCACTGCAATTTTTTGGAAGAGTTTGAGAGGGATGTGTGTTAGCTCTTCTCTAAATGTTTGATAGAATTCACCTGTGAAGCCATCGGGTCCCAAACTTTTGTTTGTTGGAAGATTTTTAATAACAGATTCAATTGCATTACTTGTGATTGGTCTGTTCATATTTTCTTTTTCATCCTGGTTCAGTCTTGGAAGATTATACCTTTCTAAGAATTTGTCCATTTCTTCCAGGTTGTCCATTTTATTGGCATAGAGTTGCTTGTAGTAGTCTCTTATGATGCTTTGTATCTCTGTGGTGTCCGTTGTAACCTCTCCTTTTTCATTTCTAATTTTATTGATTTGAGTGTTCTCCCTTTTTTTCTTCATGAGTCTGGCTAATGGTTTGTCAATTTTGTTTATCTTCTCAAAGAATCAACTTGTAGTTTTATTGATTTTTCTATTGTTTTCTTTGTTTCTTTCATTTATTTCTGCTCTGATCTTTATGACTTCTTTCCTTCTACTAACTTTGGGTTTTGTTTGTTCTTTTTGCTCTAGTTCCTTTAGGTGTAAGGTTAGATTGTTTGTTTACGGTTTTTCTTGTTTCTTGAGGTAGGATTGTATTGGTATAAACTTCCCTCTGAGAACTGCTTTTGCTGCATCCCATAGGTTTTGGATTGTCGTGTTTTCATTGCCATTTGTCTCTAGGTATTTTTTGATTTCCTCTTTGATTTCTTCAGTTATCTCTTGGTTATTTAGTAACGTATTGTGTGGCCTCCATGTGTTTGTGTTTTTTAAGTTTTTTCACCTGTAATTGATTTCTAACCTCATAGCATTGTGGTCAGAAAAATGCTTGATATGATTTCAATTTTATTAAATTTACTGAGGCTTGATTTGTGACCCAAGTTGTGATCTCTCCTTGAGAACATCCTGTGTGCACTTGAGAAGAAAGTGTAATCTGCTGTTTTTGGATGGAATGTCCTATAAATATCAATTAAATCTATGTGGTCTATTGTGTCACTTAAAGCTTGTGTTTCCTTATTAATTTTCTGTCTGAATGATCTTTCCATTGGTGTAAGTGAGGTGTTAAAGTCCCCCACTATTATTGTGTTACTGTCAATTTCCTCTCTTATAGCTGTTAGCATTTGCCTTATGTATTGAGGCACTCCTATGTTGGGTGCGTATATATTTATAATTGTTATATCTTCTTCTTGGATTGATCCTTGATCATTATGTAGTGTCCTTCCTTGTCTCTTGTAACAGTGAGTATTGCTACTCTAGCTTTCTTTTGATTTCCATTTGCATGTAATACCTTTTTCCATCCCCTCACTTTCACTCTGTATGTGTCCCAGGTCTGAAGAGGGTCTCCTGTAGACAGCATATAGATGGGTCTTGTTTTTGTATCCATTCGGCGAACCTGCGTCTTTTGGCTGGACCATTTAACACATTCACTTTTAAGGTAATTATTGATGTGTGTGTTCCTATTACCATTTTCTTAATTGTTTTGGGTTTGTGTTTGTAGGTCCTTTTCTACTCTTGTGTTTCCCACTTAGAGAAGTTCCTTTCGCTTTGTTGTAGAGCTGGTTTGGTGGTGCTGAATTCTCTTAGCTGTTGCTTGTCTGTAAAACTTTTGATTTCTCCATTGAATCTGAATGAGATCCTTGCTGGGTAGAGTAATCTTGGTTGTGGGTTCTTCCCTTTCATCACTTTAAATATATCATTCCACTCCCTCTGGCTTGTAGAGTTTCTGCTGAGAAATCAGCTGTTAACCTATGGGAGTTCCCTTGTATGTTATTTGTTGTTTTTCCCTTGCTGCTTTTAGTAAATTTTCTTTGGCTTTAATTTTTGTCAATTTGATTACTATGTGTCTTGGCGTGTTTCTCCTTGGGTTTTTCCTGCCTGGGACTCTCTGTGCTTCCTGGATTTGGGTAGCTATTTCCTTTCCCATGTTAGGGTCGTTTTCAACTGTAATCTCTTCAAATATTTTCTCGGGTCCTTTCTCTCTCTCTTCTCCTTCTGGGACCCCTATTATGTGAATGCTGGTGCATTTTATGTTGTCCCAGAGGTCTCTTAGGCTGTCTTCCTTCTTTTCATTCTTTTCTTTTTATTCTATCCTGCAGCAGGGAATTCCTCCATTCTGTCTTCCAGGTCACTTAGCCATTCTTCTGCCTCAGTTATTCTGCTGTTGTTTCCGTCTAGTGTATTTTTTATTTCAGTTATTGTATTGTTTGTCTCTGATTATTTGTTCTTTAATTCTTCTAGGTGTTTGTTCTTTATTTTTCTAGTTCTTTGTTAAACATTTATTGCATCTTCTCTATCTTTGCCTCCATTCCTTTTCCGAGGTTCTGGATCATCTTCCCTATCATATTAAGAATTCTTTTTCTGGAAAGTTGCCTATCTCCATTTCATTTAGTTGTTTTGCTGGGGTCTTATCTTGTTCCTTCATCTGGTACATAGTCCTCTGCCTTTTCATGTTGTCTACGTTTCTGTGAATGTGGTCTTTGTTCCACAGGCTGCAGGACTGTAGTTCTTCTTGCTTCTGCTGTCTGCCCTCTGGTGGATGAGGCTATCTAAGCAGCTTGTGCAAGCTTCCTGATGGGAGGGACTGGTCGTGGGTAGAGCTGGGTGTTGCTCTGGTAGGCAGAGCTCGTAAAACTTAATCCACTTGTTTACTTATAGGTGGGTCTGAGTTCCCTCCCTGTTTGTTGTTTGGCCTGAGGCAACCCAGCACAGGAGCCCACAGGCTCCTTGGTGGGGCTAACGGCGGACTCTGGGAGGACTCATGCCACGTACTTCCCAGAACTTCTGCTGCCAGTGTCCTCATCCCTGCAGTGAGCCACAGCCACCTTCGCCTCTGCAGGAGACCCACCAAAACTAGCAGGTAGGTCTGGTTCAGTCTCCTATGGGGTCACTGCTTCTTGTCCCTGGGTCCTCATGCACACACTACTTTGTGTGTACCCTCCAAGAGTGGAGTCCCTCTTTCCCTCAGTCTTATCAAAGTCCTGCAATCAAATCCCGCTAGCCTTCAAAGTCTGATTCTCTGGGAATTCCTCCTCCTGTTTCTGGACCTCCATGTTGGGAAGCCTGACGTGGGGCTCAGAACATTCACTCCAGTGGGTGGACTTCTGTGGTATAATTGTTCTCCAATTTGTGAGTCACCCACCCTGTGGTTATGAGATTTGATTTCATTGTGATTGTGTCCCTCATACCATCTCATTGTGGCTTCTCCTTTGTCTTTGGATGTGGGGTATCTTTTTTGGTGAGTTCCAGTGTTCTCCTGCCGATGATTGTTCAGCAGTTAGTTGTGATTCTGGTGTCCTCACAAGAGGGAGTGATCACATGTCCCTATACTCCACTGTCTTGAACCAATCTCCCAAACTCTTAATTTATCTCTCCCCACCCCGTTAACCCTTTGGTAACCATAAGTATATTTTCTATTTCTGTGAGTCTGTTTCTGTTTTTTAAATAAGTTCATTTGTATCATATTTTAGATTCCATATATAAGTGATATCATATGGTATTTGTCTTTCTCTGTCTGACTTACTTCACTTAGCATTATCTTCTCTAGGTCCATCCATGTTGCTACAAATGGCATTATTTCATTCTTTTCTTATGGCTGAATAGTATTCCATTGTATATATATATCACATCTTCTTTATTCATTCATCTGTTGATGGACATTTAGGTTGCTACCATGTCTTGGCTATTGTGAATAGTGCTGCTATGAATATTGGGGTACATGTATCTTTTTGAATTAGCATTTTCTGCCCAGGTGTGGGATTGCTGGATTATATGGCAGCTCTATTTTTAGTTTTTAAAGGAACCTCCATACTGTTTTCTATAGTGGCTGTACCAATTTACATTCCCATCAACAGTGTAGGAGGGTTCCCTTTTCTCCACACCCTCCCCACCATTTGTTATTTGCAGACATTTTAATGATGGTCATTCTGCCTGGTATTAGGTGATACCTCAATGCAGTTTTGATTTGCATTTCTCTAATAATTAGTGATGTTGAGCATCTGTTCTTGTGCCTATTTTCCATCTGTATGTCTTCTTTGGAGAAATGTCTATTTAGGTCTTCTGCCCAATTTTTGATTGGGTTGTTTGTTTTTTGTTATTGGGTTGTGTGAACTGTTTGCATATTTTGGAAATTATGCCCTTGTCGGTCGCAAAGGTTTGCAAACATTTTCTCCCAGTCTTTAGGTTGTCTTTTTACTTTGTTGATGGCTTCCTTTGCTGTGCAAACTCATATAAGTTTGATTAGGTCCCATTTGTTGATTTTTGCCTTTATTTCTATTGCCTTGGGAAACTGACCTAAGAAAACGTTGCTATGATTTATGTCAGAGAATGTTTTGCCTATGTTCTCTTCTAGGAGTTTTATGGTGTCTTGTCTTATATTCAAGTCTTTAAGCCATTTTGTGTTTATTTTTGTGTATGGTGTGAGAGCGTTTTCTATCTTCATTGATTTACATGTGGGTATCCAGCTTTCCCAACACCACTTGCTGAAGAGACTGTCTTTTCTCCATTGTATATTCTTGCCTCCTTTATTAAAAATGCACCTGACACATGAAAGAATGCTCAACATCACTAATCATTAGAGAAATGCAAATCAAAACTACAATGAGATATCATCTCACACCAGTCAGAATGGCCATCATCAAAAAATCTAGAAACAATAAATGCTGGAGAGGGTGTGGAGAAAAGGGAACCCTCTTACACTGTTGGTGGGAATGTAAATTGATACAGCCACTGTGGAGAACAGTATGGAGGTTCCTTAAAAAGCTACAAATAGAACTACCATATGACCCAGCAATCCCACTACTGGGCATATACCCTGAGAAAACCATAATTCAAAAAGAGACATGTACCAAAATGTTCATTGCAGCTCTATTTACAATAGCCCAGAGATGGAAACAACCTAAATGCCCGTCATCTGATGAATGGATAAAGAAGATGTGGCACATATATACAATGGAATATTACTCAGCCATAAAAAGAAACGAAATTGAGCTATTTGTAATGAGGTGGATAGACCTAGAGTCTGTCATACAGAGTGAAGTAAGTCAGAAAGAGAGAGACAAATACCGTATGCTAACACATATATATGGAATATAAGAAAAAAAATGTCATGAAAAACCTAGGGGTAAAGCAGGAATAAATACGCAGACCTCTTAGAGAACGGACTTGAGGTTATGGGGAGGGGGAAGGATGAGCTGTGACAGGGCGAGAGAGAGTCATGGGCATATACACACTAACAAACGCAGTAAGGTAGATAGCTAGTGGGAAGCAGCTGCATGGCACAGGGATATTGGCTCGGTGCTTTGTGACAGCCTGGAGGGGTGGGATGGGGAGGGTGGGAGGGAGGGAGACGCAACAGGGAAGACATATGGGAACATATGTTTATGTATGACTGATTCACTTTGTTATAAAACAGAAACTAACACACCATTGTAAAGCAATTATACCCCAATAAAGATGTAAAAAAAAAAAAAAAAAAAAAAAATGCACCTGAAACTAACACAACATTGTAAATCAACTATCTCCAATAAAAAAATTTTAAAAAAAGATTAATTGACCGTAGGTGTGTGTGTTTAATTCTGGGCTCTCTATTCTGTTCCATTGATCCATATGTCTGCTTTTATGCCAATACCATGCTGTTTTGATTACTGTAGCTTTGTAGTATTGTCTGAAGTCTGGGAGGATTATGCCTCCAGCTTTGTTCTTTTTCTTCAGGCCTGTTTTGGCAATTCTGTGTCTTTTATTGTTCCATATAAATTTTAGGATTATTTGTTCTAGTTCTGTGAAAAATGTCATGAGTAATTTGATAGGGATCACATTAAATCTGTAGACTGCTTTGAGTATTGTGGCCATTTTAACAATATTAATTCTTCCAATCCAAAAGCATGGGATATATTTCCATTTCTTTGAATCATCTTCAATTTCCTTTAACAATGTTTTATAGTACTCAGCATATAAGTCTTGGTCAGGTTTATTCCTAAGTATTTTATTTTTTTGGATGTGGTTTTAAAAGGGATTTTTTTTTTTTACTCTTCAGTGTAATCTTAATTCCTTGCTAGGGATCAATATGTATTTGGTGAGTTAATGCTTATACTTATTGCAGTCTCCTTAATGTAGCTGTGGGGCATTGTTAACAAGCAAAAAATGTGGAAAATGTACATACCTTCTTCTCAACAGCTGAGAATATGTATGAAAAGATATATGAGGGTATATTTCTCAGACCTACTTCATTTGTAGAGAGAGAGAACACAAAATTCCACACTCTTAGCAACCTGACCCCTGGGCAAACAGGAACAAACACAAGATAATGTGTAATAAGTGAGGGTTACAGTGCTGGCTGGCAGCCTTCACACCACAGAAGGCCCTATTGTCTGCCTTCTGGGCTTTAGTGGGAAAATTCTCATGCAGGGAAATTTGCACAATGCACCAGCAATAAAGACATCACTAAATAATTTCAAGAAACATAGAATTTTATCAACCTGAGGACTGGTCTTGTCATGAGGCCAGTGTTTTGGCATCAACAGTTCCTACCAGCTGTGCAGGATGATGTACCATGGACATCTGTTGTTTTTGCCTGCAGAGAATCTAGCTCCTCTTCTTCTGGTACAAGCACCTCCATTTCCATTTGGAAAATCATCCAACGACTCTCACATGCAGGATAGGCAAGACCAGTACTTGATCTGCCAAGGAGTGGGAACAAGAGCCAAACTAGGACTCTCCTATTTTTCCTCCTAGGAATGTGACTATTGAATGGAGTGACGCAATAAAGGGAAAAGATCAGTGTTAGTTCATCCTGACTTAGTGCCCTGACTGTCCATTGACACTTGTTACCTGAATATTCAGAGCCACTCTAGTGTGTGTCCTTTCTAAAGCCAAGGGTAGCAGATTTCCGCTTAATTCTAGGAGCAACCAACCTCAAACCCTTTTAATAATCCCTTTATTACTTAAATTTTCCAGAGTCAGTGTCCTTGCAACTGAAGAACTTGAGGGAGTCCTCACAGGACAAAAGGAGGGGCAAGGGACTGGGAGTCAGACTTGGCTCTGTCCTAAAATAGTCTATTAACCCAGAGGGGTCCCTTAGTCTTTCTTCATCATGAGCCCCAGTTTCTTCATCATTAGATTAAATCATTGAGTTAGATGATTCTAAGGTCCATTTATCTAAAATGTTCCTGAATTCTAGGTTATTTTAAAAAAAACGACAGTCTTTACAGAGTTGTATTCATTTGTAAACATAATTTATTGAGCTCCTGTTGTGCTAGTCATTGGGGATACAGGAATGACCTTGGGATAGAGAGGTAATATTCTAGTGCAGGAGATAAACTATAACACAGTAAGCAAATAAAATCATTACAGACTGTGAGAAGTTCTTTGCCAGCAACAAACAAGTTGATGAGACAGAGAATCAGTGGGGAAAGCCAGTTGGGAGAGCACGGCCAGGGAAGCCTCTCTGAGGAGGTGAACTGGAATGGAAACTAAAAGATGTGAAGAGGTGGGGAAAAGCACATTCTAGGTAGAGAGAAAAACAAGTGCTCAAGCCTGGGGTTAGGAAAGGGGACTTGTTCCTAGAGGACAGTGAGGAGTAGGAGAATGGTAGGAAAGAGACTGCAGAGGGAGGGGGACCAAGACCAGGCAGGACCTCGTGGGCCAAGGAAAAGAATTTGCATTTTACCTTAAAAAAATCCAATGTCTGGGCTTCCCTGGTGGCGCAGTGGTTGAGAATCTGCCTGCCAATGCAGGGGACACGGGTTCGAGCCCTGGTCTGGGAAGATCCCACATGCCGCGGAGCAACTGGGCCTGTGAGCCACAACTACTGAGCCTGCGTGTCTGGAGCCTGTGCTCTTCAACAAGAGAGGCCAAGATAGTGAGAGGCCCGCGCACCGTGATGAAGAGTGGCCCCCGCTTGCCGCAACTAGAGAAAGCCCTCGCACAGAAACGAAGACCCAACACAGCCAAAAATAAATAAATAAATAAATAATTTTATTTTTTTAAAAAAAAACAAACAAACTAGATAAGATTACAGAAAGCAAAAATTAAAAAGAAAAATCCAATGTCTATATCAAGGGGATCTCTTTGGATGCTCTGTGGGGTTTTGAATGCCACAGGAGAGGAGCAAGATGAGTTAGGAAGTTATTGCAGTTGTCTAGGTGGGCAAGGATTGTGGCTTAGACTAAAAAGGTGTGAAGATGGAGAAATGGGTGGATTTGAGATAATTTTAGAAAAAACACCCAGAGGACTTGGTGGTGAGGAGGTTGAGGAAAAGAGAAGACTCTAAAAAGACTCTTAAACGTCTGGCTGGACCATGTGGGTGGAGATGTTACCCTTTATCAAAATAGAAGAACCAGGGAAGCAAGCATTATGGTGTATATAGTGGTGGGGGGTTCACTTTGCACATATGAGAAGTTTGATATCCTTATTAGATACCTGGTGGAGCTGTCACACAGGAAGTTGACTATAAGTATCTGAAGCTCAAGGGAGGTTGGAGATAAATATTTGAATATCAGCCACATAAAGATTGTATTCATAGATGCAATTCCTTAGAGAAGAACTATCAATAGGGAAGAGGGCTGAAGACCAAAACCTGAGACTCTCCAACATTAGAGGTCAAGTAACAAATGAGATTGTAGCCAAGAAGAGTGAGAAGAAGTGACCAGTGGGGGTGGAGGAGAGGGATGAAACCCAAGAGAGTGTGGTGTGATAGAAGCTGAGAGTAGAGAGTGTTTCATGAAGGAGAGAGAATGGTCAACTGTGTTCAGTTCTTGTGAATGTCTTAGGAGCATGGACTTAGCAACATGGAAGCCATTGGTGACGGTGACTGGGACAGTTTTAGTAAAGTGGTAGGAATGGAAGATAGACTGGAATGCATTGAATACTGAATGAATGGGAGGTGACTAAAGTGCTGACAGCTTGTTTAGAAGTCTTTTGAGAAAGTTTGCTCTGAACGGAAACAGAGAAATGGGGCAACGGTTGAATAGTTGAATGGAGGGTTGTTAGAGGATGATGCTAACATAGCCCTATGAAAACGATTCAGTAAAGAGAAAGAGATTGCTGATGCACAAAAGCTGTAATAGCTGGCCAAGAAATGTCCCTGGGAAGGGGAGAGGAGATGGTATGGTATCTGAGCACAAATGAAGGGACTTCTTACTCTTTTTAGGTATAGAGATGATTCTTCTATAAAAGCAGGGGAAATACTTAAAAGGCAGATATGTGTGTAAATACCTAAGCCACCCATCAGAATGCTAAGGAGTTTCTTTTCTCAGTAAAGTATGAGATACCAATGCTTGGGTGGTAGAAATAAGGGGAGGTTTGAGGCAATTGGAGAAAGTATTAAATTTTAACTCAAAGAGTAAGAAAGCGGGCTTCCCTGGTGGCGCAGTGGTTGAGAGTCCGCCTGCCGATGCAGGGCACATGGGTTCGTGCCCCGGTCCGGGAGGATCCCACATGCCGCGGAGCGGCTGGGCCCGTGAGCCATGGCCGCTGAGCCTGCGCGTCCGGAGCCTGTGCTCCGCAACGGGAGAGGCCACAACAGTGAGAGGCCCGCGTACCGCAAAAAAAAAAAAAAAAAAAAGAGCAAGAAAGCAAGTTACAGAGCAAATAAATTAGAACTATTGGGCAGTGGCTTGGGGATTTGGGATGTGCGGTCATGATTTTAAAATAGGTCCTGTTGGTGGGATCTCATCTGGCAACATGGCAACATGGGTTCATTCACAGAGATGGAAGAGAGTTAGGTTTAAGTAAGGTTATTTTTGTTTTTTTCTGTGTTTTGCTTTGCTTTGCTTTATTTTATTTCTTTCTTTCTTTTGCGGTACGTGGGCCTCTCACTGTTGTGGCCTCTCCCGTTGCGGAGCACAGGCTCTGGACGCGCAGGCTCAGCGGCCATGGCTCATGGGCCTAGCTACTCCGCGGCATGTGGGATCTTCCCGGACCGGGGCACGAACCCATGTCCCCTGCATCAGCAGGCAGACTCTTAACCACTGCGCCACCAGGGAAGCCTGCTTTATTTTAATCAGAAGAGTATGATGAAGGTGAAAGAAGGGAGTTGAGGGTGTTTGTAAGTGATACACAGTGGAATCTAAATTGAATAAAGGAGGGAAGTGAAGATATGAAGGACTGTGAATAGTGCACCAGTTGTAGGATAAATGAACAGTAAAAAAGAGGTGGGATCACCGAAGTAGAAAATTGTTTCAGGGGGAGGCGTCAGAGTAAGTGAGCTGGAAGGGTAGGAGGTAGGGACTCAGGGAATAGGTTTTTTAAAATCCAGGTTTTGGAGGAGGCATGTTGGGTTACAGGACTTGCAGTGAGGGTGGGGTGGAGCACACAGGCAATAAGCAAAGTGCTCTTGTATACCTTGTGCTACTTGATTTTTAGTTGGATTCACCTGGTGAGATTTAGGCCTACTTTCTAAAACCTAAAGCGATCAGTCCAAATTCCAAACCTAACATTGTTTTGAGAGTGTCAGATAAAACTGAAGCTGGGTGTGTTCAGACAGGGATGTATTTTGCTGCCAATAGTAGGAAACTCAACCAACAGTGGCTTAAACAACTAGATAATTATCTTCCTAAGAGCCTAAGAGCTTTGTAGAGAGGTGACTACTAGCCTTGGTTTAGGGCCTCTACAATGTAAAAGCCAGGGTTTGTGATTCTTTGGGCCTTTTCCTCTTGGATACAAAGTGTCTGCTGCATCTTCACGTATCACAATTTCTGGGTCCGTTCTCTGCTGAGACCAGGAGGAACCATTTCAGATTCCAGGAGGAGGATGGAAGAAGAGTCATTCTGGACAGTCACCAGGGTCTATAGATTATTATTGTTGTTATTATTATTATTATTATTTGGAACTGTTATACGAGTGCAAATGAGTATGAAACTAAAAATATTTTTAATCTGTCATCAGATGTTTCCCTTCTCCCACTCCTACCCGTCTCCCCAAAAGATTTGTATATAGACACGCACACTAGATTTATCAGAAATCTATAATTTGGCTCTCTTTGGGCAAAGAAACTACTCTATGCTTATTGCTGAGATTCTAGATATAAATGTAGAACTACAGACAAAGAAATATGGGTTTCACCTACAAGGATTTTCCAGCCATTTCTGCAACCCCACCTTAGGCAACCTCCTCCCACCACCCATAACTCTTGAAGAATATCAAGTTTCTTATTGGAAGCAGATGGGATGTCTTCAGGAGTTGACACCTCTATGCCAATGACTTAAAGTTTAAGTGCTTGGGCATCTGTGGAATTCTGAACTGAATGAATGGAAATGGCTAATGAATGGAAAGTAATTAAAATTCCCTACATAAAACAGTAACCACCCAACTTCAGAGGGGTTACTTAGCCATTTTCAGTTCTTCTAATCTTGCTTATCTAAATAAAAATCACGGCTAGCTATTCTATATTCTAAGTCGTTTGATCTTTGGTATTTATTGTTTTAGACATATTTGATTTTTTTGTTATTTAGAAATATTTTATGTCTTAATTCTTTCCTGCTTTAGGACTTCATGAACATCCATTATGAGATGTGCTAACATCCATTAGCACTCAAATTACTAAGGTGTGTGCCTTCAGTTGAAAGGATGGCATCCATGTACCTACATGCCTTCTGTTAGTAATTGCTACATATGAAATCTACTCTGTGCAGAATTTTAAAAGAAAAGCATAGATGACCCTGAAAATCAAATCCCCAGAAGGGTCAGAATAGCAAGCGTCCCTACCAGCACTGGGGTTTAAAAAACTGTTAATTTCCGGTTTCACTGAAGTGAATTTCAGTGGCTCTACACTTTGTGTCTGATGCTCTCCTGATCTGGCCATCTTGTTATTGTTATTCTGAAAAGTGCTCTTGAACTGCTGCTTTCCTAACTTAACTATGTCCCCACTTTCTATTTTAGAAAAAAAAAAAAAAGGAAAGAAAGAAACAAGAAGAGCCATAAAAACAATGGGCAAGTTAAATATACATTTACTTTTGACCTTGATGTTGACCAGCAAAGATTCTAATTATTTTCTTGTACCTAAAGGGAAAGGGAGGCCTCTCTGATTTATAGTACACTTAACTTAGTAACACTGCTATCTCAAAGGACTATAGATCAGGTCACCATCAGTATTGTCACTCTCATAAATAATGACAAAGTCTTCTGAAATTGCTGAAATATATGCCCATAATTTCACTTTGATCTCTTTTTCTTTTAAGACATGCATGACAACATCTACTTTATGCACCATCATTCAAAGGGAAAATAAAAGACTTCAAGGAGTTTATAATGGAGTGACCCACCACGTGGGCAGGATTTATAAGCTAATATGGAAATTCTCCATGAGCATCCAGACTCATATTCCCATTCATTGGTGTGTGTCCAGTCTAACGATGTTGGAATGTGTTTAAGTTTCCCTCACATCCAAAGGTGCAATGGACAATTTCCATGCTGGCTGAGATGCCATCAACTTCGCCCTTTCCCATAGTTACCTTAATTTTTAACTATAGGGACTGATTGAGTGGCTCAGGACTTTAATTTAGAAAGATGGGGGGATTGAGCTTTTGGGGTAGAACAGGGATATGGATGGTGGTTCAGAAATCGAGAAACTGGATGTTAATATACAACTGAGTAAAATTTACTGAGCACCTTGTTTAGGCTAGGTGCTATTCTCAACACCACACAAGACAAACTCTTCTTGCATTCTTATGGCTCATCATCCCTTGGAGACTTTCCCAAGGCTTGAAAGAACTAAGAAGGTGCAGGAAGGAAGAGAAAAGATTAGTACCTAATGAAAGAAAAGATTCTTGATGTTGCTTTTCTTATCCTTTGACTAAAGGAATTGCAAAGGTTATCACACTAGTAGATCAACAGCAAAACCACACCTTTAAACTACTAATTGCTCTATACAAGATGCAGGTGTCTCTAACAAAGTTTTTAGACTACTAGAAACCGTTATCACCCTAGAAGACTAATAGGTCCAGCTTTGTTGACAAGCCATTGGAACTATTACCAGGTGTTTAGTGCTGTCTTTGAGTTGAGCAGCTCAAAACCTAGCACACGCAGGAAAGCGTTAATAACTCTCTACCACGCTCGGTTGGCATGCCAGATTGGGAGGTGAAAGACTCAGATCCTTTCCATTCATATTAATTCAATTCAGTAATGTCCAATTCATTTAAAATGAATTAAGACATGACTTTGCTTTAGGTGTTTGGAAACTACTTCATACCCAGTCTATCCACTAAATCCAGGTCTAGCTGACTTCCTACTGGGTTTTTCCACATGACTATCTCACAGGCACCTAAAACTCAACATGTTCAAATTTTGTTCTCCAAAACGCTCCTTGTTCTATGTTCCCTGTTGCAGGGAGTAGAGCATTGTCATCTCAAATTGCCAAACCTGAAAAACGGGCATCTCCCTGTCCTTCAACCCTTCATCCAATCAATGCATTCACTCACTGTGAACATGTACAAAGAGGTCCTATTCCAGCCACGGGGATGCAGCAGTGCATAAAACAAATAAAATTCCCTACCCGCAAGGAGCTTAAATTCTAGTTGGGGGCAGACAATAAATATAATAAATCTAAGAAGGTGGTAAGATTGATGGAGAAAATAAAGTGAGGTGAGTGGGGAGTACTGGCTCTAAATTTTTCTAAATATTCGGTCAGGTGACTTTGAGAAAAGATCTGAGGGTGGTGAGGAAAAAAAGCAAGTGAGTATCTGGGATGGGAGGATTACAAGGAGAGAGCATGGTGGAGCAAAAGACCTTGAGGCAGGAACATCCATGCTGGAGGAATAGTCAAGAGACCAGATGGCTGGATCTGTGAGCACAGGGAGATGAGTCCACAGGAGAACTGGGGACTAGATCAGGGCCTCAGAGGTAAAAACTTCGTCTTTTACTCTTGAGCGACGTGGGACGTCATCAGTGTGGTTTGAGTTGAGGAGTAGAACATGATCTGATACACATTTTTAATGAATCTTTCTGTGTAACTGATTGTAACACATTGAATGAAAACGAATCTATGAGTCCATTGTGAAAGTCAAAAGAAGAAAGAGGAAGGAGAAGTGGGGGGAGAGGAAGAAGGGCAAGAGGATGAACCAGGGAGGAAGAAAAAGGAAAAAATAAGGAAGGCAATGTTTTAACTAACATGTCTGCTAAAAAATGAGTGGGCATATTTTGAAATCACCATTTCCCAACTTCCACTATAATAAATAATCTAGGAAGGGTTATCCATAGATCCTAAAATCAGTGGGTAAAATGTTGTGGATAAGATATTTGGAAGGTACCAGAATAGCACCCCACAACTTTTGACTAATTACAGAAAGGAAAATGTACTTTCCTAATGGAGAGCTCTGGCAGGTCACCACGTTAACCAAGTGATCAAACTGCATCGCTAATATTAGGACAACCTGACATTATCTGCCTCTTGATATGATGCAATATGAAGTACATGACATCATCTATGAGGAAACTGACAAATTCAGAATGTGTGAGACATTCTTGATGGAAAAATGAATGTCATTTTTAAAAAAGCAGGAGGACGGTTCTAGATTAAGACAGATTAAAAAGATAAATGAATATGTGAAACTGATTGGATCCTGGATCAGAAAAAAAAAAAAGAACTGTAAAAGACATTTTATATTCTATTTTTTCAACTTTTCTATATGCTTGAAAAGTTTCAAATAAGAAGTTGACAGGATACAGTCTTATCGTTCTGGCTGCTCTGTAGAGAATAGACTGCAGGGGGCAGGGGAAGAAGCAGGGAGACAGGTTAGGAAGTTGTTTTTTTTGTTTTTTGTTTGTTTTTGCGGTACGCGGGCCTCTCACTGCTGTGGCCTCTCTCGTTGCGGAGCACAGGCTCCGGACGCGCAGGCTCAGCGGCCATGGCTCACGGGCCCAGCTGCTCCGCGGCATGTGGGATCTTCCCGGACCGGGGCACGAACCCGTGTCCCCTGCACCGGAAGGCGGACTCTCAAGCACTGCGCCACCAGGGAAGCCCATAGGAAGTTATTATACTAATCCAGGAGAAAAAGATGATGCCTTAGATCAGGGTGGTAGCAGTGGAGGTGCTGGGAAGTGGTCAGATTCTTCATAAATTTTGAAGTTAAAGCTACGTGGATGTGCCGACGCAATGAATGTGAAAGAAATACACATAGTCAAGAATTACGTCGAAGCTTTAGATCCAAGAAACCAAAAATGAAACTGAGGTTACCAAAAACGGGGAGGGCTGCAGGTAAAAGAGGTTTCCGGGGAAGGCTCACATTCAGATTGGAGTGTGTGAAGTTTGCTGTCTGCACTGGACATCCAAGTGGAGATGCTACATAGACCATTGAATATTCAAGTCTAGGGTTCAGAGAAGTGTGAGCTGACGTTATGAATTTGGGTGTCATCACAGGTTGGTTGAGATTGCCAAGGGAGTGAATGTATCCAGAAAAAAAAAAAAAGAGGACCAAGGATTGTGCCCTTGGGGTTGGGCAGGGGATCGGGCTCCAACTTCGAGAGTCTGAGCACCAGGACCCTAAATCACAGCCCAGAGTCCATCACCAGGTCCTATCTCCTGTTTCCTTCACCTACTCTCCATTCCCACTGAGCTTACTTTCATTTGGGCTCAATGCCGTTTTCCCTTTGGCTTATCAAGATAGGCTCCTGACTAATCGGCTTGCCTACAATCTTACTTTGCCCTCATCTAATCTCTCCTTAACACCTCTGCAAGTCGTGTCCTGTCACCCCTCTGCTGAAACCTTTCAGGGCTCCTCCTGGATACCAGCAGAAAGTCATCAGGCTCCTTAAGACCTAGCTCCTGCCTTCGCTCCCTGACCTCATCCCTTACATGTTCCCTAGTAGTGTTCACAATCTGTGCTTCAGCCATGCTGAACTGATCTTTTAATAGCTGTCTTCTCTCCTGATGTCTTGCCTTTAGACGTGCCTTCTCATAGGTTTTGTCATTTACTCACTTTGTATGTTTCCCTCACCACCTCTAAGCGTCTTGAGGTCAGAGGCCTCACCTTAATTCCTCTCTCCCTATCTCAGTAAGTGGGACACACTTATTTATCCAATAAATATTCACTGAATAAATAAAGATTTGCCTTTAGGAACGCTGAAGTTGAAGTTGGTGGCATGTCCGTAGTCTGGAAAAAAGAACTCAAATGTTTACTGTATACCGACTGCTATGGTCTGAATATTTGTGTCCCCCAAATTAATATGTTGACATCTAATCCCAATGTATGGATGGTATTTGGAAGTGGGGCCCCTGGGAGGTGATTAGGTCGTGGGTGTGGAACCCTCATAAGTAGCATTAGTGTCCTTATAAAAAAAGAGCCCCAAGGGAGCTCTCTCACCCTGCCGTGTGGTATTATAGCAAGCAGGTGGCTGTCTATGAACCAGGAAGCAGGTTATCCCCAGATACTGAATCTGCTGGTGCCTTCATCTTGGACTTGCCAGGCTCCAGAACTGTGAGAAATAAATGTCCTTTGTTTATAGGCTACGTGGTCTATGGTGTTTTGTTATAGCAGCCTCAATGGACTAAGACATCTACTTTACTTAGACCAAAAAGAGGGCATTGCAGGTCTTTTAAAATAAGAATTACAAACGAGTCTAGACCAGTTTAATTATAATCTTGTCAAAGGTTGCGAAGAGACGATCTCAGTAAAGTCCATTTCAAAGCACTGATTGCATGTTTCCGGTGTTTCTCCCTCCATAATAAAACTCTGAGCAGCTGGGTGCCACATTACTGAATTTGAAAAGCTACACTATGTTGATCCACAGCAAAAGAGTCTGAGTCAGGTGATGATCCAACCATCAGTCATAGGAAACATGAGGCACTGAAAATTTAGTATAAAACCCCAAACCCACAAAAACTAGCCACAGTTTCCTATCACAGGGGATGTGACTCATATCTCAGCAGGGGTACACATACCTTATTACAGTCACAAAAGAAAATGTTTCTCAAACAAACTTTATCCCCCCCAAAATCATTTGCACAGAGCAGTAATTTGGTGAAAATCTTTTGAAACTTACAAAGTAATTTATTTCTTTGTGGTTGGCGCATATTGCTAGGCTTGGTTCTTACCACAATGACTCTTAATTTAGGGAACAAGATGATGGGCAATTAATCCTTTAACCATATTCAGCTGAATCTAGAGTCCAATGGAGGATGGATGGAAAGAAAAAGCCCTTGGCTAACCTAACCTCTGGACCTCCCAGGAAGTACTCCCACACTCTAGGGATGCCCCCACCAATGCCCATAGCCAAGAGTTCCTAAACTAGCCATCTCAGTCCCAAGTGGACTCATAAATGCACTGCTTTTCTTGGTTGTGGATAAGGGAGAGATGCAAGGGAGGGAAGTGTTGCTGAGAGAAAGAAAGAGAGAGAGAGATCACAAAAATACATCTGAATTTATAGCAAAGAACTTTTTCTTAATACATCTTTAAAGTTGCAGTACAGAGTTGATGATTTTGTTCGTAAATAAAGAATAAGAGGAATGAATGAGTGGGTAGCATGGAGACCTCAATTATGCAACCACTCGATTATTCAGCATTAATTCATTACATGTCTATCATATGCCAGAGATTTAATAACAAAAGAACTAAAACATGAGCCATACCCTAGAGAGAGCCAGGATGCAGTGCGTTAGAATATGAAACAGAGAAAGGAATTCCAGGCAGAGGGAACAATATATGCAAAAGCCAAGAGGTAAAAACAGCATTGTTTGACTCCCACTGAGTCACTGACCCACTGAGGGGTCAACAGCAAGTTATATTCTCACTGCTTTGACCCTGAGGATGTTTTGAGGCTGAAGTTATACCAAAAGAAAAAGAAAAGAAAAAAAAAGCCTTTAAATGGAAATGGTAACAACATTAATGCATTTTTGTCAAAAAAGCATTTTCTTTAGTAATTTTCCTTAATCAGTTAAACCATTTCCAGTTACTTTTTTCCATTTTAAATTTTATTTACATTTTCTTGGAGATCAATTCTTTCTTCTTTGGACCGATATTTACAAAATTCGATTAATCAATCAGCACTTTGATCATAATAAGTCTATGGATTCCAGTTTTTGCTAGGAAAAGAGAGAGAGAGAGAGAATTACTTCAATAAGGACAACATCCCTGGAGCAAGTTTTGTAAATCTAAATTTTACTGAGTATCTTTCTATTTGTTGTTTTATTTTTTTTTTTAAGATTTGTTTTTGATGTGGACCATTTTTAAAGTCCTTATTGAATATGTTACAATATTGCTTCTGTTTTATGTTTTGGTTCTTTGGCTGTGAGACTTGTGGGATCTTAGCTCCCTGACCAGGGATCAGACCCGCACCACGGGCATTGGAAGGTGAAGTCTTAACCATTGGATTGCCAGGGAAGTTCCTGTTGTTTTAATTTGTGTCAATTATTTCTATTAATAATATTATTCAGAAATGGAATAAAATACATATCCAGACATTGCTGGTTAATCAACCAGAAAAACGGAGAGAAATTCCTTTAAATATTCTGGAGTCGCACTATTACATTGGTCTTCGAATTTTTTGATAAACCTATCTTCATTAACAGTCTGTGCTACTTTAGGTCCAAACAATGAATGATAAATGTTGGAGACAAAATGTCCTGCTTCAGATAGAGCCCATCTGTGACGTGTCATATCCCTGCTTCTTCTACCTCCAGATTAACCCATGGACCAACAATGGAATGCCAGATTGCCATTTGGGAAACTTATAATCCCCTCGAACATAATCACCCAATTAAACAGCATAGACTGCTGTCAACAGGATTCTTGAAGACCACATCAGTCAGCATTCAGTCTTAAACTAGGCATTCCATTTTTCCTTGGTTCTCTGGATTTGATCTCTAAACTCCAGGTGCCATTTAAGTCAGTACCTTCCTGTGTTAAAACTTTCTGTGTCAAATTCAGCCCTTCCTTAGCATATACTCTGTTCAAGCTGTTTTAGTTAATTTATTTCCCAGGTAACAGCTATACTATTTATTTTATTTTATTTTTAACATCTTTATTGGAGTATAATTGCTTTACAAGTGTGTGTTAGCTTCTGCTTTATAACAAAGTGAATCAGTTATACATATACATATGTTCCCATATCTCTTCCCTCTTGCGTCTCCCTCCCACCCTCCGTATCCCACACCTCTATGGGGTTACAAAGCACCGAGCTGATCACCCTGTGCTATGCAGCTGCTTCCCACTAGCTATCTATTTGACATTTGCTAGTGTATATATGTCCATGCCACTCTCTCACTTTGTCCCAGTTTACCCTTCCCCCTCGCTGTGTCCTCAAGTCTATTCTCTACGTCTGCGTCTTTATTCCTGTCTTGCCCCTAGGCTCTTCAGAACTTCTTTTTTTTTTAGATTCCATATATATGTGTTAGAATATAGTATTTATTTTTCTCTTTCTGACTAACTTCACTCTGTATGACAGTCTTTAAGTCCATCCACCTAACTACAAATAACTCAATTTCGTTTCTTTTTATGGCTGAGTAATATTCCATCATATATATGTGCCACATCTTCTTTATCCATTCATCTGTCCATGGACATTTAGGTTGCTTCCATGTCCTGGCTATTGTAAATAGAACTGCAATGAACATTGTGATACCTAACTCTTTTTGAATTATGGTTTTCTCAGGGTATATGCCCAGTAGGGGGATTGCTGGGTCATATGGTAGTCCTATTTTTAGTTTTTTAAGGAACCTCCATACTGTTCTCCATAGTGGCTGTATCAGTTTACATTCCCACCAACAGTGCAGGAGAGTTCCATTTTCTCCACACCCTCTCCAGCATTTATTGTTTGTAGATTTTTTGATGATGGCCATTCTGACCAGTGTGAGGTGATACGTCATTGTAGTTTTGATTTACATTTCTCTAATGATTAGTGATGTTGAGCATCCTTTCATGTGTTTGTTGGTAATCTGTATATCTTCTTTGGAAAAATGTCTATTTGGGTCTTCTGCCCATTTTTGGATTGGTTTATTTGTTTCTTTGATATTGAGCTGCTTGTATATTTTGGAGATGAATCCTTTGTCAGTTGCTCCATTTGCAAATATTTTCTCCCATTCTGAGGGTTGTCTTTTCGTCTTGTTTATGATTTACTTTGCTGTGCAAAAGCTTTTAAATTTCATTAGGTCCCATTTTTTAATTTTAGTTTTTATTTCCATTTCTCTAGGAGGTGGGTCAAAAAGGATCTTGCTGTGATGTATGTCATAGAGTGTTCTGACTATGTTGTCCTCTAAGAGTTTTATAGTGTCTGGCCTTACGTTTAGGTCTTTAATCCATTTTGAGTTTATTTTTGTGTATGGTCTTAGGGAGTGTTCTAGTTTCATTCTTTTACTTGTAGCTGTCCAGTTTTCCAGGCACCACTTATTGAAGAGGCTGTCTTTTCTTCATTGTATATTCTTGCCTCCTTTATCAAAAATAAGGTGACCATAGGTGCATGGGTTTATCTCTGGGCTTTCTATCCTGTTCCATTGATCTATAGTTCTGTTTTTGTGCCAGTACCATACTGTCTTGATTACTGTAGCTTTGTAGTGTAGTCTGAATTCAGGGAGCCTGATTCCTCCAGCTTTGTTTTCCTTTCTCAAGATTGCTTTGGCTATTTGGGGTCTTTTGTGTTTCCATACAAATTGTGAAATTTTTTGTTCTAGTACTGTGAAAATTCCCATTGGTAGTTTGATAGGGACTGCATTGAATCTGTAGATTGCTTTGGGTAGTATAGTCATTTTCACAATGTTGATTCTTCCAATCCAAGAACATGGTATATCTCTCCATCTGTTTGTGTCATCTTTAATTTCTTTTATCAGTGTCTTATAGTTTTCTGTATACAGGTATTTTGTCTCCTTGGGTAGGTTTATTCCTAGGTGTTTTATTCTTTTTGTTGCAGTGATAAATGGGAGTGTTTCCTTAATTTCTCTTTCAGATTTTTCATCATAAGTGTATAGGAATGCAAGAGATTTCTGTGCATTAATTTTGTATACTGCTACTTTACCAAATTCATTGATTAGCTCTAGTAGTTTTCTGGTAGCATCTTTAGGATTCTCACTGTATAGTATCATGCCATCTGCAAACAGTGACAGTTTTACTTCTTTTCTGATTTGGATTCCTTTTATTTCTTTTTCTTCTCTGATTGCTGTGGCTAAAACTTCCAAAACAACGTTGAATAATAGTGGTGAGAGTGGACAACCTTGGCTTCTTCCTGATCTTAGAGGAAATGGTTTCAGTTTTTCATCATTGAGAAAAATGTTGGCTGTGGGTTAGTCATATATGGCCTTTATTATGTTAAGGTAAGTTCCCTGTATGCCTACTTTCTGGAGGGTTTTTATCATAAATGGGTGTTGAATTTTGTCAAAAGTTTTTCTGCATCTCTTGAGATGATCATATGGTTTTTCTCCATCAATTTATTTATATGTTGTATCACATTGAATGATTTGTGCATATTGAAGAATCCTTGCATTCCTGGATTCTTCCCACTTGATCATGGTGTTTGATCCTTTTAATGTGCTGTTGGATTCTGTTTGCTAGTATTTTGTTGAGGATTTTTGCATCTATGTTCATCAGTGATATTGGGATGTAGTTTTCTTTCTTAGTGACATCTTTGTCTGGTTTTGGTATGATGGCCTTATAGAATGAGTTTGGGAGTGTTCCTCCCTCTGCTATATTTTGGAAGAGGTTGAGAAGGATAGGTGTTAGCTCTTCTCTAAATGTTTGATAGAATTTGCCGGTGAAGCCATTTGGTCCTGGGCTTTTGTTTATTGGAAGATTTTTAATCACAGTCTCAATTTCAGTGCTTGTGATTGGTCTATTTTCTATTTCTTACTGGTTCAGTCTCAGGAGGTTGTGCTTTTCTAAGAATTTGTCCATTTTTTCCAGCTTGTGCATTTTATTGACATATAGGTGCTTGTAGTAATTTCTCAGGATCCTTTGTATTTCTGCTGTGTCAGTTGTTACTTTTCCTTTTTCATTTCTAATTCTATTGATTTGAGTCTTCTCCCTTTTTTTTCTTGATGAGTCTGGCTAATGGTCTGTCAATTTTGTTTATCTTCTCAAAGAACTAGCTTTTAGTTTTATTGATCTTTGCTATCATTTCCTTCATTTCTTTTTCATTTATATCTGATTTGATCTTTATAATTTCTTTCCTTATGCTAACTTTGGGGTTTTTTTGTTCTTCTTTCTCTAATTTATTTAGGTGTAAACTTAGGTTGTTTATTTGAGATGTATCTTATTTCTTGAGGTAGGATTGTATTGCTATAAACTTCCCTCTTAGAACTGCTTTCGCTGCATCCCACAGGTTTTGGGTCATCATGTTTTCATTGTCATTTGTTTCTAGGTATTTTTTGATTTCCTCTTTGATTTCCTCAGTGATCACTTGGTTATTAAATAGTGAATTGTTTAGCCTCCATGTGTTTGTATTTTTTACAGACTTTTTCCTGTAATTGATATCTAGTCTCATAGCATTATGGTCAGAAAAGATACTTGATACGATTTTAATTTTCATACATTTACCAAGGGTTGATTTGTGACCCAAGATATGACCTATCCTGGAGAATGTTCCAAGAGCACTTGAGAAGAAATGTATTCTGTTGTTTTTGGATGGAATGTCCTATAAATATCAATTAAGTCCATCTTGTTTAATGTATTATTTAAAGCTTGTGTTTCCTTATTTATTTTCATTTTGGATGATCTGTCCACTGGTGAAAGTGGGGTGTTAAAGTCCCCTACTCTGATTGTATTGCTATCGATTTCCCCTTTTGTGGCTGTTAGCATTTGCCTTATGTATTGAGGTGCTCCTATGTTGGGTGCATAAATATTTACAGTTGTTATATCTTCTTCTTGGATTGATCCCTTGATCATTATGTAGTGTCCTTCTTTGTCTCTTGTAATAGTCTTTATTTTAAAGTCTATTTTGTCTGATATGAGAATTGCTACTCCAGCTTTCTTTTGATTTCCATTTGCATGGGATATCTTTTTCCATCCCCTCACTTTCAGTCTGTATGTGTCCCTAGGTGTGAAGTGGGTCTCTTGGAGACAGCATATATACGGGTCTTGTTTTTGTATCCATTCAGGCAGTCTGTCTTTTGGTTGGAGCATTTAATCCATTTACATTTAAGGTATTTATCGACATGTATGTTCCTATTACCATTTTCTTAATTGTTCGGGGTTTGTTATTGTACATCTTTTCCTTCTCTTGTGTTTTCTGCCTAGAGAAGTTCCTTTTGCATTTGTTGTAGAGCTGTTTTGGTGGTGCTGAATTCTCTTGGCTTTTGCTTGTCTGTAAAGGTTTTAATTTCTCTGTCAAATCTGAATGAGATCCTTGCTGGGCAGAGTAATCTTCATTGTAGGTTTTTCCCTTTCATCAGTTTAAATATGTCCTGCTACTCCCTTCTGGCTTGCAGAGTTTCTGCTGAAAGATCAGCTGTTAAACTTATGGGAATTCCCTTGTCTGCTCTTTGTTGCTTTTCCCTTGCTGCTTTTAATATTTTTTCTTTGTATTTAATTTTTGATAGTTTGATTAATATGTGTCTTGGCATATTTCTCCTTGGATTTATCCTGTATGGGCCTCTCTGTGCTTCCTGGATTTGATTGACTACTTCCTTTCCCATACTAGAAAAGTTTTCAACTATAATCTCTTCAAATATTTTCTCAGTTCATTTCGCTTTCTCTTCTTCTTCTGGGACCCCTACAATTTGAATGTTGGTGCATTTAATATTGTCCCAGAGGTCTCTAAGACTGCCCTCAATTCTTTTCATTCTTTTTTCTTTATTCTGCTCTGCAGTAGTTATTTCCACTATTTTATCTTCCATGTCACTTATCCGTTCTTTTGCCTCAGTTATTCTGCTATTGATTCCGTCTAGAGAATTTTTAATTTCATTTATTTGTTTTTCATCACTGTTTCTTTGCTCTTTAGTTTTTCTAGGTCCTTGTTAAACGTTTCTTGTATTTTCTCCATTCTATTTCCAAGATTTTGGATCATCTTTACTATAATTACTCTGAATTTTTTTCAGGTAGAGTGCCTATTTCCTCTTCATTTGTTTTGTCTGGTGAGTTTTTACCTTGCTCCTTCATCTGCTGTGTCTTTCTCTGTCTTCTCATTTTGCTTAACTTACTGTGTTTGGGGTCTCCTTTTCACAGGCTGCAGGTTCATAGTTCCCATTGTTTTTGGTGTCTGTCCCCAAGTGGCTAAGGTTTGTTCAGTGGGTTGTGTAGGCTTCCTGGTGGAGGGGTCTACTGCCTGTGTTCTGGTGGATGAGGCTGGATCTTGTCTTTCTGGTGGGCAGAACCATGTCCGGTGGTGTGTTTTGGGGTGTCTGTGACCTTATTATGATTTTAGGCAGCCTCTCTGCTAATGGGTGGGGTTGTGCTTCTGTCTTGCAAGTTGTTTGGCATAGGGTGTCCACCACTGTAGTTTGCTTTTTTTTGAGTGAAGCTGGGTCTTAGTGTTGAGATGGAGAACTCTGGGAGAGCTTTCACTATTTCATATTATGTGGAGCCAGGAGGCCCTTGGTGGACCAATGTCCTGAACTCGGCTGTCCCATCTCAGAGGCACAGGCCTGACACCCGGCTGGAGTACCGAGAGAGAGAGAGAGGGAGAGAGAGACAGACAGAAAGAAAGAAAGAAAGGAAGGAAGAAAGAAGGAAAGAAGGAAGGAAGGAAGGAAGGAAGGAAAGAAGAAAGAAAAATAAATAAATAGAAATAAAGTTATTAAAATTAAAAAGTAATAAAAAAGAGAAAGAAGAGAGCAACCAAACCAAAAAGCAAATCCACCGATGATAAAAAGTGCAAAAACTATACTAGAAAAACAAAAACAAAAATAAAAACGGACAGGCAGAACCCAGGACAAGTGGTAAAAGCAAAGTTATACAGACAAAATCACACAAAGAAGCATACACATACACACTCACAAAAAGAGGAAAAGGAAAAAAAAAATCTCTCTATATTTTTTTATAAAAAGGAAGACAGCAACCAATTCAATAAACAAATCTACCAATGATAATAAACTCTAAATACTAAACTAAGATAAACATAAAACCAGAAACCAGTCAGTCATATACAACAAACCCCAAATCTACAGTTCCTCCCAAAGTCCACTGCCTCAGTTTTGGAATGACTCATTGTCTGTTCAGGTATTCCACAGGTGCAGGGTACATCAAGTTGATTGTGGAGATTTAATCCGCTGCTCCTGAGGCTGCTGGGAGAAATTTCCCTTTCTCTTCTTTGTTCGCACAGCTCATGGGGTTCAGCTTTGGATTGGACCCACCTCCACGTGTAGGTCGCCTGAAGGCGTCTGTTCCCACTCAGACAGGACGGGGTTAAAGGAGCAGCTGATTAGGGGGCTCTGGGTCACTGAGGCCTGGGGGAGAGGGGTATTGAATGTGGCGTGAGCCTATGGCCCGCGTGAAGTTGCACCAGCCTGAGGTGTGCCATGGTTCTCCCAGGGAAGTTGTTCCTGGATCACAGGACCCTGGCAGTGGCGGGCTGCACAGACTCCTGGGAGGGGAGGTGTGGATAGTGACCTGTGCTCGCACACAGGCTTCTTGGTGGCGGCAGCAGCAGCCTTAGCCTTTCATGGCCGTCTCTGGTGTCTGATAGCCACTGATAGCCACGGCTCGCGCCCATCTCTGGAGCTCGTTTAGGCAGTGCTCTGAATCCCCTCTCCTCACACCCCAAAACAATGGTCTCTTGCCTGTTAGGCAGTTCCAGACTTTTTCCCGGACTCCCTTCCGGCTAGCTGTGGTGCACTAGCCCCCTTCAGGCTGTGTTCACTCAGCCAACCCCAGTCCTCTCCCTGGGATCTGACCTTCGAAGACCACGCCTCAGCTCCCAGCCCCCACCCACCCCGGCGGGTGAGCAGACAAGCCTCTCAGGCTGGTGAGTGCTGGTTGGCAACGATCCTCTGTGCGGGAATATCTCTGCTTTGCCCTCTGCACCCCTGTTGCTGCGCTTTCCTTCGTGGCTCCAAAGTTTCCCCCCTGCCCCCCGCCACCCCCCGTCTCTGCCAGTGAAGGGGCTTCCTAGTGTGTGGAAACTTTTCCTCCTTCACAGCTCCCTCCCAGTGGTGCAGGTCCCGTCCCTATTCTTTGTCTCTGTTTTTCCTTTTCTTCTTTTGCCCTACCCAGGTACGTGGGGAGTTTCTAGCCTTTTGGCAAGTCTGAGGTCTTCTGCCAGCGTTCAGTAGGTGTTCTGTAGGAGTTGTTCCACATGTAGATGTATTTCTGATGTGTTTGTGGGGAGGAAGGTGATCTCTGTGTCCTACTCCTCAGCCATCTTGAAGGTCTCCTCCACCTGTACTATTTTAAAAATAGAATTGACACTCTTCAGAAGCTTTATATAATTTATGATTTTTTTAAATAGGAGAGATCTTTTTTGCTTTCATCATTTCAAGGATTATCACCTTCATATAAGATTAAATTTTCATAGACCAGATCTCCTAACAGTTAGCACTCTGATTAGTTATTAGTCATTAAGAAAGACTTTCAATGAAGTGAAGTACCCTTGCCTAATGTGAATCTGTAGCTCATAAAATGGTGGTTCGATATGTCAGGATTTTATTTTATATATATTTTATAATATATTTGTATTTGCTTTTACTAGATAATCAGTCTAGTGTTAGAAGTCCAATTGATTATATTTTCACATAGAATTCTTGACATAAGGACAGTCTCATGCCTCCATGTTGGTGTCATATGAGGAGGAAAACATCTTCAGAATTCATTAGAGTTTTTCTCCTAATTGCATTTAAAGATACATTTCAGGCATCTCTCGCTCTCTTAGACATTGCTGCTTTCTTGCACACGCCACACCATGTACCAAATGCCTTGAGATTGGTGGCCTCTGATGCAGAAAGGGCTAAGGGCTTATGGTTAATTAGTCTAACAAAAATACTTCATATAACTTCCTTTTGTTAATAGTCTCCATTTAAACAAACAAAAAAAATCAAACTTTCATCTTCCAAGTTTTGTTAGAATTTATCTAAATGGACTTGAAACCCCTAGGAAGTTGATGCCTCAGGAACTGGAGCAACAGTGAGGATGCCCATGTGGCAGTGGCTTCTTGCTGGGCAGCAGTGAGGTCTTGGGAGGCAAAGGCCCAAAACCTGAAACCTGAGCAGAGGTCCCTTGTGATTCCAAATAAAAAGCCGTTACTGGGCCCAAATAGCCAAAACAATTTTGAAAAAGAAGAGCAAAGTTAGAGGACTCACACTTCCTGATTTCAAAACATATTTAAAAGAGACAGTAAGAAGTTCTGGGAGGGGCTCCTTGGTGTGAGCCTTCCCATAGTCCACCTTTAGCCCCACCAAAGGACCTGTAGGCTTCAGTGCTTGGTTGCCTCAGGCCAAACAACCAAAAGGGAGGGAATTCAGCCCCACTCATAAGCAGAGAAGCAGATAAAAGTTTTACTGAGCTCTGCCCACCAAAGCAACACCCAGCTCTACCCACCACCAGTCCCTCCCATCAGGAAGCTTGCACAAGCCTCTTAGATAGCCTCATTCACCAGAGAGCAGACAGCAGAAGCAAGAGTAACTACAGTTCTGCAGCCTGTGGAACAAAAACCACATTCACAGAAAGATAGACAGAATGAAAAGGCAGAGGACTGTGTACCAGATGAAGGAACAGGATAAAACCCCAGAAAAACAACTAAATGAAGTGGAGATAGGCAACCTTCCAGAAAAAGAATTCAGAATAATGATAGTGAAGATGTTCCAGGACCTCGGAAAAAGAATGGAGGTAAAGATCAAGAAGATGCAAGAAATGTTTAACAAAGACCTAGAAGAATTAAGGAACAAATAATCAGAGATGAACAATACAATAACTGAAATGAAAAATACACTACAAGGAAGCAATAGCAGAATAACTGAGTCAGAAGAATGGATAAGTGACCTGGAAGACAGAATGGTGGAATTCACTGCTGTGGAACAGAATAAAGAAAAAAGAATGAAAAGAAATGAAGACAGCCTAAGAGACCTCTGGGACAACATTAAATGCACCAACATTCGCATTATAGGGATCCCAGAAGAAGAGAGAGAGAAAGGACCCGAGAAAATATTTGTAGAGATTATAGTCGAAAACTTCCCTAACATGGGAAAGAAAATAGCCACCCAAGTCCAGGAAGCGCAGAGAGTCCCCGGAAGGATGAACCCAAGGAAAAACATGCCAAAGCACATAGTAATCAAATAGACAAAAATTAAAGACAAAAAAAAAAAATTATTGAAAGCAACAAGGGGTTAAATGACAAATAACCTACAAGGGAACTCCCATAAGGTTAACAGCTGATTTCTCAGCAGAAACTCTACAAGCCAGAAGGGAGTGGCACAATATATTTAAAGAGGTGAAAGGGGAGAACCTACAACGAAGATTACTCTACCCGGCAAGGATCTCATTCAGATTTGATGGAGAAATCAAAAGCTTTACAGACAAGCAAAAGCTAAGAGAATTCAGCACCACCCAACCAGCTCTACAACAAATGCACAAGGAACTTTTCTAAGTAGGAAACATAGGGCTTCCCTGGTGGCGCAGTGGTTGAGAGTCCGCCTGCTGATGCAGGAGACACGGGTTCATGCCCCGGTCCGGGAAGATCCCACATGCCGCGGAGCAGCTGGGCCTGTGAGCCATGGCCGCTGGGCCTGCGCATCCAGAGCCTGTGCTCCACAACGGGAGAGGCCACAACAATGAGAGGCCTGCGTACCGCAACAACAACAACAACAAAAATCTGTATTCAGAAAACTATAAGACACTGATGAAAGAAATCAAAGATGACACAAACAGTTGGAGAGATATACCATGTTCTTGGATTGGAAGAATAAATATTGTGAAAATGACTGTACTATCCAAAGCAATCTACAGATTCAATGCAGTCCCTATCAAATTACCAATGGCAGTTTTTACACACCTAGAGCAAAAAATCTTAAAATTTGTATGGGGACATAAAAGACCTTGAAAAGCCAAGCAATCTTGAGGGAAAAAAATGGAGCTAGAGGAATCAGGCTCCCTGACTTCAGACTATACTACAAAGCTACAGTAATCAAGACAATATGGTACTGGCAGAAAAACAGAAATATAGATCAATGGAACAGGATAGAAAGCCCAGAGATAAACCCATGCACCCATGGTCAACTAATCTATGACAAAGGAGGCAAGGATATACAATGGAGAAAAGACAGTCTCTTCAATAGGTGGGGCTGGGAAAACTGGACAGCTACATGTAAAAGGATGAAATTAGACACTCCCTAACACTATACACAAAAATAAACTCAAAATAGATTAGAGACCTAAATGTAAGACCGGACACTATAAAACTCTTAGAGGAAAACATAGGAAGAACATTCTTTGACATAAATCACAGCAAGAAGTTTTTTGACCCACCTCTTAGAGTAATGGAAATAAAAACAAGAATAAACAAATGGGACCTAATGAAATTCAAAGCTTTTGCACAGCAAAGGAAATGATAAATAAGACAAAACGACAACCCTCAGAAAGGGAGAAAATATTTGCAAACGAATCAACGGACAAAGGATTAATCTCCAAAATATGTAGACAGCTCATGCAGCTCAATATTAGAAAAACAAGCAACCCAATGAAAAAATGGGCAGAAGACCTAAATAGACATTTCTCCAAAGAAGACATACAGATGGCCAAGAGGCAGGTGGAAAGCTGGTCAACATCACTAATTATTAGAGAAATGCAAATCAAAACTACAATGAGGTATCACTTCACACTAGTTAGAATGGGCATCACCAGAAAATCTACAAACAACAAACGCTGGAGTAGGTGTGGAGACAAGGGAACCTTCTTGCACTGTTGGTGGTAATGTAAATTGATACAGCCATTATGGAGAACAGTATGGACATTCCCTAAAAAACTAAAAATAGAATTGCCATATGACCCAGCAAACCCACTCCTGGGCATATACCCAGAGAAAGCCATAATTCAAAAAGACACATGCATCCCAATGTTCATTGCAACACTATTTACAATAGCCAAGTCCTGGAAATGACCTAAATGCTCATTGACAGACAAATGGATAAAGAAGATGTGGTACATATATACAATGGAATATTAGCCATAAAAAGGAACGAAATTGGGTCATTTGTAGCGAGGTGGGCGGACCTAGAGACTGTCATACAAAGTGAAGTAAGTGAGAAAGAGAATAACAAATATCGTATATTAACGCATCTATGTGGAATCTAGAAAAATGGTACAGATGAACCGGTGTGCAAGGCGGAAATACAGACACAGATGTAGAGCACAAACATATGCACACCAAGGGGGGAATGCAAGGGAGGGGAGTGGTGGTTGGATGAATTGGGAGATTGGCATGGACATATATACACTGTGTATAATATACATAACTAATAAGAACCTGCTGTATAAAAAATAAATAATTAAAAAAAAAAGAAACCCTTAGGAAGTAAAAGGGGGCAGAGAAATGAGTTGATAATTCTCCGCATCACACAGCATGGCTGTATCTGCACTTTAAAGGCATTTCATATTTACAGAGCTAAAGGATAGGTTGCTATCTGTATCTTAATTAGAAATTTGAGCAGTGACATCTTTCAAAATATACTATCTTAAAGTTTGTATTGACACTAGGAATTTCAATGTTGTATGTTCCCTTTTTGCTACAGAAGGAGGTTTTCACTGATCATTCTTCTGGGAGCAAAAATTGCAGAGTTTTTGCAGAGGTGACTTTGGCATTATATAGACAATTGTGTGTGTGTGTGTGTGTGTGTGTGTGTGTGTGTGTGTGTGTGTGTGTGTGTGAGTGTTGGGAGACAGAGTGTAGGGTCGTGGTGAGGAAATGGAGGATGGTTCTTATTTCTTCTCCTTTTGTGCTGTGCTGGCCCAGGCAGTAACCTGACTGTCTACAAGTCATCTTTTATGTGCAAGGCTCTGAAGGGCAACAAGAGTATTTGCAGTTCATGCGCATGTGAGTTGGAAAGGAGCAGCAGGCAGTCAACACAGCATTAGAAGTTGTAGCACTCTATAAGCTATTGTAGCAAACACTATGAAATAGCATTTTGATAATAGCTCATTTTCATTGGCTGCAGCAAAGGTTCAATGAGTAAATGGCTCTAGAGAAACAGGAAATTCTTCAACCTAAAATCAATTTAGTCAAGATGTCTGCATGGGCACAGGCTCCCCACAAGTTAATAGCAGCTACTTCTGAACAAAAATATTTTTCAAAAGGGAGAAGGAGCGAGCTCTGCTTTATTTCAGGCTCAAGCAAATGCCAGGTTTTTTTTTTTTAATAAATAAACTTTTAATTTTAGAATAATTTTAGATTTACAGAAAAGTTTCAAAGCTAGTCTAGAGAGTTCCCTTGTACTCTATGCCTGGTTTCCCCTATTCTTAACATTTTACATTAGTAATGGTACATTTGTCCTAATCAATTAACCAATAATCATGCATTATTATTAATTAAAGTCTGTACTTTATTCAGTATTCCTTAGTTTATACCCAATGTCCTTTCTCTGTTCCAGGGTCTCACCTGGTATACTATATTAAATGTACTTGTCACATCTCCTTAGGCATCTCTTGGCTGTGACCGTCTCTCAGACTTTCCCTGTTTGATGACCTTGACAGTTTTGAGGAGTACTGGTCATGTATTTTATAGAATGTCCTCAATTGGGATTTGTCTAATATTTTCCTCATGAAACCTGGAGTTACCAGGTTTGAGGAGGAAGACCATTCAAGGTAGAGTATCACTTCCATTCCATCACATCAAAAGTCTGAACATGTACCTTATCACTGTTGATGTTTTACCTTGATCACCTGGCTAAGGTAGAGTTTGTCAGGTTTCTCCACTATAAATTTACCCTGTTCCCCACTTTCCCATACACTAGCCTTTAGGAGGAATTCACTATGTGCAGCCCACACTTCAAGAGTGGGGACTTAGGCTTCACAAAGGCCAGTTTTTGTTTTTTCTTTGTTTTTTTGAATTTTATTTATTTTATTTATTGTTTGTTTTTTTTGTTTGTTTGTTTTTGCGGTACTTGGGCCTCTCACTGTTGTGGCCTCTCCCGTTGCAGAGCACAGGCTCTGGACGCGCAGGCTCAGCGGCCATGGCTCACGGGCCCAGCCGCTCCGCAGCGTGTGGGATCCTCCCGGACCGGGGCACGAACCCGTGTCCCCTGCGTCGGCAGGCGGACTCTCAACCACTGCGCCACCAGAGAAGCCCTATTTATTTATTTTTTATACAGCAGGTTCTTATTAGTTATCTATTTTATACATATTAGTGTATATATGCCAATCCCAATCTCCCAATTCATCACACCACCACCACCCCACAAGGCCAGTTTTTACACGGGCAGATTATGGAAGAAGTTGATACTTATCTTCAAAGCTTGTTCTCCACAAGTGTGTGCTTGTACATTCTGTAGGTTAGTTATCCTATAGTTACTCACATCCCCTGATTTGGTGCAGGTATTAGGTGGCCACGGGCAGAGACTATGTGGTACCCTTTCCTCCCAGGCACACAGCTAAGCTACATCTCCCAGGCATCCCTATTTCTGACCGGTAGAACGTGACCAGAGGGGATGTGTACCCACAGAAGCCTCCCAGTCAGCTCAGCTTCTCCCCGCACCGGGCTCTCCTCCAGGTAAAGAATTCATGATACTATTTTCTAATACTTCTAAGATGTATAGTTTAAAAAATTGAACTTTGCTGACATCAGTGGCACCTTACATTTTTCAAGATGTAGTAGCTTAAGCCAAAGTGATGATTCTGTTTTTCCCATCAATGATTGTTTCCGGCCAATGGAGTGGAAGGGGAAGCTCTCCAGGGCCCCGATAGATGTTTTCTCGCTCTTAAAAAGGGGCTCAAGAAAGATATTTTCCCCCTTCTGGCTTAAGGACTTATGTGAATTGCTATCATTATCTTGTGATAATAAGGAAATTACCCTGGGAACCTGAGTTGACATGCTGAGCATGGCAGAGTGGAAATATGGGAAGAATCTGTGGTTTTAATGATGCTGTTGATCTCCGGACTCACCAACAGTGGAATCCACCTCTCTCTGGACTTCTTGATATGTGTACATTAAATCCCTTAATTTAAAAATCACTTGAGGGCTTCCCTGGTGGTGCAGTGGTTTAGAGTCCGCCTGCCGATGCAGGGGACACGGGTTCGTGCCCCGGTCTGGGAAGATCCCACATGCCGCGGAGTGGCTGGGCCCGTGAGCCATGGCCACAGAGCCTGCGCGTCCAGAGCCTGTGCTCCGCAACGGGAGAGGCCACAACAGTGAGAGGCCCGCGTACAGCAAAAAAAAAAAAAAAAAAAATCACTTGAGCTACTTGCAGCCAAAACCATCCTAATAGTTATAAAGATAACAGTGAAATAAACACACCTTCAGAAGCCCATCAAGTGGTGTTAGGGAGAGGGCACTGGGACAGGAGTTAGGGCAGGTGGGTGTCAGCCTGCACAGCTGCCAGCAGGTGCTTGATATCGATCAAGTGACTAACTCCTTGGGCTATGGTTTTCTCATTTCTAAAATAAAGGATCTCCAAGGCCTCTACCCCTTCTAAAATACTTGTTTCTTGAGTGTATCTAGACCAAACTCTTCTGTTATATTTAAGTCATAGGGGGAGTTCAGAGGTTTAAATACCTGGCCTAAGGTTTCTTCTCTAGTTAGTGAAGAAACCTTACTGCTGACTTTGTGACTACCAGTCCAGTGTACTCTTCTATTTATGCCTTCCCAAGGAGGCGTTTATTAGAACACATATGATTCGCACAAAGGTTCACAAACTCAACTCACAATAGTTCAAGCCAATTTATTGGTGTCTGTGACTGGTAGTCCTGGGATTAATTTGGCTTCATGCATGGCTGGTTCTGAGAGTTCAAACAATGCTTCTCTCCCTCTCTCTTTCTCTCTCTTCCTTCCACTTTCTTTTTTTCTTAAGCCCACTGCATTCTTAATTAAGATCCCTCCACCTAGTGGAAGAGATGGGCACTCACAGTTGCAGGTGATATTGTCCTCACAGGTCATGATCTTAGCGGAGTCACCTTCCTTGTAGGGGACATATGTTGATTGTTCGACAGACTTTCGGAAGAAGAATCACACTTCTTCGAATTCATATGATGGGAATGGGGGGCAACTCCCTCTCTCACCTAGGGAGGGTGAGATGCACTCCAAGCTGGCCCGTCAGGCTGTTACATTCCCCCAGCCGTGAAGATTGTCTTCACAAGGAAGGTAGGGATTTGAAATGAAACGACTATCAATACTTTGAAAAGAGGCTGGTAGTAATAAAAATACCAATTTGCCTCCCTCTAGATAAACAATGTAAATCAATCCATTAGAAAGTACTTGTGAGATAGGCTTTGACATTTCTGCTTTGATAATTTTGAAATTTCTCAGAATAATTTTCCATTCGATTGAGGTTTTTCTCTACTTCAGAACTCAAGTCACAGCTAATGACCCTAAAGACTTTGAATAGTTCCAGAGGTGGTTTAAAAGCAGGGGCTCTCAAACTTAAGCTTGGGTCAGAATCACCAGGAGATTTTGTTAAAACAGACTGCTGGGCTCCTCCTCCAGGGTTTCCAGGTGAGTAGGTCTGGGGTGTAGCCTGAGAATCTGCATTTCTAATAAGTTCCCTGGGACCTTGCTGCTGGTCCAGGGACCCCACTTTGAGAATCACTGCCCTAGAACATTCATGGAGGCTCCTACATGTACGTTATTTAGACATACACATCGTTATGACAAAAGAGGAATCTTATCAATACAAGGTGTTATATTCATCATTACAAGGAAAGAATCTTATTTCTTCTTGTAGGCATAGCATAAAAGTTAAACTAGATGTAATTTTGGAACTGGGATTTTTGAGAGAGACTTTTCAGTTTGAACTTACCAAATCCTTCCATGGGCACAGAATCACCCGAGGATCTTTTTAAAACAGAGATTCTCAATCAGGGTCTCTGGGACGAGGCCTGAGAGTTTGTGTTTCTGGCAGGCTGCCTGTAGCAAAGCTAGCCCACGTAAACAAGGCTAGCCCGTATAAATTCTTGGGAAACAAAGGGTTTTCTGCGTCTCAAGTCCCAGCCATGCCTGTTGGTGAAAAGATGACTTTCTCAGAGTGAATTAATGGATGATTTGGAAGTGGCCCGTCGCTTTCTTGCACTGTACTCTCCTTGAGGGCTGGCCTCAAGAAACACATTTCAGCCTCTTTTTTTTTTTTTTTTTTTTGTCAGTTTAGTCCAGATTCCCCAACTTATAGTTTAGGTAGAATCTTGCTGTGACTTTTTTTTTTTTTTTTTTTTTTTTTGCGGTACGCGGGCCTCTCACTGTTGTGGCCTCTCCCGTTGCGGAGCACAGGCTCAGGACGCGCAGGCTCAGCGGCCATGGCTCACGGGCCCAGCCGCTCCGCGGCATGTGGGATCTTCCCGGACCGGGGCACGAACCCATGTCCGCTACATCGGCAGGCAGACTCTCAACCACTGCGCCACCAGGGAAGCCCAACACTTTTATAATTTAGGTTGAAATTCTAACCTTCCAAACACTTTGTGATTAAAGGACCTAGATGCTGTGGATAATACATTCAAGTTCTCTGGTGACCGTTTGCCTTTTACACATGTCCAAATGGCCTTATTTTTTCATCAGCTCAGTTCAAGTTGTACATAAAGCCCTCTTTGGCCTCCAGTGGCCGTGCCCACTACAGCTCTGGCAACTACTTCTTTCTCCCTCATTCCCACTCTGTTCTTTTAATTTCACTCTTGTATTTCAAGAACTTCTGTTTTTGGTTACTGTCTCCAATGGGTAAAGTAACTGGATTTCTTTAAGCAGTGTTTATACAATTTGTGAGAAGACCTGACTTTTCAATCAAATCCTTCCTTCCTCACTCAGTGACCCACTGTGACTTCCTAGTGCTGCCACATCAAATCTGTACTCCTCTGCCTGCCTTTAAAAGCAGGAATTTCTGGTGACCTGACATCTAGCAGGCTATGGATTTTTACAAGCAGTACCTACAGTATCAAACTAGTAATAATGCAGCCAGTGGCCAGCCTAGGTCAGTGTTCTTCCTGAGCTAAAAGCCGCATAATTTAAAACAAGGGCTCAATGGGAGTTCTGTATCACAGAGCCATAGCTGGCCATCCTTTCTTGAAATTTTTTTTGATTACGTTATATTAATAAGAAACAGGCCAAATTCTTTAATCAGTCTCCTTGAGTGAGTGAAAATATTCCACTTCAATACGACCAGGCTGCATCTCTTAGCGTATAATTAATGAGTGGGAGTTGCACAAGGGCAAATGAAACTCTAGTACATCCGATCTTGTGATGGTTAACATCTATGGATATTCTGTTCAATGCTGAATTCAATTTAATGTTGAATCACTTCAGGAAATCCAAAGGATTCTCATTACACATGGGTGAGTGTTTCCTCACAGAGGTACAGTACTTGGCATCTCCTAGATGAGTGTGAATCACCACTTCGTCTGGCTGCTATACAAGCACACATTGTTTTATTGAACAGAGGGTAAAAAGTCACATAAAACACTGCATACTACAAATGGCTGGGGAATAATTTGACTTGCCTTGGTGCAACTTAATTTACACATTGGACTTCTAGAAAATAAAAAAGAACAACTCTGCCATAAATATAGCTTAGTCTGGGCACATAAACCATGAATGGCTTTGATTATTATTTTTTTAGTTAAATTCCTCTTACCCTTTTTTTGGATTGTAATATTTTTAAGATAAAACTACTTGAAGGTAGGGAGAAAATTAAAGAGAATGAAAATAGGGTAAGAAAGCCTTGCTGTAGGCAAAATAGAAGAGGAAGACAAAGAACATAAATTTTTCTCAGATTTCTAACACATAATCATTTATTCCCAACTCTGTGGAATATAGCATATTTTCTTCTTTGCAGGGCCGAAATGTTTTTCCCCTGAACTTCTGATTTTTAGCCACACTTAAGGTTTGGCATATTGTCTCCAGAAATAAACAATAATGAACTTGTATTTCAAGCTCAGACAACACCCAGGGGATATTGCTTTAAATAGGATATTCTTGATGACTTTGTAAATTATGCTTGTTCTATAGGATGTCACTATCTCTGGAATTTTGTATACATGAAGATATTTGGATAAATACTGTATGCAGAGATCCTGATTTGAGCATTTGTGTTAGTAAAGGGAAAAATTAGGCTATAACTAGAATATTATCTTGACATTTCCAAACATCCCATGCATTTGTCCTGAAATACCCAGTTAAGTGATACTAAAATGTCTTCTGAGGGGAGATCTGAGTTACTTAGAACATTTACAAGTGAATAATGCGTATGGATATACATGGATCCAGTCTGAATTGGTTTCCACACTGAATCAGAATTAAGGAAAAGGGAGAGACAGGCACAAAAATGTGCTCTAGAGCTGTTCTTGACTCCTTACCCCCTGAGGCTATAGAAAGCCTTGCTGTCACCCAGGATTCCACTGTCGAGCAGAGTTGCAGGTAGGAAATTCAGTCCTTTCTCTTATTTCTCATACATTTTAAACTTTGTTTTCAGTATTGCAGTGCACATTTTTATTTCTACACATCAATTCATTAAAACCTCTAGCTCTCTTTCTGGAAGGTAACTTAATAGCAGACTGGGGCTTTGCTGTGGTTTCAGGTAGTGCTAATTTTTCTGAAATATCCTTTGGGCTGTTGATTAGTCCAGCTCGCCTGGTCCCATCTGATGGGTCCGCCTACGCCACACTGAGGGCAGAGCAATCTTTGGTGAACACCAGGCCTTGGATTCAGGCCTGTGTCACCTCATGGCCATTTTTCTCTCATCTCCTCCCATGATCTCCAGGTGGTAAGAACCCATCTTCCTCCCCCCGACTCTAAAATGCCTTCCTAGTCTGGCTGAAATCTCTCTCTCTTCAGACTCTCTCCTCTGGCATGGGCTGAGGCTTAGAAAAGAAACCCAAGAAGTCCTGTTTCAGACCTCCCATAGGCAAGGGAGCCCAGCCCAGAGTCCACTACCTGCTTGAATGCAGAAGAGAAAATGAAAAATATCTCAAAATATTAAACTGCCACACATGTTTTCTTGTTTCTGGATCCTTCAGTTCCTGGATCTGGACCGTAATATCTGATTTTCACAACGTGACTTGGATATGAAGGGCTTGTGGGAGGCCAGCTTGCCATAACTTTGGTTAAGAAAGATGGACGTCATGTACGTGGACTTAGAGCCAAAGATTAGAGTTTGAATCCTCCCTCTTGCTACTACTCAACTGTCATGATGGATAACTTTCTTAACATTTCTCCTCCTCATTCCTTTTCCCCCATCGGACCTCCATTGTCTTTCACCTGGACCACTATAAAAATCTCCTAACTAGTCCCTTGTCTCCAATATTACCCTCTCCAGTCTATCATCTATCTTAATCATATATACACATATGGTCACCTCAGGTCCTTCATCCAAAACCCTCCAATGACTCCCTGTTGGCCAGAGGGCAAAGTTCAAAATTCATAGCAATTTGTGATGGGCTTTTTCATGCTACTCAGGGGCAGATACTCCCAGTTGTCTTCCAAATTCCATTCTCTCTTTTTTCTATACTAATATTATCACAAATTTTAAACTGAGCACATTGGTCCCCATAGCAGAAGCTATTAGAAGTCTTTAGCAGTAGACGTGGCCATGTGACTAGTTCTGATGAATGAATTATAAGCAGAAGCGTCCCATGGCAGCTTCTAAGAATCTCCCTTAAAAGAAAGCTGGTTTATGCCTTTGTTCCTTTTTTCTTTTCTTTCCCTTCTTTTTGCTGCTCAAAATGTGGATGGGATGGCTGAATCAGGAGTAGCCATCTTGGACCACAGGGAGGCCATGCATGTTGAAAAAAGATCAAATGAATCTGATTTCCTGAAGACTTCTTTTCACCAACCCACCGTACCAACCCAGAAACTTCTTGTTTCTCACTGGAAACAAGTGAAAACACTTGCTCTCACTTGTTTAGCTCTAGGAAAGCTAGAAAACGCTCTCCAATCTCATTTTCCTCCTTCCTGTCCTCACAAGCATGCTGAACTGTTTGCTGTTCTTGAATTCATCACACAGTTCCTTGCTTCTGTGTCTTGCCACTTGCTGCTTCTCTGCTTTACATTTTATCTTTTCTGGTAAATTTCTTGTTAAGACTCACTTCAAGAATCTCCTCCTTTGGAGAGACTATTCACTCACAGCCAGGCAAATATGGTATTTTTTTTTTTTCCATCATTGTATCTCGTGCATCTGACTAACACAGACTCATCACATCCCACTATCAATGTTTTATTTACCTATTTGTTCTACATAATAGACAGTGAACTTCATCAGGTCGTGACTAAGTTTTTGTCATCTTTGTATTTCCAGTGACTAGCACACATTTGGGTCCAAAATTAAAATTATTGAATGGATGAATGATTGAATGAAATTCTCTTAACTTCCATTCCATCATCTGTAAAATGACAGTAATATTAATTCCCATCCTATAGATTTTATTTTTTGAGAATTACATGAGATGAGAAATGAGAAGGTTCTTTGTAACTATAACGTGTTATCCAAAAAGTAAAGATATTGTGTATTTATGCAGATTTCTACTATGTGGTCAGTCATCTTGCATAAATATAATGTGTATAGAATCCAGGGCTATTGACCTACATTAAACCTACAGGAAATGGAAGCAAAGGATGAATCAGAAAGAGGGCATACTTCTGATACTAGCAATGTAAAAATTAGAAATATAACCAAGAGTTCTTATGGTCAATTTATTTATTTATTTATTTATTTAAGATTATTTATTTATTTATTTATTTATTTGGTTGTGTTGGGTCTTAGCTGTGGCATGCGGGACCTTTGTTGAGGCATGCAGGATCTTTCATTGCAGCACACGGGCTCTTCGTTGTGGTGAGTGGGCTTCTCGCTAGTTGTGTTGTGTGGGTTTTCTCTAGTTGTGGTGCGCAGGCTCCAGGGCACGTGAGTTCTGTAGTTATGGTGCATGGGTTGCAGAGTGCGTGGGCTCTATAGTTTGTGGCATGTGGGCTCTTTCGTTGAGGCACATGGGCTCAGTAGTTGTGGTGCGCAGGCTTAGTTGCCCCGTGGCATGTGGGATCTTAGCTCCCTGACCAGGGATCGAACCCGCATCCCCTGCATTGTAAGGGAGATTCTCTACTACTGGACCACCAGGGAAGTCCCCTTATGGTCAATTTAATATCTGTTGCTTGATAGTTAAGTATATTTGATCGCACCTATCCTACAAATGCTTAGCTTTAAGTAACCTCTTTAGCCACTGGGCAAGCATAGCTCCATGCAAAATAATTCTGCTTAAAACAAAAATAAGACATGTCAAGCAGCTTCCACTTGCTGAGATCGCCTCTAGAACATAGAATAGGCGTAGGAGCCAAGAGCTCAGCTGCTCTAAGAGAACATGGGACAGTCAAAGTCGGAGCTGCAGCCCGAGATAGGATGCACTTTTGTTTCTGCCATATTAACCTAAGCAGCCAGGGAACTTCAGACATCCTTGGAAGAAAAGGGATCCTATGGGGCGGTGGGCCTGCTCAGCTCATGCTCACTTCTCTCTTGGGACTTGTATTCTAAGCTCTGCAGCCTCATGAAGTCATTACCAGAGCCACTGTGTGATGTTGATTCCGCTATGGTTCTTCAACCATCTGCTGCCCCTGGACCCTTGCTTTGGTCCCTAAAACTTCCCAGCACCAGGATCTCATGTCTGAGATTCTAAAAGCCTCTTTTTATAGGAGTGAATTTGCTCTCACTACTTCCATGGAATCCAGCCTTGTTTTTGCCTGTAGGTTCCTGTCTGTGGGCGTGGGGGGCAGTGAGGGGGCATAGATTTAATGTCACCTCTTATATTATGAATCAAGGACATAGGCTTTTAAAGCCAAAGTACTTGTAACATCTCCTTTTAAAAAATAGAAGATTTAACTACCTTCACTCTCCCATTTAAACTGATTTCAGAAGGAAACGTAGGGTTCAAAGCGAAGTTCAGGCTCTTCTCTTCTGTATATTTGCAAATGCACAAAGCTGGGTCTGTTATGTCCTGTCTGAAAGGCTATCTATTTGTACAGCTTTATGCATCTCTTCAAAGAACACCCATGAAGTTACAGCTCATATTTCTACTTTAAATATTCGATCTTTTGGCTTTAAACACCCATAAGGGTTATTTGTCAAAACGGGTCTTAAACCTCGCCCCACAGCTCTGCAACAGATCTTTAAAGTAATGCTGTAGGGGTGGGAAGGAAAGGGTGGGGAGACGGGAAGAGTCAGCCATTCAGCAAGCATTTATTGAGTGCCAAGTACGTGCAGAGCATATGGTATCTAGTAATAGGTGCTGTGAGGGGGATAAAAGAGAAATGGAATACGCGTTCTTGCCCTCAAGATGAAGGGGACAGAAACATAAGCACTGTCAGTTCAATCCTAGATCGAGACATTTTAACCTTATTTTCCAAAGATGTTTGAATGAAGAGCAAGGACCAGCAACCTGGGGCATGTAAGAACACTTTAGCAGCAGAAGTGTTCTTACAGAAGGGGAGGGGGGAGGGGGAGGGGGAGAGGAGGGAAGGGGAGGGGAGAGAGGAGGGAAGGGGGAAGGGGGAGAAGAGGGAAGGGGGAGGGGGGAGAGAAGGGAAGAGGGAGGGGGAGAGGAGGGAAGGAGGAAGGGGGGAGGGAGGGAGAAAAAGGAGGAGGAGGAAGAAGAGAAAGGGTTTGTGGGTACAGGGATGGGATTGAGGGTGAAGGAAGAGTCCCACCTTGTATGCAAGGTCCTTTCTTGTTGTGTTTTCTCAGTCATCTTCTTTTGCTGGTTTTCTGAGATGCCAGGGGCAAGCTCCTATGTTCCCTTTTTACAACAATGCGTGTGTTCCTGATCCTTGGGACCCAGGCTTTCTCTTCTTCCGAATTTGTGTTTGTTTTGGTCTTATATGAAGATCAGCTTGCCTTGTTCCTCCCGATCGTTCATTTCTACCATCAGCCTCTGTGGTTCTGAACTGTGTTGTGGCCAGACTCCTGGAGGGACACCTGCGTGAACCCAGGAGGGTGGTCTCCATGTGCTCAACCACAGGTGGCCTCCTTATCCTGCCCACAGGAGGCCTGGCCACTCTAGTCCTTGTGCTGGGAGTGGAGACTTGGAAACCACTATGAGGTACTGCTGAGCCCTTAGAAAAGTGTGCAGGGTAGTGAAGAGTCAGGCAGGCTTGGACTGGAATCCTGCTTCTACTATTAACTACCTGATAAAGCCTCAGTCGCTCCATCTGTCACATGGAAATTCTCTTCACGTTATTGTGATAGGCAAATGATTAATGCATATAAAGTGCTTAGCATATAGTAAGCACTCAATAAAAATTTTGGCTAGTATGATAACATTAATATAGTTTTCATTACTGGTTATGCATTTGCCTTGAGACTTTTCTTTGCGACCTAACATAACATTTGTTCTGTCCTACAGAGTACATGACTAAGAGGGAAACAGGAAATGTGACTTACTCTATCCATTAAACAAGCTTTTTTAAGTGCTGACTGCATTGCCAAGTACTGTATCAGATCCCTTCCTCCTAGCTCCCTTCCTTCATCCTTCCACAAACATTTGCTGTGTGTCTGTGAGGTGCATTGCATTAGATTCTAGTAAAATAGCAATGAGACAGACAGATAGGTTTTCTTCCACCAGAGAGCTTATGATTCAGGGAGGAAAGAAATATATTACACAAGTACACCCAGGTATAGAACCAGGTGTAGTTTCTAGGTGCTACAGTGGTTCTCGTGGAATATGGGGGATGTACTAGGATCTGCAAGATCAGCAATTGTCATGTTATAAGTTTCCATTTCTGAGGCCTGCTCTCAAAAGAGTAAGTGACTTGGCTTCCAATAGGTCAGTGATGTTTTCATTATGCTTCTCTAGACAAGCCTGGCATTTTCTAATGAGATATCCCTCAATCAAATCCATGAATTTCCAACTCCATATTTTAAGTGACAAAATGGCTCTTCACTGGAAGATTTGAACATAGTACCTATTGAAAAAGGGACATATAAAGGATCAAGATTTAAAATAAGAACTTCATAGGTACAACCTGGTGTGTGCTTTACTAATGCTTAGTGCAATGTGTTTTGTCTTAACAGTTCTATTCAGAACTTAGTCACCCAGTTCAGACTTTACTAGAATATTTCTTTGTAAATCATCCTCCACTGATTAAGGCAAAAGCTAGATTATGAATACGGTTCTAAAACTTCTCAAATCATACCTGTATCTTTCTGCTGCAGCTAATAGCTTCCATGCCATTACAGCAAGGACAAAGGGATGGGGAACGTATGTCTCCTGATTATCAGTTGTGTGAGTGCCAAATGTAGTCTCATGTAATTCTCACAGGAACCTTGTAAAAGAGGTCTTATTTCCATCTCTTTTCACATATTATGAAATTGAGGTTCTCTCTCTTAACCTCTCTAGGTTAAGAAATGTGTCCAAATTTGCAGGGCCTTATTCAAAGCCAAGACTACCTGATTCTCAAGGGTAGTCTCAGTTTGGCCATTCACAGAAAGTCACATGAAGGGGCTTATTTCCACCCGTGCACAGTCTATTTTAATTTATATAACCACTGCAAGGCTGAACAATCATGCAATTATCACAGTTTAACTTACAAAAATCTAGTTATAATTTTTGTATCACAAATTGTGTACAATTTATCCTAGGCCCTAGGAACTCCCTTCCCTTTTTGCCCTAAATCTGTATTTCTTTGAAATTCTTTTCATATACTATAGTTTAAATTCACAGGGTGCTTAAGCCCTTTCAATATGCCATAAACAGGAAGACAATACTATATATACCACTCTTTCTGAGATGATAATTTTACTTTCCCATATTCATGAAAAGTTCTCTTTTCAGCAGCGCAAACAAAATATTTGTCCTCATTCGGTGTGCCTGAAATGAAGCCCACCATCCTCCATCAGGACTGGATTGATCTTCCCTCTTTCCTGTTGCTTTCCAGGGAGCCGTCTGCTTTCCGGCACCTGGGGTCAGGTCCTTGCAGCCATCTTTGACTGCTCACACCTTCTCACTCTCCCACATCCAGGTGTTGTTTATAATAAGAACAGCTTCTGTATCAAATGGCAATAAACCTTCACTCTGTCGTTTGCCTTCATAGCAGCCCCCTAAGGCAACTGTTATCAATTCCCTTTGACCGATAAGGCACCTGAGCTTCAGAGGACTCAGAAGTTGATAATTAGTGGAGATTTGAACCCAGATCTTTATGGACGACAAAATACCGTCTATGCTTCCTTCATCATTGATCTTGTGCTCAGCTATTTCCTTTTATTTCCCATGAACTCACCTTGAGTCGGACTTGCATTTCTTTATGTTCAAATTAGTGCCACAGTTTCCTAACCATTCTCCTTCCTCAACTTCAGTCAAAATTCTATGCCCCAAACCAGATGTATCTTCCCAACCACTCCTCTTTTTCCATTGTCTAATGCAGTAGTTCTGAAGCTACTAAAAATCACATAATAATGGTGTTTCACTTGTTTACAGAAAAGGAAATGTTTACTTCTTAAAATAAGTATCTAAAATTTAATATTTTAAATTTCTCTTGCTGAAGTTTTATTCTTAAACTTTTTTTTTTTTTTTGCCTGCACCGCACAGCCTTCGGGATCTTAGTTACCCAACCAGGGATCGAACCTATGCCCCCTGCATTGGAAACGCAGAGTCTTATCCACTGGACCGCCAGGGAGGTCCCCTTTTCTAAAAAACTTTTATCTTGATCATCGGCTAATACATAGTTATTTCATATTGCCTGAAAATACTGCGGTTTCTAGGGACCCTGTCATTTGTCAAATTGAGATTCATAGCTTTAGACTGTAAGTGCTAAAAGGATGGTCAAGACCCTCTAAACTCTGCCCACAGGTCACATTTCGACGACTCTTTAATCCAGCATCCTTCCTTTGTATGCACTGGGTTGAAGTTCCGAGCCTAATGCGGGGCACACACGAGTGGATTCAGTCCTGGTTCGCTGCCGTCAATCCACTCATTACTCAGAGAATGCGCTCTGCTGCGGGACATTCCTGGCTTTGCTCATGCAAGGCACTTGCTCCCAACTTCTTCCTTTCCTCTCCTTTTTATCATGTTGTAAAAGATAATGGTTAATATTTATTGAATGCTTCTGTTGCTCCAGACACTTCCCATTTAAGCTTCACAATACCCTCTATGGTGGGTATTAGCAAGACCACTTTCTGGGCTTCAGTTTCTGATTTTGTAAAATAAAGATTAAAATAATACTTGCCTCATAGGATTGTTGTGAAGGTTAAGTGAGTTAGCACATGAATTGCCTAGGACATGGTACTTAGTAAATATTTTTTTTTTTTATGCCACCTTCCAATTGTGGAAATTAAAGCTTACGTTGATTAACCATTTGCTAGTCACCAGTAAAGCCAAGATTTGGACTCAGCCATGTCTCTGGAGTCCGAACTCTCAAACACTGGGCTTCTTCCTTACGCTTTTTCCTACTTACTCAAGTATCCCACCCACTCCAGGAAGTCTTGGTCACTCAGTTGTGTTCCTAATACCTCCTTTGAACACATCACGATAGGGAGCATAGTACTCACTCATATAAGACCTTAAGTATATGAAATACTTTCCATCTTTGTTTCCGTGGTATGAACAGTTAGAGACAGACCTATGCAAATGACATACTTTTTCCATTTCCTATTTGTGCTAGGGCCCCCCAGGACCTCTCTCAGGTTCAGTGATTTGCTAGGAAAACTCAGAGGACTCAGCATAGAGTCATAGTCATAAATAAGATTTATTATAGCAAAAGGGTACAAAGCAAAATCAGCAAAGGGAAAATGTACACAAGGCAAACTCTGGAGGAAACCAGGCACAAGCTTCCAAGAGTCCTCTCCCCGTGGAGTCACACAGGATGTGCTTCCTTCCTCCAGTGACGAGTTCTGACAACACACGAGCATCGTCTACCAGGGATGCTCGTTAGAGTCTCGGTGCCCAGGGTTTTACTGGTGTCCAGTCACGTAGGCACTCTGCCAAGCACATAATAAAATTCTAGACTGGGAATGCCTTTTTTAATTCTCCATGGGAATAATGAAAGCGGCTGTTCAGCACGAACCACGTTACTCATACAAACAGTTTAGTCACAGTGAGTCACTCTTGTCAGTTCTGGGGATGATGGGAACCCTCCTGTGTTGGCTCATTTTATATGTCAACTTGGAGGGTGCTTTTGGATGAGATTAACATTTAAACGAGTAAATTCTGAGGAAGCAGATTGCCTTCCATGGTATGGGTGGGCCTCGTCCAATCAGTTGAAGGCCTAAATAGAACAAACAGATCGGCCTCCCCAGCAAAAGGGGATTCTCAAGCAGACGGCCTTTGGACTTCAGGTCAGCTCCCGTGGGTTACCAGCCTGCTGGTACACACTGCAGATTTCACACTTGCCAGCCTCCAGAATCACATGAACCCATTTCTTATAAGAAATCTTTTTCTCTCTATTATACACACACACATGTCCTTTTGGTTGTGTATCTCTGAAGAAACCCGACTAATCCAAGTTCCCAGATCCCAGTCAAGGGTCAACCTTGAAAGCAGGCCTTCCTAAGGAAAGCAGTCTCAGGCCGGCTATGTCAGCTTTATTCTGCACATTGCTAACTTTTATACCAGCAGAAGCCACAGGTGGTAATACCAAGGAGCAGCAGAGCCCATGGAAGATAAGAAACTATAGGGTGGAAAGAAAGGGAGTAGAGAGAAATTGGCTGGTAGTGGCAGAGAAGTGGAAGCAACAGACAGAGTGCTGGGGTGGAGGATTCATGTAATAGTGCAACATTCAAACAGGAAACAGGAGGTGTCTGTAGCAGGGGCAGCAGGATGAGCAGGTAACAAGATACTCCTTTATTCCACAAGACCTGATTACATAATTGTGGTGGGTTGAAGACAGCCAGAGATTCTTTGCCACTCCTTACATGAAGGTGTTTTCCTTCTCCTTGATTCCGGGCTGGAATGTGATTTGCTTTAACCAGTAGAACACCACAGAGTCGGCACTGTGGCTGTTCTAGGCATGAGCCTTAAGAAGGCCTTGCAGCTTCTGCTTTTGTGATTTGGGGAGCCATGAGTCACCATGCCATAAAGTTCATCTACTGTGCTTGGAGAAACTTGGAGAGAAAGGAAGAGAAAGAAGGATGCCTAGCCAGCCCCCTGCTGTTCCAGCTATCCCAGCTGAGGTTCATGCATGTCAGTGATGTCATTCTGGATGTTCCAGCCCCGTTTGAGATTCCAGATGACAGCACCTGCCTACGTGACCCCAGGCCGGACCAGCAGAAGAATCACCCTGCTGAGCCCCACTCAGATGACAGAATCAAGAGCAAATAATAAAATGTTGTGACCCTAAACTACAAACTGTTTATTTCATAGCAATAGATACGTGATGTGGTGAAACAGCTGAAGCAGTCTGAGCACAGTGGCTTCCTTGCAATGCTGGGGCACCGGAGGAGAAAGCAAGAGATGTCTGTGGACGGGGCAGCGGGATGACTCCGTGAGACTTGACGCAAGGCACTCTTTTCCAGTTTTCACTGTTTCACAACAGTGACATGTGTCACTTCACAAAGAAAACAGTCTGTACCCTTCTGAATTAAGCTTTACCCGAGAATCTTTTCCAGACTTCCCCAACCCTCAAACCAAAGTTTGTGAACAGTTGATTGAGATCCCATGCGTGATGAGTCATGTTTGCCTTCAGAATGCCTATTGCCTTAGTGGAGATCTTAGATCATCAGAAGTCCCATGCCCTGGAGCTCGTTTCTTCCTTTGGGAAGCCAACGTACGATGTATAACTTCATCTCTGGCAAAGATTCTCAACATGTGCCTGAACATGTATGCGCAGGATGCCAAATCAGTGAGTCCAAAAATGTAACAGTTACCTGCCAAAACCAGTCTGACTGATTTTATTGACAGAATGAATGGGTCATTTAGTTGTAGCAGAAACTGGGCCTATGACCAACTGTTGCAAATATTTTCATCTCTCTTTTATGGATGAGGATACCAAGAGGGAGAGACAAAGAGAGAGAGAGAGAGATCCCATGAATTACCAGAGCCACTCAACAAGTCAAAATTGAAGGCAGGGACAAAATCCAGAGCTCCCCAATCTCTCTTCAGGGCTTTCTCCACTATTGGCAGTGTTAGTTTTCATGGTTAGTTGATAGTTAGTTGATATGTTTGTATATTTCTCTGCTGGAGAGGGCATAGGTGCAGCCCAGCATTTTTTATTACCTTAAGCAAAACGTATTTCTTCTTTGTGATATCACTGTTTTACCCTGAACACTTGATTAGTTTCTTATGGGCAGTCTCAGCTATCTCTTGGAAAAAAAAAAAAAAAAGATCCAGTAAGAAATAAACTCCCCAAGGACCATGTGTGGAGAAAGAATGTAGAAGCCCAGCCAGCGGGGTGAGTGTGGAGAGGCTCTCCCTGCTGATAAACTTGGGAGAAAGAATTGCCTGACTTAGAAATATGACATTTTTCTAGGCCACCTCATTTCATCTGATTAAAAAAATGACCACTTTCCAATATGTTCCTATTAAAGAAAATGAATGAAAACGTAGCTAGGAGGTAACCTAGAATGGTAAATCAGAATGAGTAAAATCTACCTGTCCATATCTAGGCAGTAGATACTCTGTTTTACTTATAGCATACGGAGAATTCATTCACTCACCCATCCATCCACCCATCCATCCATCCATCCATCCATTCACCAAATGTTGCTTCACCTACCACGAGCAAAGCCCTATGGAGACACAATAGGTACAGACCATACCTCCCGCTCTACAGAGACTGCTTTTACAGTCTCATAAAGGAGATAAGACAAGACGTGAACACAAAGAACTATGATCAAGGTAATAAATGAGTAAGTACCCCAGGAGAGAAAAATAAGGTGAGATGAAAGTTCAGAAAAGGGAGACATCACTTCTGGCCAAAGGAAATATAGAGTAGAATGATTTTTTAAAAGTATAATCTATCACCTTCCAACTCCTGGTTTAAAAGCCTCACACAGTTATTAGCTATATGACCTTGGGCAAATCATAAATTTTCTCTGTCTTAGTTTGCTTATCTTTTAAAAGGAAGGGTTGGAGTACATGATCTTGAGGGTCCTGTCCGCTCTAAAGTACTAGGGTACGTAATTTTTCATGAGATGGCCTAGCTAAATACGTGACAATCTATTATACAACCAGAGTAACTCTTTAAACCTAAATAAGATCATGTTACCCATGGCTTAAAACCCCTTCGTGGCTGCATTTCAAAGAAAACCCGAGCTCCTTTTGATGGCGTGCGAGGTCTTGCAACATCTGGCCCTGCTCCTTCTCTAACCCCATCTCCCAGATCTCCTCCTCTCGCCCTTGCCCTCCCAACAGAGGGACCTCTTCTCTGGTCCCTAATGCACCAACCAGGACCTTCACACATGCTGTTCCCTCTGCCAGGAATGCCTTTCCTCTCCTCGTAAAAAAATGTATATGTACGTGTGCCTGTAATTTTTATGAAAAGGATAAATGTACACAATTTAAAACAAATGATGCTATAGGGTTATAACCCAAAGCCAGAGACTTAGGAGGCTGGGAGGAGTAGAAATCATGTTCTGATATATAGATTTGTGCTTAAACCCTTGTTTCCATGCATCTCTCCCCTACTTCCTCTGGGCATGGCATCCTGGGTATGAAGCCACTCAAATTTTCCATGGAATAAAAATCCTCTGTCATCCTGGCAGAATGAGGGAGGGACAGTTGCCTGGATAGGTGGAATGGAGGAGAGAATCTGGGGGCCTAAATGTTCTTTATACTGACTTTCAAGACATTTTTCTGATTTCCTCCCTATACTTTCTACCCCTACATGAGCCACGTCAGGTGCCTTCAATTCCTGAGACTTTTCTGGGGAGTTCAGTGCTGTGACTTGACGCCTTTAACAATGGCATCGCCTTTGCAAGCACTTGGTATTTTGCATTTTTAGTTTTGCTAACTCTTCTTTCCACTTTTTATCTTCCGAAACTGTGATCACTCTTTGCAACCACAATGCTCTCTCTCTTCACCCATTCTCTTTGTCCTTCTGAGTTTCTTTCTCATTAATTCTTTTAATACTCAATTTGAGTAGGGATTGTTGAAGGGGTCAGGATGAATGTCTTATACCTTCCATGTTTAACTGGAGTGCCTCTTCCCTTTTCTCAGTTTTAGACTTTACATCCTTTAGATATCAGGTTCAAAGTCAGAGTGAACTTCCCCGACGACACGTCTAAGTGCATCCTCTTGGGTTTGTCTATTAGAGCACCGTGTTTGCTTCTTTCATAACAATGAATGCCACTTCAAGCTGAATCATTATTTACTGACTTACTAATTTTAAAAAATGTATGTTTATGACTTTCTTTAAGGTCTGTTCCTCCCACTAGAGTGCAGACTCAGGGAAGACAGGAACCATGTCTGTTTTCTTCAACCAATTTATACCAAGTGCTCAGCACAGTACCTCACCCTAGCAGGTACTCAAGAATTCTTATCGGGCTTCCCTGGTGGCGCGGTGGTTGGGAGTCTGCCTGCCGATGCAGGGGGCGCGGGTTCGTGCCCCGGTCCGGGAGGATCCTGTGTGCCGCAGAGCAGCTGTGCCCGTGGCCCGTGGCCGCTGGGCCTGCGCGTCTAGAGCCTGTGCTCCACGGCGGGAGAGACCACAACAGTGAGAGGCCCGTGTACCGCAAAAAAAAAAAAAAAAAAAAAAAAGGATTCTTATCTATGAATGTTGACAAACATGAGGATCAAATCTTAGACTCCACGGACAGCACTACCAACACAAGGACAGCCTAGAAAGAAGAAAGACAAAGATGTAGCATATTGCTTAAGAGGATGAACTCTGGAGCCAGACTTTCTGTGTTCAAATCTTAGAATGACCACTCACTTAGCTGTGCAGATAAATTACATTAACAAGGAGATAATAATAGTACACTTACCTCATGAGACTATTGTAAAGATTAAAGCGAGTCAGCATAGCTAGAACTCTTAGAACAGTGGCTAGCATGTAGTCAGTGCTTTTTTTTTTTTTTTTTTTTTTTTTTTGGTGTGGTACGCGGGCCTCTCACTGCTGTGGCCTCTCCCGTTGTGGAGCACAGGCTCCGGACGCGCAGCCTCAGCGGCCATGGCTCACAGGCCCAGCCGCTCCGCAGCATGTGGGATCTTCCCAGACCGGGGCACGAACCCGCGTCCCCTGCATCGGCAGGCGGACTCTCAACCACTGCGCCACCAGGGAAGCCCAGTCAGTGCTTTATTAGTGTTGACTGTTACTATCAGAGTACTTGGCTTGGGGAGACCTTGGCTGGGTGAGGACCAAAGTCTGAAGTTTCACTTTGAAAAAAAGTCTAAACTTCCATAGACTATAAAACACGTTGACCTTGTATGTCCAGAATGTTTAGAATCCAATTTTGAATACTGGGTTCCACTTCTTAGGTTTTCATTATGTCCCCACTTATGTCCAGTAATGTATAAAGCAAGTCCCCTTAGGGTAGCCCCACACAGAAGACTCCTCCTTGGGGACAAGTTATGGTGGGTAGGGTGGGGCAATGGATTAAAGGAAGGAGGTAACTTGATAGGCTTAAAAGAATAGAAGGCCTAGAAGAGTGGCATGTGAGGGTGAAGAAAGCGGTTTGGGGCACTAGGAAGGCTTTGGTTGAAATGCCAGCTCTACCTGTACCAGCTGTATGACCTTGAACAATTTGCTAGACCTCTTGGTGACTCAGTTTCCTTGGTATATATATATAATCTGAGATGATGATGTACATATAAAACTTAGGTGAGTACCTGATGTAGAGAAAAATACTCCAGTATTTAAATTATTATCACTATGATTAAGATTAGTCAGGAGACCTGGGTTTTAATACCATCTCTGAATCTGACTGGCCTTGTGGCCTTAGAGAATTCATTTTCCTTTTCTATGTCCACGAGGTTCATCTATGAAACTAAGTCACTCTATTTCTTTGCAGCTTATGAGTCAGAATCCTGCCAGTAGCTACTTCTGGAGACCCCGCTATACACACACACACACACACACACACACACACACACACACACACTTACAAATTCCTGGGATCCTGGGCCTTTTCCACCTCTTGCCAGGACAGTGTTTCCAAATTCTGGTCTGCAGGTGACAAAATTAACTTACATTACAGCGTGAAGAGTCAGGGGAAGCCAGACTCCAAGAGGGTCCTCTTGAGCCCCACCTCCTGGTGGTCATACCCTGTGCAGTCCCCTCCCATAGTGAATAGAGCTGACCAGTGTAACCAAGAGGGATTTTTAGAAATGTCGGAGTGTGACTCTGAGACTAGGTCATGAAAGACATTGAGGCTTTCCCTTTTGTTCTTGGCTCCCTCACTCTGGAGGAAGCCAGCTGCCATGTCAGAAGGACACTCAAGAGGCCCTGTGGGGCTTCCCTGGTGGCGCAGTGGTTGGGAGTCCGCCTGCCGATGCAGGGGACGCGGGTTCGTGCCCCGGTCTGGGAAGATCCCACATGCCGCGGAGCGGCTGGTCCCGTGAGCCATGGCCGCTGAGCCTGCGCGTCCGGAGCCTGTGCTCCGCAACGGGAGGGGCCACAACAGTGAGAGGCCCGCGTACCACAGAAAAAAAAAAGAGGCCCTGTGGAGAGGTGCATGTGGTCAGAACTGATGCCTCTTGTCAACAACTAGCACAAACTTGTCAGGCATGAGAATGACATGATCCTCCAACCTCAACGAAGCCTTCAAGTGACCAGTCCCAGCCAATGTCATGACTGAAACCTCACGGGAGACCCTGAGTCAGAACCTCCCAGCTAAACACTCCCAAATACCCAACACTTAGAAACTGTGTGTGATCATTTACGCTTATTTTTGTTTCAAGCCTCTGCATATTGGAGTAATTTGTTATGCAGCAACAGATAGGTAATACAGGGTTCCCTGGGAACATGTTATGTACAGTTGAGTCAGAGAGTCTTACAAGCGCAGACTCTCCACCTAATCTTCTCACTGGCTGAAACCTTATGAACCTTTCTAAAATCTCATTTATTTCTCCTCCCCTTTAGGTAGCAGGCCTGTTTCCCAGATCTTAACACTGGATTACAGTTCCTTTTCTTCTAGGTTTTTTTGGTTGTTTGTTTGTTTTGCGTATGGAGGCATTGTTCAGAGGTTTCTGGAATACCCAGGCCCTCTCCAGGGTCTGGCAAAGTTCAAAGTCCGTCACTTGCACAGTTATTTTTCAAGGCCCTGAGAGGGGCCTGTGCAACGTGTTCACATGGTCATATGGACAGTAAAATTTGTGGAAGAACAACAGTTGATGACAATTGGTTAGCACCACTCTATTTCTATTTCTCCTTCCACTCTGTCATGCTTCCCCTCACGTTCAGTGGCATTTGAGTGGCCATGGGCATTCTGTCATTCAACTAAGCGAGAGTTGAGTTTAATTTGAATGTAGTGGGATATGTTTTGTGGTTCACAGGCACTTCTATGTGGAGTTAAGGAATTTCTGGCCTTTTCAGTGTTGGAATGGCTTCCAGCAATATTCCTGGAAATACTGCTGTACTTACACAAAGGGACATGACCAGAAGCCCAATCACGGTAATACACCCTATGCCATGTCCTATGGGCATCAGAAGCCTGTGGATTGGGGAGGAGAAATAAGGTTGGAAATATACAGAGCCAGAGGCTAGTTTGTGAAAACTTCTTCCCATCTTCAGATGTATAAGACTGTAAGCCAAAGATTGACCAGGTCAATGTCTAGTTAAAAATACCAAAAATTTAAAAATTAATCATTTGATAGACAAAAGACTGAATTATTTTTCTGTTCACTCTGTAGAGAATTATGCTACAAAGTCATTTTCATAGGAAGAAATGAATGACCAAAAAGAAAATACAGCCAATAAATAAAAATTAGGAAAACCAATATAGATGTGTGTCCATGAGTACAACTATTATCTTTTTCTGGATTTTGCAAAGTCTGAGGTAATTGTCACATTTAAAGATGTGTAATGCATTGTGATTTCTCTTTCCAAATAAGTATTCGCTTTCAAACCTGAGTCGCTATTTACAGTTTTGTGCTCTTCTTAAAGAGAGTCCTCGAAACTGAATGCTGCTTCAGGCTCCATAAAACCTGGCCCTCTGCCTGGTCCTTCCCACCTGCCTCCAGATTTTTGCGGAAAGCGCTCCTCCTCTTCTGCAGCGCAGCCTCCCACTTTGGTTTTGATCTGAGCTGCTCTCCGTTCCCTCACTTGTTGTTCTCAGTAGTTCTCGTGAGGGTCCTGTGGCTCTTCCTTTTGGTTCAGGTCCCTTCGTTTTCTGAGTGCCTTCTCATATCTCCACTGGCAAGTGTTGAATTCTTTCTTCATGAAACTCAGTTTCCTTTGGGAGCCCTCGTGTGCTTTTTCTTTGATGGGAGCCCATGGCAGCCTCAACTCTCCCCCACCCCCCAACAAGAAACGCTTTCCCAGGTCTCTGTTATTTCTACCTGCCTCACGGCCGCCATTACCTATCACCTCTGTGAGGGCAGGAAACACATCAGAATCATTCACGTGTGCTGAGTGCAAGTGCAGGCACAGTAAAGGTTTGTGGAAGAAATAAATGGGCACATAAATTATACTGTATATCTGTTGGCATAAACATGAATCCTCATTTATGTGATCAGTCTTCAGTTATGATCAAAATCTTTTAGCACCTAGTAGGCAAATTGCCCTAAAATCCATTAGCTTGGGGGGAAAGAAGATGTTTTCACCACAGGGATTTCCTCTTTGCTTTTCCACTGTTGAGGCTTTATCCCTAAGTTTTCTTCTCCTTCCCTTTTTCTAGCCTTTTCCCCTCACCTGTCACTTTCACCTAACACGTGCATGTGCACGCACGCGCACACACACTGGAGGAACTGATTGTGAATAACCTGAGGCTGTGATCAGAGTCATTTATTTAACACTTAAATTTGTTGCCCAAGTTGCTTGAAATCTAGAGAGGGCAAGAACAGAGGAAATCCTGTGGTTAGGAATCAGCAGTGCCCTGTTCCAGCTGAGAGTTTGCAGAAGATGAGGGATACCTTTCTTAAAACGGGCCTCAGGAGAGAAAACACATGTCTAGGACTAAATCTCTGTTAGCTTCTCATAGTTAACAGGAAGGATACCTTATTTTCCCAGCAATAATACATTTCCTTCATTGAGATAAGTGACCTGTAGCTTTATTTCCTTGCAAACTAGATTATAACCCTCTAAAATGAAACACCTCACCCTATGATATTTTCATGGAATGGAGTGGACAGCTGTCGCATTTGCCTGTCCAGCCCAGTATCCATTACCTGTGATTCTGATAATAGTCCACTGGGTTTAGGATGATGGGGGTTCATTGCATGCCGGGATCCAGGAATAAGAATGTATCAGACATTCTTACCCCAGAAATTAAAACTTGAATAAGCTGTCAAAAAATGAAAATCATAGCAATTCTTTTATCTCAACCTCAGTGGACTGAAGAAAGTGTCCATGTATTGCTGGCCCCAGATCCTCGAAGCTGTTTGAGTTAACACTTAGGTTTTTTTCTAAAAATTGAAGTACAGTTGATTTACAATGTTTCAGGTGTACGGCAAAGTGATTCAGTTATAGATCCATTCTTTTTCAGATTCTTTTCCATTATAGGTTATTACAAGACACTGAATATAGTTCCCTGCGCTATACAGTAGGTCCTTGTTGTTTATCTGTTTTATATATAATAGGGTGTATCTGATAATCCCAAATTCCTAATTTATCCCTCCCGCCTCCCTTTCCCCTTTGGTAACCATAAATTTGTTTTCTATGTCTGTGAGTCTATTTCTGTTTTGTAAATAAGACCTAGTTCTTTTATTTTTACTTCCAAGCTACTTCTTAACCTTGATTCTTTTCATTCTTTTTTTTTTTTCTTAAGTGTTCCAGTGTGGGTTTCTGTAGTCTGCAATCAAAGAACCTAGCAGATACAGATAACTGAAGTGGATCTAAGCTGTCAAGAAGACCAAAATCTGGGACCAGACCCAGTTATAATTCTGAGGGTTGCATTTTCGTCTTTTTTGTAGTTTCCTTTGCTTTGCAAAAGATTTTAACTTTCATTAGGTCCCATTTGTTTATTTTTGATTTTAGTTCCATTACTCTAGGAGGTGGGTCAAAAAAGATCTTGCTGTGATTTATGTCAAAGAGTGTTCTGCCTATGTTTTCCTCTAAGAATTTTATAGTGTCCAGTCTTACATTTAGGTCTCTAATCCATTTTGAGTTTATTTTTGTGTATGGTGTTAGGCAGTGTTCTAATTTCATTCTTTAACATGTAGCTGTCCAGTTTTTCCAGCACCTCTTATTGAAGAGACTGTCTTTTCTCCATTGTATATCCTTGCCTCCTTTGTCACAGATTAGTTGACCATAGGTGCATGGGTTTACCTCTGGGCTTTCTATCCTGTTCCATTGATCTATACTTCTTCTGTTTTTGTGCCAGTACCATATTGTCTTGATTACTGTAGCTTTGTAGTATAGTCTGAAGGCAGGGAGTCTGATTCCTCCAGCTCTGTTTTTTCCCCACAAGACCGCTTTGGCTATTCAGGGTCTTTTGTGTCTCCATACAAATTTTAAGATTTTTTGTTCTAGTTCTGTAGAAAATGCCACTGGTAATTTGATAGGGATTGCATTGAATCTGTAGATTGCTTTGGGTAGTATAGTCATCTTCACAATATTGATTCTTCCAATCCAAGAACATGGCATATCTCTCCATCTGTTTGTGTCATCTTTGATTTCTTTCATCAGTGTCTTATAGTTTTTTGAGTACAGGTCTTTTACCTCCTTAGGTAGGTTTATTCCTAAGTATTTTATTCTTTTTGTTGCAACAGTGAATAGGATTGTTTTCTTAATTTCTCTTTCTGATCTTTCATTGTTAGTGTATAGGAATGCAAGAGATTTCTGTGCATTAATTTTGTATCCTGCAACTTAACCAAATTCAGTGACTAGCTCTAGTAGTTTTCTGGTAGCATCTTTAGGATTCTCTATGTATAGTATCATGTCATCTGCAAACAGTGACAGTTCTACTTCTTCTTTTCTGATTTGGATTCCTTTTTCTTCTCTGATTGCCGTGGCTAGGACTTCCAAAACTATGCTGAATAATAGTGGCAAGAGTGGACCTCCTTATTTTGTTCCTCCTGATCTTAGAGGAAATGCTTTCAGTTTTTCACCATTCAGAATGATGTTTGCTGTGGGTTTGTCATATGTGGCCTTTATTATGTTGAGGTAGGTTCCCTCTATGCCCACATTCTGGAGAGTTTTTTATCATAAATGGGTGCTGAATTTTGTCAAAAACTTTACTTGCATCTATTGAGATGATCATATGGTTTTTATTCTTCAATTTGTTAATATGGTGTATCACACTGATTGATTTGTGTATATTGAAGAATCCTTGCATCCCTGTGATAAATCCCACTTGATCATGGTATATGATCCTTTTAATGTGTTGTTGGGTCCTGTTTGCTAGTATTTTGTTGAGGATTTTTGCATCTATATTCATCAGTGATATTGGTCTGTAATTTTCTTTTTTTGTAGTATCTTTGTCTGGTTTGGGTATGAAGGTGGTGGTGGCCTCATAGAATGAGTTTGGGAGAGTTCCTTCCATTGCAAATTTTTGGAAGAGTTTGAGAAGGATGGATGTTAGCTCTTCTCTTAATGTTTGATAGAATTCACCTGTGAAGACATCTGGTCCCAAACTTTTGTTTGTTGGAATATTTTTAATAACACTTTCAATTTCATTACTTGTGATTGGTCTGTTCATATTTTCTATTTCTTCCTGGTTCAGTCTTGGAAGGTTATACCTTTCTAAGTATCTGTCCATTTCTTCCAGGTTGTCCATTTTATTGGCATAGAGTTTCTTGTAGTAGTCTCTTATGATGCTTTGTATTTCTGTGATGTCCATTGTAACTTCTCCTTTTTCATTTCTAATTTTATTGATTTGAGTCCTCTCCATCTTTTTCTTGATGAGTCTGGTTAAAGGTTTATTAATTTTGTTTATCTTCTCCAAGAACCAGCTTTTAGTTTTATTGACCATTGCTATTGTTTCCTTTGTTTCGATTTCATTTATTTCTGCTCTGATTTTAAGATATCTTTCCTTCTACAAACTTTGGGTTTTGTTTGCTCTTCTTTCTCTACTTCCCTTAGGTGTAAGTTTAGATTGTTTATTTGAGACTTTTTTCTTGTTTCTTGAGGTAAGATTGTATTGCTATAAACCTTCCTCTTAGAAGGGCTTTTGCTGCATCCCATAGGTTTTGGATCATCATGGTTTTGTTGTCATTTGTCTCTAGGTTTTCTTTTATTTCCTCTTTGATTTCTTCAGTGATCTCTTGGTTGTTAAGTAGTGTATTGTTTAGCCTCCATGTGTTTGTGCTTTTTACGTTTTTTTCCCTGTAATTTATTTCTAATCTCATAGCATTGTGGTTGGAAAAGATGCTTGATATGATTTCAATTTTCTTAAATTTACCAAGGCTTGATTTGTGACCCAAGGTATGATCTATCCTGGAGAATGTTCCATGTGTACGTGAGAAGAAAGTGTAATCTGCTGTTTTTGGATGGAATGTCCTATAAATATCAATTAAATCTATCTCGTCTATGGTGTCATTTAAAGTTTGTGTTTCCTTATTAATTTTCTGTCTGGATGATCTGTCAATTGGTATAAGTGAGGTGTTAAAACTCCCCCACTATTATTGTGTTACTGTTGATCTCCTCTTTTATAGCTCTTAGCATTTGCCTTATGTATTGTGGTGCCCCTATGTCGGGTGCATATATATTTATAATTGTTATATCTTCTTCTTGGATTGATCCCTTGATCATTATGTAGTGTCCTTCCTTGTCTCTTGTAACATTCTTTATTTTAAAGTCTATTTTATCTGATATGAGTATTGCTACTCCAGCTTTCTTTTGACTTCCATTTGCATGGAATATGTTTTTCCATCCCCTTACTTTCAGTGTGTATGTGTCCCTAGGTCTGAAGTGGGTCTCCTGTAGACAGCATATAGACGGGTCTTGTTTTTGTATCCATTCAGCGAGCCTTTGTCTTTTGGTTGGATCATTTAATCCATTCACGTTTAAGGTAATTATCGATATATATGTTCCTATTACCATTTTCTTAATTGTTATGGGTTTGTTTTTGTAGGTTCTTTTCTTCTCTTGTGTTTCCCACTTAGAGAAGTTCCTTGTGCGTTTGTTGTAGAGCTTGTTTGGTGGTGCTGAATTCTTTTAGCTTTTGCTTGCCGGTAAAGCTTTTGATTTCTCCACGAATCTGAATGAGATCCTTGCTGGGTAATCTTGGTTGTAGGTTCTTCCCTTTCATCACTTTAAATATATCATGCCACTCCCTTCTGGTTTGTAGAGTTTCTGCTGAGAAATCAGCTGTTAACCTTATGGGAGTTCCCTTGTATGTTATTTGTCATTTTTCCCCTGTTGCTTTTAATAATTTTTCTTTGTCTTTAATTTTTTGTCAATTTGATTACTATGTGTCTCAGCATGTTTCTCCTTGGGTTTATCCTGCCTGGGACTCTCTGTGCTTCCTGGACTTGGGTGGCTATTTCCTTTCCCATGTTAGGGAAGTTTTCGACTATAATCACTTCAAATATTTTCTCGGAGTCTTTCTCTCTCTCTTCTCCTTCTGGGACCCCTATAATGCAAATGTTGGTGTGTTTAATGTTGTCTCAGAGGTCTCTTAGGCTGTCTTCATTTCTTTTCATTCTTTTTTCTTTATTCTGTTCCGCAGCAGTGAATTCCACCATCCTGTCTTCCAGTCCACTTGTCCGTTCTTCTGCCTCAGTTATTCTGCTATTGATTCCTTCTAGTGTATTTTTCATTTCAGTTATTGTATTGTTCATCTCTGTTCGTTTGTTCTTTAATTCTTCTAGGTGTTTGTTCTTTAATCCTTCTAGGTCTTTGTTAAACATTTCTTGCATCTTCTCGATCTTGGCCTCCATTCTTTCTCTGAGGTCCTGGATCACCTTCACTATCATTATTGGGAATTCTTTTTCTGGAAGGTTGCCTATCTCCACTTCATTTATTTGTTTTTCCAGCGTTTTATCTTGTTCCTTCATCTGGTACATAGTCCTCTGCCTTTTCATTTTGTCTATCTTTCTGTGAATGTGGTTTTCCTTCCACAGGCTGCAGAATTGTAGTTCTTCTTGCTTCTGCTGTCTGCCCTCTGGTGGATGAGGCTATCTAAGCAGCTTGTGCAAGTTTCCTGATGGGAGGGACTGGTGGTGGGTAGAGCTGGGTGTTGCCCTGGTAGGCAGAGCTCCGTAAAACTTTAATCCATTTGTCTGCTTATGGGTGGGGCTGGGTTCCCTCCCTGTTTGTTGTTTGGCCTTAGGAGACCCAGCACTGGAGCCTACCCGGCTCTTTGGTGGGGCTAATGGCAAACTCTGGGAGGGCTCACACCAAGGAGTACTTCCCAGAACTTGTGCTGCCAGTGTCCCACCATGAGCCACAGCCACCCGCCACCTCTGCAGGAGGCCGTCCAACACTAGCAGGTATAGGTCTGGTTCAGTCTCCTATGGTGTCACTGCTCCTTCCCCTGGGTCCCAATGTGCACAGTACTTTGTGTGTGCCCTCCAAGAGTGGAGTCTCTGTTGCCCCCAGTCCTGTCGAAGTCCTGCAATCAAATCCCACTAGCCTTCAAAGTCTGATTCTCTGGGAATTCCTCCTCCCATTGCCGGACCCCCAGGTTGGGAAGGCTGACGTGGGGCTCAGAGCCTTCCCTTCAGTGGGTGGACTTCTGTGGTATAAGTGTTCTCCAGTTTGTGAATCACCCACCCAGCATTTATGGGGTTTGATTTTATTGTGATTGCGCCCCTCCTACCGTCTCATTGCGGCTTCTCGTTTGTCTTTGGATGTGGGGTATCTTTTCTGGTGAGTTCCAGTGTCTTCCTGTCGATGACTGTTCAGCAGTTAGTTGTGATTCCAGTACTCCTGCAAGAGGGAGTGAGCGCACATCCTTCTACTCCGCCATCTTGAACCAATCTCAGCATTCATTATTTTTTTAATGGCAGGATATTCCTCCAAAGCAATCTTATAGCTCAATCTAAATCTAAAATTGGAAGTGCTCTGGTTGTTTCTGGGTGGAGATGTCCACCAGATGTCCACCCCCAAAGTCCTGCACTCTCAGTTTTCCCTCAGACACCCTCCCCCCAACACTTAACTGAAAATGATATCTGAGGGCTCACTATGGAACTCAATGGGTACATGGAGAACAGAATAAAAAGTCCCTGACCTCCTTCAAGTCTATGGTCAAATGTCACCTCTTTGATAAGAGACTACAGAAAAATTGCAGATTGCAATTGCAGATTGTCCCCATAGCTACCCTTAGTCCTCCTGATACTTTTAGCCTACTCTTTGTTTAAATCACATATAAAATACTAACATACTATATGCTTTACTTATTATTTTTGTTTTATTTTGAATTGTCTCTCCTTGCTAGAACATAAGCTCCACAAAGACAGTCATTTTTTTTTCTCTGTACTGATGTTTCCTACATACTTATAAATAATGCCTGGCACATGGTAGTACTCAATCAATAATTCTGGAATGACTGAATGAATGGATGAACTAATGTTACAAAAGAAGCAATTCCTTAGTGAGCACAGTATTTTTTTTAATTCCTCAAATATTTATTGAATATCCAGTTAATCTACTCTGTGCCAGATAATACAGGAAAATTAAAAGCATTTAGAAAATCAGATTTCAAATAAGGATTTGTCTTATTCTAGGCAACTTGGAGAACTCGGTAGTGTAATTTCTGATTCTAGAGAAAAGTAATATTTCCTTTCTGTTTTAAGTGGTAGATTGGAATGCTGGTCTCAGTTTTCCACTCCCACCCTAGAAAAGCATTCTGATTCCATACCGCTTGTCATATAACTTTGCAGTGCCTTTTAGTAGAGGAGGTGGGACAGTCATCTCTGACTTGGGCTTTGCGGTATTACTTGCTTTGGCCAATGGAAAGTGATCAGATGTGTTTTGAGCTGAAGCTTTCATTATGCTTGCATGGTCGGGCTTGTCCTGGGCGTTTGCCATCTGCCAGGAGATGAGCTAGTCCCAGTCAGCCACTGTTCCCAGAATGAGAGACCAGGAGAGCAAATCTGAATCCAATCCAAAGCCTAAAACCAAGCCACCTGCCTACCCACAGACCTATGAGCAAAAAGTTAATATCTATTGCTTTTATTATAAACCACTGAGATTTGGGGGTTGTTTGTTGCCCAGAAGTAGCACATTAAAAATCTGACCAATATAGTCACAAATAAATATAATGAACTTAATAAGAGTGGCTCTCCTTGTTGGAATTCAAATGAAAAAAAAAATCCACCTTCTATTAAAATTAAAATTAGAAGGCACTTCCTGGTTTTTCTTAAAGCACTAGTAAGCCAAAATCGAGGCATATTTCCTAAGGGAAACATGGTTTAAGGTGTGATTCTAACGAAGGCTAAACGATTTTGCAGTAAAAGAACAGAAAGGTGAGTCCTAGCAGACTATGCCCCTCTTCCCCTGAGTGAGCCATGGGAAGTCTAGTAATTCCTGGATGGTCCTGCGTGCAGAAAATGAGGGTAGCCAAGTGGATGGTTGCTAAGGTAGCTTTCTGCTCTAACATCAGACTAACCATCCTTATGTAGAAGCAGAAGAAAAGTTATTATGTAGCAATAGAAATAAAGTACTCTACTGATGAATGGAAAAAATTAAGAATTTTTGAAAGAATAAAAAAAATTCCATGCAATTGATTTATTCTGCTGTTGTAAATAGAATTTTGTTTAATTAATTCATTTATTTATTTTTATTTTTGGTGCGTTGGGTCACCAGGTAAGAAGCCACCAGGTAAGTCCTTGCTTCTGTTTTATGTCTTGGTTTTTTGCCCGCAAGGCATTTGGGATCTTAACTCCCCGACCAGGGATCGAACCCACACCCCCTGAACTGGAAGGCGAAGTCTTAACCAGTCAACTGCCAGGGAAGTCCCGAGACTGAATTTATTTTAATATGCAATACAAACAAATTACGAGGCTAACTGGTTTTCTACCTTACCGTTTTTTGCATCACTTAATGCATTTATAAGTGATCCAACAATTTTACGAATTCACTACATAAAAAGCATTTTGCTTTAGAAAATAAAACAATGGGTAAGACATGCTTCGTGCTTCACTCATTTTCTACCCTCACACTTCATGGAATAATTTTAAGTGCCTACTGTGTGCAAAGCATTTTACTGGATGCTGCAAATAATGGAAAGAAGAAACAAAACTTATTTCTGCCCTCTAGAAGCTCAAAGTGACATGGGAAAGACATATGCATAAAATAATGTTAATATAAGATAGACTCAGGTAAGTAAGTGCTAAAATAATAAAGATACAAAGTGACTGGGAGGTATAAGGAAGGGAGGGAGTAAGTCTGGTGGGGAGGGGATCAAGAAAGGCTTCTTGGAGGAGGAAGGATTTGAGCTTGGCCTTGAGAGATGGCTGGGCATTTAACAAGAGGCTGGGGGATGGGGAGTCAGAGGAAGAGAGAGGGGGTTTGTGTCGTCTGGGTTGCTGGGTTGCTCTATAGGGAGGTTTTCATTTCTCTGGACAATTTTCAACTGTCACATGGAAGTCATGTCACACGGAAAATACACAGACCAACTGAAAACCGGTCTGCAAATACAGCTATGTGACTTCAGAGAGGGAAACCATTTCAGGCTGGGGTGTGGGCTACAAAAATGACAGGTATAATTAGACATTGAGCAGATCAGCATTTCTTGATTAATAAGCTCATTCTTCCTATACATTGACTCCTGGGCCTAAAAGGAAGCTCAGGAAGTTATTTAGGTCACCCTTGACTGGGATGTTTTTCTATGTTGTTCCCTTAGCCTTGGCCCTATAACATGAGCTATTCCAATGCTGAGATGTTTAGGTTCCACACGAGGACCAGTACAATAAAATATAGACGCGGCATCAGTAGAAACAGCCTTGTAATACCCCTGTTTCGTAGCTATGTTAGTAACATTGGGTGGGCATTGAGGCAAGGATCTGTGGGTCTCTCAGGGCTGTCTTTTCAGTCTGTTCCCATCATGGGGGCACCTCCTGCTTGAGATGAAAGCTGATCATTGAAGTGATTCATGCTGGTTTCCCATGGCCTTGCCTTAAGAAAGTTCATCCCTAGCAAGCTACCGATTAGAAGTCTAAAATGATAGAATGTTAGAGCTGGAGGAGCTATTAGGAATAATACAGCCCAGCCCCTTCAAGGTCTCCACTTTACAGTAGTGCAAAGAGAATATTGGGGAGAAATGATTCTAAAGTCACACAATGGCTTACCTGAACTAGAACCAGAATGCAAGACTCTAGGCTTCCCTTCTTTCAGATCAGTTTCTTTCCCCTGCACCATACTGGCTTCTTTATTTGCATCACTGAATGAGTGAGAGAGAGAGAGAGAGAGAGAGAGAGAGAGAGAGAGGGAGGGAGAGAGAGTGTGTGTGTGAATATTTCCAACATTTCAGCTTAAAGCCTTCAGTAGAATCACAAAGAATAATGTATGCTAAGCAAAAGAGGTAAAATGCATTGGCTCCTAACCCTCCCCCTTGGAAAAACATTAGAATCCTGGGAATTTCTTGAGACGCAAGAAAGCTCGGCCCCCAGGACTTGCAGTGTAAACACTGTGGCTAATTTGTTGAAGTGAGATGCCATTGATGATTCTCTCTGCCTTGAGAGATGACAGGGCTCCTCATGGAACAAAGCAGATTGCTGTAGCAGATTGCTGGGTGCAGGCAGACTGCAAAAAGTGATCAGGAAAAGACAAGACATTTTACTGAGACAGATCATCTTTCTTAAAGAATAGTTGCGGGGGCAGGGAGACAACTAAAAAGGAATTCCTCCCATAAAGTTTGCCTAGAGGAAAACCTGCCTCTGCCCCAGAACGTTGGACAATAATGTGGAGTGAGGCTCATCAAAGCTAGTACATTTGTTCTACATAAGCAGTTTTAAGAACACTGAATTTGCTTCTCTACTTATTTTCTTATCAAAGAAAAATGTCCACAAGCTTTTCTGTAGAATAACCTTTCTTACAGACAGGAGTTGTATCCTTTTGATGTGATTCGATTTGGGGTGGTCCGGGAAGATCCCACATGCCACGGAGCAACTAAGCCCGTGTGCCGCAACTACTGAGCCTGTGCTCTAGAGCCCACGAGCCACAACTACTGAGCCCGCGTGCCACAACTACTGAAGCCCCCCCCGCCTAGAGCCCGTGCTCTGCAACAAGAGAAGCCATCGCAATGAGAAGCCCGCCCAGCCCAACGAAGAGTAGCCCCCGCTCGCCACAACTAGAGAAAGCCCGCGCAGAGCAACAAGGACCCAACACAGCCAAAAATAGATAAAAATATTAAAAAAAAACAGAAGCAATATTGTAACAAATTCAATAACGACTTTAAAAATGGTCCACATAAAAAAATCTTAAAAAAAAATACAGTCTGTTTAATCGATGTCAAGAATGAAATTTGCCAGTAATATTCATTTAGAAGTAAAGGCTCCTTTCATTCATCCAATGAATTTATTTATAACGAGTCTCCACACACTTTCATTTGGAAGGAATGCATACTTTTAATGAAACACTCAGCGTATTTAATTAATCATTTACAACAAGCCGTAAAAGACATGAAAAACCATCTTTCCATTTAAATGACTATTTCCTAATATAACAAATTTTCCACTTCTACTCACGGCAAGTACAGTAATTTCTGTTACAGCATTTTACATTTGTCAATTTTGCCATCTCCTCATTCTTTTTCTCCTTTTTTTTTTCTTGCACTCAATCAATTAAACTAAATCAAAGGCTGTTAAAGTGATCTTGGTCTATCTCAGCCTCTTTCTGCTCCTCCCTCCACTTCACCTAATGTCATAACATCCTTCACATACACTTCTTAAAATTCTCAGAAATATTCTCTGAATTTTGAGCTTTATAGACTTGTACAAAGAAATGCAGTATCTTGCCTAATTGCCATTTTCCACACCTCTTTTCCATACAGAGTTCTGTGCGGTTCACTAAAATCCAACTGTCTTTGGATAACCTGTGTTCCTTGGGCAAAGTTAAGCAAGAAATGTACTCATTGTCTGTGACAATTGTGCTTTGTCCCTTCCCACAATAATGCTATTATAAAATGGTGAAGTTAGTTTGATATAACCAATGCTTAATCTGCTAGTATAGAACAGTTCCATTGGAGGGGAGGTTCCATTGTTTTAAACAAAAGATAGAAAAATATACTTCACATTTTTCACAATAACCATTCATTCAACAAGCAGTTGTTCACTGTTTACTGAGCATCTGTTATGAGATACATGTTGTTCTAAAAAGGTTTTAGTCTTGTCAGACAGATAGATTATCATTCAACTTTCCAACTCAGTGCAGTCAGTGCTATAATAAAGTACATGCTAGAGTTTCCCACAGGGAAACAGACAAAAGTTAAGATGATCAATGGAATGTGAGCAAGAAACTGTACAAGGTTTTATGGAGAATCAATACAAAGATAAATTGGACCTTAAAAAGTGTAGCGTACAATATGAGAATTAGAGCTCGTGCTTACATAGAAATGACATGGTAGAGAGCCTATTAGTATCAGAGGAAAGATACAGTCATGCTATAGAGAGGCTGCTTTCAGATTGAGCCATGAGCGCAGTCTTCAGGGAGGAGATGGCACTTGAGATTAGCCTGGAAAGGTGAATAGAATATAGATGCATAACGATGGGGAAGGGAAAGGAGAAAGTCGGAATATGAGTCTTGGTAAGACTAGGACAGCACATGACATAGTTCTTCTCTTCACCTTTCTAAGCAAACACCAGATAGGGTAATGTTGCCTTTTGCTTTTAAAATGTTGCTGTGCTACCAACTACCCATGGTCTAACCAGTCCTTGGTCTGTCCCCTTTGACCTTCTCATCTGCTACTAATTGTGAGAAAACTTTCATTGGAGAGTTTTATTGTAATCCTCCTTAATAGCCAGGGAATAAATGGGGAATGGTACCACCTGAGTGATTTGCTTATTTTCTCCCATACAGGTACATCTCACATTGCTCATCATAATTGAAAAGCAAATGCAAGCGAAAGCAAAGAATCTCTATGTTCTTGGCTTTCACTCTTTGAAAAAAGAAAAGAAAACCATAGCACAATGGTACAGAGCTTGGACTTTAGCTGCTATGCCAATGATGGTAGCCACTAGCCACATGTGGCTGCTTAAACGTCAACTAGGTTAAAATCAAATAAAATTAAAAGTGCAGTTTCTCAGTCACCCTAGCCACATTTCAAGTGTTCAATAGCTACATGGGGCCAGTGGCTATCCTGTTGGGCAATGCAAATATAGAATGCTTCTGGCATCACAGAAAGTTCTATTGGACAGTGTTGCTCTAGAGCCTTACGACTTGGTGACCTTGGGCAAATTCCTCTATGCCTCGGTTTCCTCATCTGTAAATGGGATAATAAATAGTGCCCATTTCACAAGATTCCTATGAGGATTAAATGAGTTAATATTTGTAAAGAGCTTAGAACAATGCACGGCACATGGTAAGCCCTATGTAAGTGTATCTTAAACCAATACAAACACACAATTTACAAATCTGAAATATGGCGGCCACTTCCGAATAATATCCAGCGTGAATAAAAGTCGGTGGGTGAAGAATCAATTCCTATTGTTTCCCACCAGCTGAGGTTCTCTTCCCACCTCTTCCCTTGGCCTCTACTCATGTTTGTTTTGTTCAGCTGGGAAGACCACCAAGCAGGAGCTCTTTTCTATTACACAGTGAGTGCTTCATAAATATTTATACTAGAAATAATAATGATGTATATGGAAAAGAATCATTCCATCATCTTGGAATTGTAGCCACTGCCAAAAATTAGATGACTTCAAGCCCCTCGGCTGTGCTCCATAGCAGATTAGGAAAGGAAGTGAAAAACTCAACTTGTTTGGGGATTTATGATGAGAAATAGTTCTGTTAACCGAAGTCTCTTGGATCCAACCCAGGCTGGTAATCCCACTTGAATATATATTTGGGTGTTTTATCATAAATACAAAAAAAAAAAAAGTCTCTTTGCCTGAGACACTCAAAGTGTGTGTTGTTGAATGAAATTCTTCCTCACTCCCCACTTTATGGGGATGATGGACAGATTGTAAAGAGAGAAACTGATGTCATTAGGATATGTACCCAAACTACAGACATCAATTTCTCCTGGCCTGGAAAATTTTTGTACCTGTGCACGATATAATACGTGCCAATGACCGGCACAGCCTTCATTATCAAACAACAATTTGCCTTCTCTCGTGCCATCCTTGTACCAGCTTTGCCCTCTGTCCCACCTCTTACTACCCAAATTCTCTTCATCCTCTAGGTCCTTATAAAATATCCTCCCTCTAGATGGCCTTCTCTGATCACCCCAGCTGGGCATGCTCATGTCCTCTTCTGAAATTTCTGTGTCATTAACAAGTTGCTGCCATATGTGACATCTATGTGCTTACATGTTTATTTCCCCTGTTGATCTAATGTCTTTGCATCCTCTGCATCTAGCTGTATTTTCAACATAGCAACTGTTGCTCAGTGTCTCAGACTGCTAGCTGCCTTCTCCAACATCCTGTCCCCCCTTTTTATGTAGAAAAAGAGTCCTGATTTTTAGCCAAGCCTCTCTCTCTATTTTTTTTTTTAATTCAATATAAATTAAATAGCTAAAAATTTGCCAGACTCCTTGAGGGGTAAGTGTGGCCATTTGTCTACGTGCCTGACCAATGAGATTGAAGCAGAAGTATAATATAAAACTTCCAGCAAGTCTCCATTAAAGGGAGGAAGCAGGCCTTATTCTCTGGTTTCTTACTCTCTGCTTCTTGGAAGGCAGATGTAATGGCTGGAGATCTGGCAACCATATCAGGCCATGGGATAGTAGTTACGTGCTGGTGCGAGAGCCTCAGCAAAGCCAGAAGCCTTGGTCTACAAAGTCTTTATGGTGTCACCACTCTGGCCCAGGACTGCCAACTTTTTATTTTACATGAGATAGAAATATTCTTTTTTCTAAGATTTTGTTGTTTTTCTCTGTCAGGTATAATCCTAAAGCATGCATTCAACAATGATTTTCATTCATTTATAAATGATTAATATGTAATTACTCCCACTTTCTACTGTATAATAATTTATTTAGGTTTTCAAATTCATTTATTTTTAATTAATAGACTTTAGTTTTGAAACAATTTTTGTGCACAGCAAAATTGAGCAGAAGGTACAGAGTTCCCACAGAACCCCTCGCCCCACACCCAGCCTCCCTGACCATCAACATCCCACACTCTGTTTCGTTACAGTCCTTGAAGCAACATTGACACATCATTATCAACCAAAGTTCACGTTTATTGTGGATGACTCTTTGGTTATACATTGGTTACATTCTGCGGATTTTGACAAATGTATAAGGACATGTATTCATCCTTACAGTGTCATACAGAGTAGTTTCACTACCGTAAAAATCCCCTGTGCTCCACCTATTAATCTCTCCTTCCCTCCTCCCAAGCCCCTGACACCCACTGATCTTTTTACTCCCTCCATAATATTGCCTTTTCCTGAATGTCATATAGTTGGAATCACACAGTATGTAGCCTTTTCAGATTAGCTTCTTTCACTTAATACTATGCCCTTAAGTTCCCTCCATGTCTTCTCCTGGCTTGATAGCTCCTTTCTTTAGCATTGGATAATATCCCATTGTATGGATAATACCACAGTTTATTTATCCATTCACCTACTGAGGGACGTCTTGATTGGTTACAAGTTTTGACAATTATGAATAAAGCTGCTATAAACATCCATGAGCAGGTTTTGTGTGCACATAAGTTTTTAACTCCTTTGGGTAAATATCAGGGAGCACAATGGCTGGATGGTATGATAAGAATATGTTTAACTTTGTAAGACATGATCAAACTGTCTTCCAAAGTGGTGGTACCATTTTGTATTTCCACCAGAAGTGAATGAGAGTTCCTGGTATTTTGTTGTTTTCATTTGCAATTCCCTAATGACAACTAATGTTGAGCATATTTTTATAATTATTTTAAATAACCATTCCTTCCGACAACATTGTGAGGAAAGGTTACATTGTTACCACCTCTACCTAGCCGCAGAGGAGACAGACCCAGAAAACTTCCTGATTGTCTGTGTAATCTTTACAGGTAAGGAATGGGAAATTATAGTGAGAGTTCTGAGCCATCCAGCTAACGGAGGCTTCGTTGTTGAATCTCCAAGGATTGCTCCCTCTGCTTAATGGGAACCAAGAAGCTGTCTCAACACTTTGAGCAATGGCTATGTCTGGCCATGCCTGTGTAATACAGAAGAAGGGTAATGTTTGGTAAATCAACACCTGTAAAGAGACAGCAGTCATTGACCAGAACACAGTTGGCTGTCAAGAGCATATCATGCTGGGCAAAACCGTGCTTGCTTATTTTCAGGCAAACCCCTCTTTCTTTCATCTGAGAAACAAAAGCAAAAAAGCCTTCAGAAAAAACAAAACAAAAAACAACCAAGGAAACCAAAAACACATAAACAAATCATACTGAGTCCCTCACACATGAAGCACCTTTTAGAGTACCCAATAGACCCTCATAGCATTTGCAAACAACACTTTTCTGTCAGGCTTTGATTTTTCTCTTAAACATTTCAGATGTGAATGCTAAATTTTTGAACGCCACAAAAACTGAATTTCCTATGCACTACTTTCAGCACTGAAATTTGAATGCCTAATCAGCTCTGTCTGTACTTTGAGCTCAGGATGGTATTAGGATTAATCAAAAATCCAATAGATGTAAAAGAAAAAAGTGTAGATCTTCAAGTTAACTAAAAATATGGACACAGCATAATTCCCTGCTCATGTATAATGAAATTCAGACTCTTCCAGAATAGAAATAAGGACAGGAACTTCTGAAACAAACAAATTTTTTAAATGGATATGTTCCCTAGAGCAGAATATCCCCATGGCCATTGGGTTGTACCATTTTCAGTAACAGTAGTTTAGATTTTAGTTTATGATATGCAGAGTGAAAGACATGCCAGTCTGGCAAGTTACTAGGACTAGAGGATGTAAAAGTTGGGCAGTGGTGGCAGTGAGGAGGGGGAGAAGAGTTGGATCACTCTGGAGATTAACTAAATTTCTGCTTATTCAGTAGAGCATATTCTAACATTCTATATATACATTTTTGGCACCGCTCCAAATCAATCAGCCAGCTTTCTTTTTATTGCTTTACCATATTGAAAAAGTAAGTAACCTCAGAGTTGACAAAATAGGAAAGGAAAAGAAGTTCTCTGAAGTCAAAGTAAGAAACAAAGGAAAGGTAAGATTGTGGAAAATGAGAAAAAGGAGGTAAAGAAACATGGTATGAAATATGGAGTAAAATCCTCCTTTCCTTTCTCATACTGAATTGTAACATCAATAATTCCTGTTTCCTAGAAATAAACAGAGTGTTCATGGCCTTAGGCTCTGCCAAGATTAGCCAACGAATTCTCAGATCACAGTCAAACAAATACTGGTTTTCTACTTTTGCCAAGAGGAATATGCCAGACTACATCCATGAATACCAGAGATTCGAGATGACCAGAGGCTACAGCCCACATGATTTTTTTCAGGGTTATGTGCTCTATTGGAACATACGGCCACCTTTTCACTGGATGTATTTAATTAGAAGGCTTTGGATTGTAATGGAATACCCATCTGAAAGTGGCTTCAACAAGAAATCAAGAGGTACCTGGTCCCAGGATTAAAAGAGTGGCTCAATGATATAATCACAACATCAGGAAGTTTCTGCCCTTTCATCTTGTCCATCCTACTGAGATATCTTTGATCCTCAGGCTTGTCATCTCAGGATCACAAAACGGTAACCACAATTCCAAGCATCATATTCTTTCACAGTTACATCAAAGAGAAGAAGAAGGGGTGGCAGGAAAATAAAAACACACACACACAAAAAACACACAGAAAAACCTCTCCTCCCATACCTCTCTCCTTTTATCAAAAAGGAAAACATTTCCTAGAATCCCCCAAGCCAGAAATGGCCAGAACTGAGTCACATGACCAACCTTAGGTACAAGATATAGCTGGAACACTGGATGCCTATCTGGAATTTCAAGTTTTTATCATGGGAAGTGGGCTTTGCTAAGAAAGAAGGCATAGGAGAGTGGAGTTGTATAGACAACAGTGTCTGCTATTGCCATAAGTTCAGAAAGATTGATGGGTATCCAGAGGAAAAAATCCCTCCTGACACAAAAGATAGATAGAGTTCTTACCGGGACACAGGACTGTCACACAACCAAATAATTCAGACTTGGAGAAAAGGTCCTACAGTGAAAATCTACCATTCCTGATCTGATCAGATTGATTATGTATTCTAGCTTTAACAGAGAAAATCATAACACTGAGGGATTGACTGGTTATAAGCTGAAAGATGAACCTTTTGTACCATGAGGCTGGTTTTGCTATTCTTGTTTCTTAATTCTTCTGGTCCCAGATGGGATTCACTCTATAAAACTTAGCTTTCATTGATTCCCTGGGGCCCAAATGTTTTTCATTGAACCACTGGAGTTGAATATTTTCACAAAATTTCCCATAGAGAGATGGTGGGTGAAAACCCACCCAGCCCAATAAAATCTGCCATCTCCTCCTCCAGGACCTTTAATCATGACCAAGCTTCAAATACTTCGGCTCAAAAACACATTTTATTTTTCTGCTTAAGATGAAGGGAGTATTTTGAAATAGCCAGTACTTCAAGAATGTGTTTCTCCCTGCTCAGGAGTCTCAACTAATTTAGATGATCTTACCTTACCTTTCAGAAACTTTGCCATTTTTTTTTTTTAACATTTAAAAATTCTGTGATTATTTTTTTTTAATTGGGGTATAGTTGTTTTACAATGTTGTGTTAGTTTCTACTGTACAGTGAGGTGAGGCAGAGTTCCCTGTGCTATACAGCAGGTTCTCATTATTTATCTATTTTAGACATATTAGTGTATATATGTTAGTCCCAGTCTCCCAATTCATCCCACCTCCCCTTTCCCCACTTGGTGTCCATACGTTAGTTCTCTACATCTGTGTCTCTATTTCTGCTTTGCAAACCGGTTCATCTGTACCATTTTTCTAGATCCCACAAATATGCGTTAATATACGATATTTCTTTTTCTCTTTCTGACTTACTTCACTCTGTATGACTGTCTCTAGGTTGCCATTCTTTTTAGTTGCTTGAACAAAATGCTGGTTGGGAATTTTAAATTCTTCCCATGGTAGGAATGCAAATATTTTTAGCTCTCATAAAATGATCTTCTCTTAATAAAAGAACAGAGAGATCACCCATAAAACAAAATACTTAGTCTGGGTTCAACTTGAAGAATTGAAAATATTTGTGTTATCTTGGTTTTCAATAGGAGTTGCCCTGTGGGATCAAATCGCTATTTGTCAGGGCTAACATCCCCACCTCCTGTTTAGCCTGAATCAGTTGTACTAGAGAAAAGGAAAAGGAAAATAAAGAGGGAAAGTCAAGCTTATTGCACCTGGCCCATTGTGTAATATCCCACACTGGACTGCGAGGTGGGAATTCCTTCCCACCCTCCACATGTGATCAATTTACATCCTGGAACTTGAGACTTCATTTCCTTGTATCTTTTTTGTTCTAGTTCACATAGCTTTAAATGCTAGTCACACTCATAAAATTATCTAATCCTTCCTCAGATCCTGCTCTCTCCTGCCTCAGCAGCCCCCAGTGGTAGTAAATGCCACAGGTTGACTATGCTGGTGGGGTTGAAAAGAAGTTGGTTGATTTGCATCTCTTTCTCCTGTCTGTTTGTATTTTCTATCTTCCAGTTGCAATGAATGTGCCCTGTTCTTATTTGAAAGAAGCTTTAAAAATGCATATTCACTTTGTTATACAGCAGAAACGAACACAACATCATAAAGCAATTATACTCCAATAAAGTTGTTAAAAATAAATAAATAAAAAATTTTAAAAATGCATTAAAAATCCCCTGGGAGTTTCCTTTGATCTTGGTTAAATGGGCTTATTTGAGATTTTGTTGTCCCGACACTAGCTAAGAAATATACTCTGGGAAAAAGTGAACAAATGAAAGTGGAAGCAGGTGCAATGGAGAACTGAGGAAGTTATCTACAACAGCTTTTCTCAGGGGATATTTGGGCGCACTCTACTCCTGGTGACTGCTTCACCGTGAGTGTTCCATAGCCAGACGTAAGGAACATATGGCATACAACCTCCATGCAAGCTTCCAAGGCATAAGTTAAAGGCTCTGAGAGCTTGGCAGCAAATAGAAGACTTGGTCACATTTATTTAGCCCAGTGTTTCCCAAACTCATTTGTCCTTGGTACTCTATTCTTTGGGATACATATTAATTTCTTATAGAACCAATGTTTGAGAAATACTGCCTAAGCAATTTAGGCAAAACATCTTTTGTACAAGTAACAATCATTAGTCACTGCTCTGAACTCTAGTAGTATTTGCCCAGAGGCAAAGAGCCATATGCAATAGAGGAAAGGGCACAATATTTGGAGTCAGAAAATCTTGGTTTTAGCTTACATCAAAGGATGAAGTTCAGCTTCTTATATCATGACATAAGGATAGATATATTACCACTCACCAATATTTCTAAAAGGATTGGGTAAAGCAATGAAGTAAAGGGTCTCGTGGAAAAGTAAAGCATTAATTTTTTAAAAAATTATATTCTATTTGTTTGACACCTAGAATATATTATCTTGAGTTATTTACTATTTATATAATTTTCTGTTATAAGTTGGTATAGAGTTGTTGCCAGAACAAATCATCTTCAAATCTCAATGCCATTATATAATAAAAACCTTACCTCTCTCCCTGATACGGTTCATTTCAGATGTTACTGTTCTGGTAATTCTCTTGGGTATTTCACTTCTAAGCAGAAACTCAGGGCCTTTCCATCTTGTGGTTCTGCCATATTGTGGCTTCAAGGTCACCCTGGCACTATCTAGCCAGCAGACAGCAGGGGAAGTAGGATTTCATAAAGAAATACACAACATTATTTAGGGCCCAGAAGTATCATATACCACTTCTCCTCCCGTTCTATTGGTCAGAACTAGTCATGTCACCCCCTCTTCAATGCAAGTGGCCTTGGGAATGTGTTATTTCTGTGCTTTGGGAGGAAATGAGACATCTGCATAAATATATAACATTGTCTCAGACACAAGGCCTGATTCCCAACTGTCTCTAAGTCCCTCCATTCTTAACACTTGAGCCTGAGCTCCCAATAAGTGTTAGTGCTAATAATGAAGCAACTTAAACAGTTTGTTTTTCTCCTTGAATTATTTACGACGACCTCAATTACTTGACATTTGGGACAAAGAGCTTCCAAATCACTGTGCACAATTATAGAGAAAACATAGGGAAAATACTCTGGTGGAAATGCCGTCTGATGAGGGAGAGAGAACCCACGTAAATATATCCAAACACCAACTACAGACCCTGCCAAATATTCAAAACCAACTGCATCTGTGCGGAGGACACATAAATCTGTAGACAGTGAGAAAGGCAGTAAAGGAAGAGTTTGAGCTGGATGTCTGAATGACTTAGAATGAGGAGGAGAGCATTGGAGAAGGCTATGGTCAAAATTTATACAGTACTTTTCAATAGCATATAATTTTCCTAATTTAAAAGGGACACAATTTAGAAAACACAGAAAAGTACAAAACATTTTAAAAAATCACCCATTATCCCAATACCCATGCACCCTCCATACACATCACCTCTGGGGAGAATATTATAATTTACTTTTCCATATAGGTTCTTCCAATCTTTTTTCTAAGCATACACTCCCCACCCCAATATCATATTCTACAGGTTTTGTGATTAATTTTTTAAAAACTCACTAATATAGCCTGAATAGATCCCAATATTCAGAACATGACTTTTAACTGTCTGCATACTCAACTACAGTTGGGCAAAAATTGTTTTAAATTTTTCACTCACAAAAAATGGTGGGTTCGGGCTTCCCTGGTGGTGCAGTGGTTGAGAGTCCGCCTGCCGATGCGGGGGACGTGGGTTCGTGCCCTAGTCCGGGAGGATCCCACATGCCACGGAGCGGCTGGGCCCGTGAGCCATGGCCGCTAAGTCTGCGTGTCCGGAGCCTGTGCTCCGCAACGGGAGAGGCCACAACAGTGAGAGGCCCGCGTACTGCAAAACAACAACAAAATGGTGGGTTCAACGTCTCTTAGTATCCATCTCTGTACACATCTCCTGTTATTTTGCCCTTCAGAAGAGTTGTCATAAATGGGAACTTACATTCCTTGAATTTTATGATGTGTTTACCCAGAATTAAGTTCCTTATAGGCAATAACTCATTTAATCCTCAGAACAACTGTTATGCCAGTACGAGAAGTATCCTATTCATTTTACAGGTGAGGAAACAGTGAGTTAGAGAGGCTAAATCACTTGCCCAACATGGCACAGCTGGTATATGGCAGAACTGGGACTTGAACATAGATTGGCTGATTCAGAGCCCAAGCTCCATCCACTGTGAGCATACCCTGCCCCAGAAGTCCACTTAAAGTCTCACTAGCAGATTAACCTCCATAGAAAGTTGACAGAGTAATGGATATGGCTTGAGAAGAGGCTTGTATAATCAGGAGGAATGGTTTATGTGATGGCTTAGAGAAGAGAGAGAGGGTAAAGTTTTATGAGGGATAACAACTTTTGCCAGGTTGAAGTAAAAAAAATATGAGCTAGTATGTCTAGGGAGGTAAATTCATTTCAAAGGAGGGTTTCCATGCCAAAGTTCAGGAGTGTTGAAAAATCATTTAAAGAGACAATGGGAGTGCCTGTCAGGGGAGTCCCTGACAGGGGAGTGATGTCAAAGGAGAGTGATGTCAAAGCAATACTTGATAAAGATGTCCTTGGTTTCATTCTTTGATTTAGGAAACTAACTTTCAGCTTGTGGAATGAGATAAAATCCAAGATTCAGAAGTCCTTTTGGAGACCTTTTGTCATAATTTTCTTCAAGTCTGACATGTTCTCTGTGGGAATGAAACTTTCTTCACAGTAGCTGTAGAATTTTAAGGGAGCCTGAAAGTCATGACCTTGGATGCCTCTTCCATTTCCAGCCTTTATACACAGCCACTTCTCTGAGCACGTTCCAAATTCTAGATGGAATCAGGGCAGGAGCCATTTTCGCTGAGAGACAAGAATGTTGACCAGAGGAACATCAGGGCAGAGGATAGCATGATTGTCATGAGTATTAGCTCCATCTTCCGACTACCTGGATTCAAACATTACTTACTAAACATATGACCTTGGGCTATTTACTTATCTTCTCTGTGTCTGTGTCTTTAAGTGTAAAATAGGGTGATAACAATACCTACTCTTTAGGGTCATTGTGAAGATTACATGAATAAAAACAAATCATAAATGTTAGCTACTATTAGCTCCACAAGGTAAAAGATATAATCATTTCTGCAGTTGGCTCTCTGTCCCCAGTTCTTGGAACACTCAGGTCCTCAGTAGATGTGTATGGATTTGACCTGGGAGGCCAGTTCTTCCTATGTCAGATAATTCTTGTCCCTGAGGAACAAACATCTGTTTGCCAAATATCCTAAGCATCAGTGTGTACAATCACAAACAAACTAACCCTAACACTTTCTTTTTCCCTCCTGAACGTTCTGGACAATCACACAGAGGCCCCGGGCCGGCACTACCACTTTATGAACAACACAGAGAGCTCTCAGACCAATATTCCCTTCCCCTCCCCTCTCTTGTGTGTGTCTTACTTCCCAAAGTCTCTCGTCTCTCCTTGTTCACTGCCCAGGTACTCTCTGTGCACATAATTTTAACCTCTGTACTCCTTTCCTTCTTTCCCATTTCTTGTCCTGTCACCTTTCTGGTGGTGAAAGTTGAATGGGGACCAGGGACATTTCTGTTTCCCCTTTTCGTCATAAGCGATCAGATGGGATTAGACAACTAGAGGTCTAATAGCATCATCTGTCTTTAGAGTTTTGAAAGTATCCCAAAGCCTTCTACAGAAATGACTCAAAAGTCTCCAACTCTTATCTCAAAAATCTAGAATTGAAACTAATCTTCCTGGATGTTAGCATTTAATTTATGTGTAAATCAATCAATTACTGTTGTGCCAATTAATTAATATTAAACTTAAAATGTTCATTTAAAAATCTACAACAGTCTGCTACACTATGGGTTAAAAAGCACTTAGAGGGTAGTCTGGGAACTAACTCCTATGGGTGACATTGTTTCTATGGGAAAATGCACTCTGAATTCCAGACAACCCATTTACCCACTAACTTTTGGGATACGACCCTTGAGTAAGTTGGAGACTGACTAAAAATACCAAATATTTTTATGTATTTTTTATCAATGTATTAAAAACACATTCTTTGGCTTTATCTTAATAGATTGAAGCAAATTCTAGGCTCTTCCATAAGAGTTGCTTTCTTGACCTCTGAAGTACAATGAAAAGAGGGCTTATGGATTTTCTGCAAAGAAAGGACCTGGCTGTTTTAATTAGCTAATTAAAATGTATGTAAGATCAATTATTTTGAGACAGTAGACAAACAAAATCATTCATATCGTTGGCAGATTTGCACAAATGATTTCACAAGGGTAAATCACTTTCAGGTTACAAAGGACAGATGCACTCAGTCCACGTGAGAACGTTTGGAAAATATTTTTCGACTCCTTTTTTCAAAGGCACACGCTATGTGTGGAATTAACTGGAATCTGCTTCTTTAATTATTTCTTTATGACCCACACAATAATGATGGTTCCTACTCACAGGGTGATGTGACATGTCTGTGCTATCGAGTTTCCTGTCCTTTTGACCATTTTCTAAAGGAGACAATGTTTTTCCTTTGCCATTGGAAGGTGGGTCCCCTGTGAGGTTTCACACAGGAGAATGAGTTGAGGAAATACATGTATGTATGGTGGATGGTCTGTTTGAAACTTATTTTAACTGAAACAAAAACTGCAGCCTGTGGAGTGCCCAGAACTGTCAGAAGCCCTGAGATTTGGCCCTGATCCTGAACTGAGTGGCTTTAAGCAAGTCCCTCACCTCAGAGCCTCATTATCTTGACCTGCACAGTGAGGGGTTTGCATCTAGGACCTGAAGTTCCTCTCCAGCCCTGTGTTGTTTCCATGGTGGGTGATGATGTTAAGGACACAGGGCTTCCCTGGTGGCGCAGTGGTTGAGAGTCCGCCTGCCGATGCAGGGGACATGGGTTCGTGCCCCGGTCCGGGAAGATCCCACTTGCCGCAGAGCGACTGTGCCCTTGAGCCATGGCCACTGAGCCTACGCGTCGAGCCTGTGCTCCGCAACGAGAGAGGCCACAACAGTGAGAGGCCCGCGTACCGCAAAAAAAAAAAAAAAAAAAAAAAAGATGCAGGGCACAAATTCTTCCAAAAGCTTGTCTCTCCACTCACATCGCTTCAGTGGGGAGCAGAGAGGAACAACTGATATCACAATAACTATTTTTCAGTTTACATTAACTTTAAAGTGTGTTTTAACAAATAGCAAGTTAGGTGTCTGTAAATAACAATCAATAGTCTCCAAAATTTGACTTTCTTTCCTTCTTTTTCTGCCTTTCTCCCTCCCTCCCTCTCCCTTCCTTCCTTCCTTCCTTCCTCCCTCCCTCCCTCTCCCTTCCTTCCTTCCTTCCTTCCTTCCTCCCTCCCTCTCCCTTCCTTCCTCCCTCCCTCCCTTTCCCTTCCTTCCTTCCTTCCTTCCTTCCTTCCTTCCTTCTTTCCTTCCTTCTTTCTCTTTGCCTTTAAGAGGCAGACACAACAGTCTTGGCTTGGGAACACAGCTCTGCAGGTCAAGATCTAACAAAGGGAAATCCCCATGCGCTGCAGCCTTGCAACTCCAGAAATGGGCCATTTATGAAAGCTGAAGTACCGCTGGGGTGAGCCAAGAAGCCACTTATGATTCCAGCCAGTTGTCCCCAGTCCAGACCATTCAGAGGGAAGGGCTGTGCCGATCTCCTGCCAGCAGCTGTCCAAATCCAGGAGGTGCAGCATCTGCTCAGGAAAGCCACCGCTCCAGGGGAAATGACTGCTGGGGAGGGCATACTTTCTCTTCTGTGTTGGCAAGGCTGCCTTTTTGCTTAACTTTAAATATTCTTTCCCTGGAAGGTCTCACTATTTGAAGATAGCTTTCAATATATTTAGTTTAATGCTTGTTAACTTTTAAAACTCATGATGAATGGGAGGGAGGGAGGGTGGGGTCTGGCAAGGGGCCGGGTAGAAGACTGGGAGTGGTGGAATTGGGGTGGGGGTGGGGGTATAGAAGATAAGGGCAGGCTGGTGTGGGAAGGGGAAGGGTGGAGATAAAGGAAAGAATAAATAAAAGACCTAATGAAAGAACAAGCAAAAAGCAGCAGGCAAATATGCCAACAAAATGAAATATATTTTGAGTGTCTGTAATCTGCTAGGTGTTGAGTTGGGTACCAAGCATACAGCAGTGAACAATGCAGCCAGGTCCTCCTGCTAAATGGAATTTATAGTCCAAGGAGGGAAGATATTAAACAAATAAACAAATAGTTTTACAGTTACAACTGTGATACAATTGCAATGAAGATATAGGAACCTCCACCTAATCCAGGAGGTAAGGAGGGTGGTGTTGAACAAAAGTTGGATATTTTCATACTATCTTCCAAATTGAAATCTAGAAGTAAATTTTTTTTTTAAGCGAGAAGGTCAATTTTATTTTTATTTAATTTCTTAAACTTTTTTGGGCGCACAGCATGTGGGATCTTAGCCCTCCTACCAGGGATCAAACCTGTGTCCCCTGTATTGGAAATGCAGAGTCTTAACCACTGGACCAGCAGGGAAGTCCCTAGAAGTAAATTATATTGCAAGATGGTGTACGTTTTTCCCCAAACGAAACCCTAGCACAGGTCCTGCTCTGCCCTACTCTACAGCCCCACACGGGAAGCCCCCTCCCGTGTCTCAGGATCAGCCTGGATGTTCTGTGGTTCTTTTTCCAGTCTGAGAGCTCCTTCCTTCCCCTCCCAGGCTCACTGTGGGGCGCCTCCTAGAGTCTGACTGAGGCATTCCCATAGCCATAGAGTACAATGATGTTTAAAAACCTAGGATATTTGCTATTAAAAAAAAAATTGAGGGCTTCCCTGGTGGTGCAGTGGTTGAGAGTCTGCCTGCCATGGGTTCGTGCCCCGGTCCGGGAAGATCCCACATGCCGCGGAGCAGCTAGGCCCGTGAGCCATGGCCGCTGAGCCTGCGCGTCCGGAGCCTGTGCTCCGCAACGGGAGAGGCCACAGCAGTGAGAGGCCCGCGTACCTCAAAAAAAAAAAAAATTGAATAAATAAATAATCAAATAAAAAATTAAAGAATGAGCGAATGAGAAAAGCAGCAGGAAAATACACAAACAAGACAAAAACTTTCATTCACTGTCCTTGGCATCCAGACTGAATTAAAAGGACTTCCAAGTTTTCTAGGAAGAATGGCTTTCTCTAGGCGCTTTCCAAGATTTGTTTTGCAAAGCTGCCAGGGAGAATTATAGACAATCAATTGTAAGTAGCAAGTCTCATGGTGACATCCAAAGTGTTTTAAATCCAAACCTCAGAGCTAGAAGGTTCCAAGAAGATGCCTACAGTTAAATCAAATTTGCCTTGTTCTTACTAATAACTACCTGATAACGTACTGAACAGTCTATATTACAGAAATACCTATGGCATTAAGACAGAACCAACTGTTGTGATTTATGGGGTGGGTTAATATTACAGCCATTAAGGAAGAGAAAAAATGCATGAGGTTTGTCATTTTTAAATCACCTTAAGGCAAGATATCCAGTTCTGTTACCACATTCCAATTAGCCTGATAAGAACAACCAAACACATTTCAAAAGCGTTATCTCATATATAAAGAAGATAAAGGTGGACCTTATCTTTCTGCCTTGCACTAGGCATATCCTTTCTCCCTCAAAAACTTGACCCAAAGAGAAAAAAAAAATCCAGATAAGGAAAACTCACTTTCATGCCTCCATTTACTCATTTTATTTAAACATTTATTGAGCACCTCCAGTGGTAATGTAGAGATGAAGGAAGATTCTGTCCCAGGGTACTTACAATCTAGTTGGAGTAAGTCGACAGAACATGCCAAGAAAGTAGCTATGACCAGAGTGGGCTATTTCTAAATACTATCTAGAAACAAGGAGAAGCACAGGATGTTGAGAGCACTGCCAAGGGGCTCCTGACCAGTTTGGAGAGGACAGAGAAGGTTTCTCCTCAGTAAGAGTGTTGTGTCTTTAAAGTACCAGCTTCTTGGAAGGCTAAGTTCAACACAAACATGTTTACAAATGCAGAAAGGTGAAGGTCTCATATTTACTGAAATCCCTGCTAACAGAATCCCTGCTATACAGAGTAAAAAAAAAAAAAGATCAGTAATTGTATATTTCAGTCACCCACAGTTTATTGCAAGTTGGTTTACTGGCATGCTTTCTTAAAAGATTTCATTGGCTTTCTATTTTCTACTTTACCAAATTTCAATGCGTCTACCTATCTTTTTTCTACTTCACTAAATTTCAGTGCTTCTACCTATTTTTAACATGCCCATCTCAACTCAGTTCCTCCTGTGTCTCCAAATTTGTTTCCTCCTACTCTCTCATGTGAACTGCCTTTGCCAAACAGGTTGGTTTCTTTACAGTTCCAGTACCACAAACTGCATTCCCACTGGCAAACCTTCACTGTTTTGGGTTCCCTCCTCTGGATTCACTCTTCTCTCCTCTTCCTCTCCAATCCACACCTCCCCCAGATCTATGGAAATTCTCACTATTCTTCAAGAACCATTTTGCCATCACCATGCTTTCCCTGACTAATCCATTCCCTTTCTCTCTCCGTCTTTCTCTTGCGTGTGCACTCGCAATTTCAAGCTCATATAAACTCTACAGTCTATGTCACATCAATGACTCAATTATATAACCGCCTAACATCTTTCACTTTTATGGATGTTAGTCTTATCTTCTCAACTAGACTCTAAACTCTGAACAGTTATGGTTCATGCTTCATTCTTCATCTACATAAAATACCCACTTGGCTGGGACAGAGATTCTGAATAAGGCAGTGGTGGAAAATAGAGTGTAAGGAAAACTATGTCCAAATCATGGAAAACCTTGAAAGCCAGGTTAAAAGATTAACTTTAGGGCTTCCCTGGTGGCGCAGTGGTTGAGAGTCCGCTTGCCGATGCAGGGCACACGGGTTCGTGCCCCGGTCCGGGAAGATCCCACATGCCGCGGAGCGGCTGGGCCCGTGAGCCATGGCCGCTGAGCCTGCGCATCCGGAGCCTGTGCTCCGCAGCAGGAGAGGCCACGGCAGTGAGAGGCCTGCGTACCGCAAAAAAAAAAAAGATAGACTTTAGCCTTTAGGCAGTAGTAACAAAATGTTCCACCATGTCAGTCAAAGGAAAGGCAAGCATCCTCTTCTCCACAGATACTTCACCATTATTAGCCAAGTGCTTACCAGTCATTCATTATAAAGAAAAATCCTGGAAAAGGAAAAACATAGAAAATACCTTCTCTGATTTTCAGCGTCTTGATTTCTGTGTTCCACAGTTTCCGGAAAGTTAGGTGAGTGGTTAACTAAATATGCTGCACTTAATTCCTCCTCTCTCTTTTATTGGAAAAGATTGAGTCTGGTGGTCTCCATGAGATTTCTGAGCAGCTGTGTTCCACCCAAGATTTGGACAGGGCTGAAATGGCTGATGATATTACTCGTGACTGAACTGAAAAAGCAGCTATCCAGAAGCATTTGGAAGAAATTGACAAAAGAATAAAAAATCAAGTATTGCACTTATAGAATCTTACGTTTAATGAGCTCTTCTCTTGATAGGCAAAAATTTCATTAAGAACTTAATTAAAAAGAAATTTTAGCAACTTTGAAAGTAAATGTCTTTGGAAAACTCCTCTTCTACATGGAACAATGCAATAAACCAAGAGTTGCATCTTTGGACTCAGAGAACTTAAATAAGCAAAAACTAAAAGAATGTATTTAGCAAGTATTTTGTTCTTTTCATTCAAACATTTAGACTGAAAGAGCAACGTTTCATTTTTCTGCTGAAATGTAGGATTTCTTTGCCTGGACTAGCTTAATAACTACATCAGGAAGGAGTCAATCCACATTATTCATGGATTTTGTAATTACAGATTTGCCAACTTGCTACAATTTATTTGTAACCCTAAAACCAATATTCAGAGCACTTTTGCAGTTATTCACCAACATTATGGCGAAAAATTTGAGTTGCTCCATATACACATTCCCAGCTGAGGTTAAACAAGATGATACCCTGCACCTTCTGTTTCAGCTCCGATACAATAAAAAAATTGTCCTTTTTGTGGTATAGTTAGTGTCATGTTTTTGCATATTTGTGCTTTTCATTGGAAATTTTGCTTTTTAAAATGCCCCTCCCCCAAATGTAATGCTGTCTAACGTTCCTAAGTACAAGAAGGCTGTGAAGCGTCTTACGGAGAAAACATGTATGTTAGATAAGCTTTGTTCAGGAATAAGTTATAGTGCTTCTAGGCCTGGAGTTCAATGTTAATGAATCAATAACATATAATAAATAAGGTATCTTTAAACAGAAACACATAAAGAAAAAGACTACATATTGATTGGTTGACAGAAAGCTTGTGATCAGAGACTCACAGGAACCTAACCCTAAATTTCCTCTGGAAGCAGTGATTCAGGATTTGCTAATTCAGTGTTTGTGGTAACTTTATAGCACATGACTATGGTGAATAACAAGAATTAACTGCACATGGATTGAAAAGCTCCATAATTCTTGATTCCCCACAATGAGGACTAAGCGTTTGACAAGCCATTAGTCCACACAAGAGGTAATGTAGCAGCTGCTTTGATGTCAGATGGATTTGGGCTTGAAACTCTGTCTACCCATTAACTTGGTGACGATGCAAATCGCTTTACCTTTTTAAGGCTACATTTCAAGGTTGTTAAGAGAATCCAATGGGATGTTTTGCACAGAGCCCAGCAGAGTTAGCATATGGTAAGCCCCTCATACATTGTTACTGTCAATTGTTCCACTTTCTCTCGCAAGTAATTCAATCACCATTTTAATGGCTTATGAAATTATAAAGATGAAAATGACCTTCTGTGGACAGTATTCTTCACCCTGCAGAGGGGCTCATAACCTCCTACTTACATAGAATTGCAAGTTAAGAGCCAGATAGGAGGCTGGAAAACCAAGTTCCAAATGATCTGCTTATGGTTTTGACCTATTTCCGGGCAATTTTCTGTCCAAAATGTGGCCTTATAGTTACCATGTGCCAGGCACTGTCTTAAACTCTACATGCCTTCAGCTCATTTAAATATAGGCAGCAACAAAATGGTCCCGCAGTCAACACACAATCACAAGCTGAGAGTCCTGAAAATTGTTCAATCTGTCCTTCAGTTCAAATTTAAACATTATCTCCCCAATCTATCCAGAGTTCACAGTGTTGGAGACTTAGGAGGGATTCTTCCGGATTATTCAGCTCACCTGTGTGCTCACTCCTTTAAGCGGGGAGCATTAGTCCTCGGCTCTAGGGAAACACCATCTAGCTGTGTCTTTGAATATTAGCAAGGAATCCTCTCTGAGACCTGGTCTCTCAGATGGCCTCAGGCATGACCACGGACAGTCACGCTCAGACAAGTCCAAATCCACTGTTGGGTGGAGAGGTAGAAATGGACTTCAGTTCTGCTGAGGAAGGGGAGAAGGGGCAGAAACACTTATATGTATTGGCCTTACAGGGAAGCATCTACAAATTAATCACACCTTTTTCACTGAGAAAATTAGTCTCCAGTTAGCATTTCTCCTTTCCCTCTTTATTCTAAAAGAGTGGATGAGTCCTTCGCAGCCTTGAGTGATATTTCCGAAGCGCTTCCTCTCTCATCTTACCTTCAGTGTGAGGAGTTGCCAGGAAAGGGTGGGAAAACCCATTCCACCTTACTTGCTTTTCAGAAAGTTGCCATATCTTCATTTTTTAAAACCTTGCTTTCTTCTCCCTTGCCTGGTATTACAATGAAGTCTTGCCTCTTATTTGAAGAGAAAAGAGAGAGATTAAGTAGACCCTGAAAACAAGGAGAAATAGCACTTACAATCCCAGAATCTCTACTGATTGAACACTGCTGGGGCTATTAATCATGAGGGCTTATTTTCCAAAAAAACATCAGAGCACATCTGGAAATTAAATAAAAATAATAAGAGGGTTCAAATCAACTGACATTTTCCAGAGATTTCCTCAAGACAATAAGATGCTGCCCACAGAGGCACACAGAAACTTTGATTCTGCTCTGCCTGAACAAGGCTTTAAAAAAAAAAAGTATCAAAATTCACCCCCAATAGTTTGGTTTTCATTAACTGCCCTCTCTTGAGGGGCTCCACGTAGAGAACTGGAATCTGCCGTCTTTGTATTTGTTTCATTTGATTTGTTTTTGTCCAAACTGAGTGAATGGGTGGCTGTTTCTAAGTGGTCTTTTTGACGCTGCATAATTCGGACAGCACGAGTTACTCTGAGCCCTGAAGGAGGCTATTTGCTGTGGGAGGCAAGGCTGTGGGGAACACATCTCTCCTGAGAAATACTCTGATTGGGTGACTCTCTCCAAAGAGCCAAGGTCAAAATTAACTCTGGATTAGGCTTCCCCATGACAAGAGGGAGGCATTCATTTGGAGAAGATCTTCTTTGTTAGCAAGATGGTCCGTTAGACAGTGCAAAGGAAGAGAAGGGAAGTGACTTCAACCTTTTCCTTATCTATGAAATTCAATGATTACTCCCTGTGGTTTGGTACAGCCAGCTTGTCAGGAATCATGGAGTTGGGCCAATTGGAGACAAGTGTAGGGAAAGAGCCAGATCTGGTCTTTGCAGCCCCCTCCCCTCCCCTCCTCTTCCTGGCTGTCTCTCTCCATTCTCCTGTCCCTTCAGGTACCCCGGAACCTCTCGCAAGTTGCCAAATGCTCTGGGTCCCCCAACTCGCTTTGAGTACTCTAATCTGAGTGTTATGAATTGAATGGTGTCCCCCCCCACCAAATTCATGCGATGAAATCTAACACCCAGTACCTCAGAATATGACCATATTTTGGAGACAGGGTCTTTATAGAGGTAATCAAGTTAAAATGAGGTCATTAGGGTGACCAAATCCAATATGACTAGTGTCCTTATAAAAAGGGGAAATTTGAAGACAGATCTGTATAGAGAGAGAACATCACGTAAACATGAAGACAGTTGTCAACAAGCCAAGGAGAGAAGCCTAGAACACATCTCTGCCTCACATCCCTCAGAAGGAACCAATCCTGCTGACACCTTGGTTCAAACTTCCAGCCTCTGGAACTGTTAGACAATGCATTTCTGTTGTTTAAGCCACTCAATTTGTAGTACTTTGTTATGGCAGCCCTGGCAAGCTAATATACTGGACTGCACAGTTCCACTTGCTGTAGTACATTTGGTTCCCAAAGTGTGAGCCTTGTCAGAAGCTCTAAGATTTATACAGTCATTTTGTTCTTAATTTAAAGCCAAGTAAATATGCTGTGTGAATAACACATGTAGATTGCCCAGTGATTGTCCTTTGCATTCCTTTCTAGATTTAACTCATCACTTTCTCTCTCTCCTCACTCTATTCTAGCTGGACTGATCTGGACTGATCTCCTGGAGAGAAACCTGTTCTCTCACCTCAGAACCTTTGCACATGCTGTTCTCTTTTCCTTAAAGTACCCCACGTATGCCAAGTTCTGGCCACCTGCCACTAATACATTAGTCTTGGCTGAGTTGCCATCTCTTTGGGGAAGTCTTCCCTGACCTTTGCCAAAACTGGGTTCGATACCTTCCTATGTGACCCTGTAGCACCACATGCTCACATCTCTTCTATCAGTAAACAGTCTTTGGTGATCACCTCTTGACTTGGTCACCTAGCC